>NC_092380.1:114138063-114438063 GCF_030028105.1 Mobula birostris | reverse complement strand
CCCATCTGTTACTTATTTTTATACACACATTCTTTCTCTCACTCTCCTTTTTCTCCCTCTGTCCCTCTGAATATACCTCTTGCCCATCCTCTGGGTCCCCCCCCCCTTGTCTTTCTTCCCGGACCTCCTGTCTCATGATCCTCTCATATCCCCTTTTGCCTATCACCTGTCCAGCTCTTGGCTCTATCCCTCCCTCTCCTGTCTTCTCCTAACATTTTGGATCTCCCCCTCCCCCTCCAACTTTCAAATCCCTTACTCACTCTTCCTTCAGTTAGTCCTGACGAAGGGTCTCGGCCTGAAACGTCAACTGCACCTCTTCCTACAGATGCTGCCTGGCCTGCTGCGTTCACCAGCAACTTTGATGTGTGTTGCTTGAATTTCCAGCATCAGCAGAATTCCTGTTACATTCTGTATCAGTAGCCTCCAACCTGATGGCATGAACAGTATTTTCTCCAACCTCTGGTAATTTTTTCCCTCCCCCTTCCCTCTTCTTCTATTCCCCATTATGGCCTCTTACCTCTTCTCCTCACTTGCCTATCACCCCCCACTCCAATTCCACTCTTCCTTCCCATTTCCCCATGGTCCACTCGCCTCTCTTATCAGATCCCTTTTTCTTCTCCTTTTAAATTTTCCACCTATCACCCCCAGCTTCTTACTTCATCCCCACACACCCACCTGTCACCCTCCAGCTTGTCCTCTTTCCCCTTCCCCACCTTCTTATTCTGGCTTCTTTCCCCTCCCTTTCCAGCCCTGATGAAGGGTCCCAGCCCGGAACATGGACTGTTTACTCATTTCCACAGATGCTGCCTGACCTGCTGAGTTCCTCCAGCAGTTTGCGTGTGTGATGCTCTGGATTTCCAGCATCTGCAGAATCTCTTGTGTTTGTCATAGGCGGCTGGGAGATAAGGCACAAGGTAAAGGATCTGTTGCAACACCCTCCACCCCAGGTCCCCAATGTACAAGCAAAGGACACCCAGATAAAGGCACTTCCAGTGGAGACCCTCCTTCCCTCCTTGCTCCCAGGTGGAAAGGCCAACTGCTCTGGCATGTCAGGACAGTAAACAAAGGTAGGAAGTGGGTAGCATGGAGCAGTAGCCCATACTGGTACCTCCTACCTGCATCTCTCACGGGACAGTAGGTGTTGATGTGACACGGCTCAAGTTGTGTGAGACCAGCTCCCAGATTAGATTCCAGAGCCCGATTCCAATGAGCAGCTCCTGCTGAGCAGGGACAGGCTCAGCCAGAGTCACTCCACACACCCAAGCCTCAGCAACGTCGATAAGGTTGGAAAGGGGCGGGCCATTCTCTCAGCCGGGACACCACCCACCAGCAGCAGAGAGGAGTATTGGTCAGAGGCAACAGCGTTAGTAGGTCCTGATAAAGCTGGGCGCCCGCCACAGAGTAACATGGCTGATGCCCACCCATGTCTCTTCAGAGAAAGTGTGTCACCAACATGCCACCTGGGAGGGTACTCGGCATACAGAGATCTCTGCGGGGTCCCGAGGCAGACACCCACCAGCCATGTATGTACACACCCAATGTACTGCGACCCTGACATTTTGAGAATACTAGAGCCCTGTTACTTCCTGCCAGTGTAATTTCCCTCAATAGTGTACTGCAAATGAGGTGAAGTCACTAGAACTGGAGATGAACACATCGTCGTAACACATCACTGGCACCAGCCTACCTGCCATCAAGGACATACATACAGAAAGGTGCCAGAAAAAGGCCGGTAACATCATGGAGGATCCCACCCACTCTGTTTGTCCCACTCCCATCAGTAGCGAGTCATAGTAAAGCAAGACCTTTGAAGTAAGACCACTGGAGATTCCCCTGCTTTTCCGGAAAGGTCTTCTTAAAACAGGGGGATGCTGGAGACACACGAAATAACAAAAGAATGTGAAACATACCCATAAACTACGGCTCAGTTGTCTTCACTATATTCAAAATATCATCAGCCGTCTGCTCGAAGTTTAGCACCTCTATCATCATTACTAACTTCAAAATATCAACTATCACTTGAAGTTTCAATTGACTTTTAACATCTCTATTATCTTTACTAACTTCAAAACACAATCAGCTGTCTGCTTGAAGTTTTGATAGACTTTTAACACCTCTATTGTGAATGGTGATTGATCTTGCAAGTCAGGAATTCAAAGTTCATAGTTCAAAGGTTCATTTATTATCAAAGTATACAACTCTGAGATTCTCCTTCTCCAGATAGTCACAAAACCAAGAATGAAAAAGAATGGCAACACAGTCATCAACCCCAAACCCTTCTTCCCACACAAAATGTAACAAGGACAGATACCCCCCTCCCCAGTCAAAAAGCAAAAATGCAATAAGAATATTGACCCCCCCATACCCCCCTCTCCTCACACAAATTCCACAAGGACATCAACTGACCCCCCCCAAATCCACTCCCCACACAAAAAAACGAGAAAGAATGGGTGGAAAACACAGAATATAGAAAAACTTTAAGACTGAAAACATACAAACATTTACAATTTACAGTGATCAATATCCATACCTGATAAGCCAATTCTAAGTAAAAATAGCAGTTTTCTGCTCATACTTCAGAACATTGTGGGTGACAGGACACAAGTGTACAAGTAAAATGAAAAGGAATGTTTGAGCCATAAGAGTGAGTGTGTACTGGGCCCAGTAATTTTATTATCAGTCATGACAGCTACAGTGATTCTCTTGTAACTGTGAGCAAGTTTCACACTCCTGGGAGTGCATATCTCACACAACCCCTCATGGCCCCAGAACACATTCTACACAATCAGGAAAGCTCACCAATGCCTCTGCTTTCTGAGGAGGCCGAAGAGTCCTTACTCGCTGCTTGGTACGGAAGCTGCTCTGTGGCAGACAGGAAGGCTCTACAACAGGTAGTCAAAACCGCCCAATGCGTCACCGGCACCAGCCTACCTGCCATAAAGGACGTATATAGCAAAAGGCGCCACAAAAATGCCAATAATATTATGAAGGATCCCACCCACCCTGCTTATGGACTGTTTGTTCCAACCCATCAGAGACAAGGCTACGCAGCATCCACCCCAGGGCTACCAGACCCAAAAAAGTAACTTTCTCCAAGCAGTAAGGCTGATCAACACCTCCACCCACTAACCCACCCCTCCACACCCCCAACTACCACTACTTTATCATTTCCTGTCAGTCACCTATGTACAGACACTCCTGTGCCTAGTGTCACTTTTTGTGTATGTTACTCTGAAATAAAGTTCTCTTATGCATTTATATTTATTGTGTTTTCATTATTATTGTTTTCTTTCTTATATTGTGTTTTTTTGTGTTGCATCAGAGTAATTTGCGTTTAACAATTATTTTGCTGTCCTTTGAAATGACATTAAACAATCTTGAATCCAAGACATTGCCATTTAGGGCTGTGAATGCCTCCCATTATACCATAACTCACACCCAATAGCAGATTCAGATTTCTGTTCTAAGGACTCTGGTTTGCAACATTACCCATCCTGAGTGCAAATTGCGATCCATCTTCTCATTGTTAAATGGAAGCTCCCTCGGTCGACAGCGACATCCTTTCGCTCTGGGTCCAGCATGTTATGCAGCACCTGTAGCCTGCCATCTGTGCCTTGTCCTGTCATCTCCCGTAGATACTGAATGATGACTGAAGCCGCAACTCTACCTGGTGGATAAAATAAAGTGTCTATTGTGTCTGGTGCTCCTGATGCGGCCTCCTCTACACCAGAGAGACCCAACATAGATTGGGGGACCTCTTTGTCGAGCACGTTTGCTCTGTCCACTCCAAAACGCGGGATTTCCTCATGGATACCATTTTAATTCTACTTGCCATTCCCATGATGACATGTCAGTCCATGGCCTCCTCTACTGCCAGAACGAGACCACTCTTAGGCTGGAGGAGCAACAGCTCATATTCCGTCTAAGTGGCCTCCAAACTGATGGCATGAACATCAATATCTCTAATTTCTGATCATTTCTTCCATTCCCTCCTTCTCTCATTTCCACCCCCATTCTCGCTCCCCTCCTCACCAACCTATTGGCTCCCTTTGGTGCCCCCCCTACTTCTCTTTCTTCCATGGTCCACTCTCCTCCCCTGTCAGATTCCTTCTTCTCCAGCCCTTTACCTCTTCCCATTGCCTCTCAGCTTCTTATGTCACACCCCTCCCCCAGCCACCTACCTTCCCCCTCACCTGGTCTCACCTATCACCTGGGAGCATGACCTTCTTCCCCTCCCCCACCTTATTTTGCCATTTTCCCCCTACCTTTCTAGTCCTTATGAAGGGTCTCGATCTGAAATATTGACTGTTTATTAATTGCCTGAGTTGCTGAGTTCCTCCAGCACTTTGTGTGTGTTACTCTGAAATAAAAGTCTCTGGCTGGCCACTCTATCTGTGTCTCTTATCATCTTGTACACCTCTATCAAGTCAGCTTCCCCTCCTCCTTCACTCTAAAGAGAAAAGCCTTAGCACTCTCAACCTTTCCTCATAAGAGGCACTCTCTAATCCAGGCAGCATCCTGATAAATCTCCTCTGCACCCTCTCTAAAGCTTCCACATCCTTCCTATAATGAAGAAACCAGAACTGAACACAAAACTCCAAGTATTCCAGAATGTTATTCTCTCTAATATTCATTGTTGGCACGTGGCCAAATGGTTAAGGCGTTCGTCTAGTTTGCCTAGTGATCTGAAGGTCGTGAGTTCGAGCCTCAGCTGAGGCAGCGTGTTGTGTCCTTGAGCAAGGCACTTAACCACACATTGCTCTGCGATGACACCGGTGCCAAGCTGTATGGGTCCTAATGCCCTTCCCTTGGACAACATCAGTGGCGTGGAGAGGGGAGACTTGCAGCATAGGCAACTGCCGGTCTTCCATACAACCTTGCCCAGGCCTGCGCCCTGGAAACCCTCCAAGGCGCAAATCCATGGTCTCATGAGACTAACGGATGCCTATTATTATTATTAATATTCATTCAACGTTCTGGAATTTCATATCCCACTCCCTCCTCCCTGAACTATACAATGCCCATATCAATACAGATGGTATTCATTTAGCACTTCGCCTACATCCCCCAGCTCCGAGTGTACACTGCTGTTGTGTGGTGCGGAAGCTGCAAGGCATCAGACTGCAGACCCTACACAGCACAATGAAAACTGCCAAGAGGATCACCAGGGTCTCCCTCCCCCCCTTATTTGTGACATTTACCAGGAACGTTGCTGGGGAAAGGCCCAAAGCATTGCTGAGGATCCCGGTCACCCATCCCACGATCTCTTTGTCCCAATACTGTCAGGAAGGAGCATCAGGACTCGGACTGCCAGACTGGGTAACAGCTTCTTCCCTCAGGGTGTGAGACTAATGAATACCCTGGCACCACCGAGGTCTCATCATTATGACAATGTGCTGTTTACTGTACTGCTTACCTGTGCCGCACACCACGGCACTCCTTTTTGAATTATATTTTATTTATTTATTTATGGTAATATTTTGTTTTATGTTCTGTGTGTAATATACATTTTTGTGGGTACACTGTGGTTTGGAGTAAGGTTGTTTCATTTGGTTGTATATATGTACAGTCAGATGACAGACAATAAGCCTGAACAATTTTGGACCTTAACAGGTCCAGCTCTCTCCTTGGTTGTTATCTTACCCTTCATATAGCAATAATCTTGTCTGTAAGTGATATTTTGTGTCCCCTCTTTACACTCTTAATTTCTATTTTAATACCACCCCCAATACCTTTCTACACTCCTGGAGGTCTCCCTATTTTGGTCATCCACAGCTGCCACAGGTTCCTTTCATATTCTCCACCCACCGTTGATATCTCTTGATGTTCATGATTTCCTTGGACATGCTACCTCATTCTGATGGGAGCATGTTGGCTCTGTACACTCTTTAGTTCATGTAGACAAGAAAGCTTACCAGTGTCTCTACTTCCTCAGGAGGTTAACGAAATTTGTTATGTCCCCTTTGACCTTACCAATTTATATCAATGCACCATAAGCACACAAGCCATTGGAGCAGAATTAGGCCATTCAGCCCATTGGGTCTGCTCTGGCATCCATCATCTGATTTATTATCCCTTTCCTGCCTTCTCCCCATAACCTTTGACGCCCTGACTAGTCAGGAGCTGATCCACCTCCGCTTTAAAAAGACCCAATGACTTGGCCTCCACAGCTGTCGGTGGCAATGAATTCCATAGATTCACCAGCCTCTGGCTAAAGAAATTCCTCATCCTTGTTTTAAATAAACATCCCTCAATTCTGTGCTGTGCCCTCTGGTCCTAGACTCCCCCACTACAGGAAACATCCTCTCCACATCTTCCAAAATCTGATAGGTTTCAATGAAATTGCCCGCCCCCCATTCTTCTAAACTCCAGCCAGATGCATCTCTGCTCTGCAAGTGACAGCAAGAAGCTGCAGAGAGTTACGGACACGTCTCAGCACATCATGGGTACCAGCCTCCCCTCCATGGACTCTGTCTACAATTCTCATTGCCTCAGTAAAGCAGCCAGCAGACCAAATACCTCACCTACCCCAGACTCATGATCAGATGGTTAAGATGGTGCCGGTAACTGGGACTTTGCGCGAGCTCTCCCGAGCAAACTGCCCTCTCCACCATCCTATACCTGAGAAACCCTTCTAAACCTCCAACCTGCTACATCTAGCAAGATCAACAACACCCTGGCGAAGCTACTGACCCAGCTGGAGACCACTGCGCTAGAATTGCTTCTTAAACTCCAGAACACACCTGGACCTGACCAGCAAGGCCTACCACGTTCCCGGAGACCTGCGGTCTGCTACCATGCCAGAGCGCTTGGAGACATGGCCCATTCCGACCAGCACCTCTCTGGAGCAGATGACCACACAGAAGTGATGGCGGAGACCTCAAGGTGCCCCAGACACTTCCCCAGAGCGACCACCGTAAAGCCCCATTGGTGGCCATCCACAGCTGCCGGAAGTGAGGCCTCCGTCGCCAACCTCGGAAATCAAGCCCAAGGCTCAACTGGAGCGGAGGCCTCTGCAACCGTGACTCAGTTTAAGGACTTGTTTCAGCCAGGAGCCTGGCCATCCGGGATTAAGTGTTGGCTTTGGGGCCCGACCCAATCAGCTGGAAGTGGCAGCGGAGCCTCCCCCGTCACTCGGCTTGACCCGGAGCGCCAGACAACATGACCCGCCGATCGATCCCCGTGGGATGCGTCCACCAACCTCAAAGAGCTAACAACAACAACACTGCATCGATGGAAACCTGGAAAGATACACTATTTACCGAGGAAGCGTGGGAAAAGAGCTGGGCTGCTGGTCAGATTGAAGCTGAGGGGCTTCAGGGTCCCTGTGCCCACCATCCTACTAGCTAATGTGCAAACCATAGAGAACAAGGTGGATGATCTTAAAGGGAGACTCACCTACTGCAGGGAGATGCAGAACTGCTGTGTATTCTGTTTCACCAAGACCTGGCTCTCCCCTGCCACCCCCGAATGTGCCATCCGACCTAAGGGATTTTCGATCCATCGGATGGACCACACGGCGTCTTCGGGCAAGACGAGGGGAGGTGGTGTTTGCCTACTGATCAACACTGCGTGGTGCTCGGACACAGTGGCACTGACAAGCTCCTGCAGCCCGGACCTGGAACACCTGTCGATGAAGTGTCATCCCTACTATCTGCCACAGGAATTCACCTCGGTCATACTGACAGCAGTCTACATTCCCCCCCAGGCGGACGTGGAGTGTGCTCTGAACATACTGCATACCAACATCAGTGAACTTGAGACCAGGTATCCGGAGGCTTTGCTCATTACAGCCGGGGACTTTAACCAGGCCAACTTCAGAAAGGCACTGCCAAAGTTATACCAACATGTCTCCTGCCTCACTAAAGGCCCAAATATACTTGACCACTGCTACACAGCAGTCAAGGATGCCTACCGTTCCGTCCCACGACCTCACTTCGGAAAATCGGACCATCAGGCCATACTCCTCCTCCCGGCTTACAAACAGAAACTGAAGCAGGTGGTCACGATGTCAAAAGTGGTGTCGCATTGGACGGAGGGAACGGATGAGGTCCTCCGTGACCACTTTGAATCAGTGGACTGGTTAGTATTCAAGGATTCGGCAGCTAACCTCGATGAGTATGCCTCAGCTGTCACGGACTTTATTTGGAAATGCACGGAGGACTGTGTGTCTCGCAAGACGATCCGGGTGTTCCCTAACCAGAAACCTTGGATGAATTATGAGGTCAAGTCCTTTTTAAAGGCTAGAGCTGCGGCTTTTAGGTCTGGGGATACCAGTCGCTACACAGAATCCAGGCGTGAACTCTGGAAAGCCACTAAGGGCGCCAAGAGGAAATATCGAGCCAAGTTGGAAGCCCAGGCTAACCAGAGGGATGCCAGTAGACTATGGCAGGGTCTAAATGAGATCACTGGGTGCAAAGAAAAGGCTGGGAATATCAATAACTGTGGCGCTTCTCTTCCTGACGAACTTAACGTATTCTACGCAAGATTCGAACAGAAGAGTGTCCCGCTCCCTCCGGATGAACTGGACCTGGCGGCATCGAGATTCATCGTCACCGAGGAGGACGTTAGAAGGGCCTTCCTGAAGATAAATCCAAGGAAGGTGACGGGCCCAGATGGCGTCCCAGGACGTGTTCTCCGGGCCTGTGCAAGCGAGCTAGCTGGAGTGTTTGCTGATATCTTCACCTGCTCCTTGCTTCAGTCTAAAATCCCCTCGTGTTTTAAGAAGGCAACAATAATCCCAGTGCCGAAGAAGAGCAAGGTGGCATGTCTGAATGACTATTGACCTGTGGCTCTGACATCAATTGCAATGAAGTATTTTGAGAGATTGGTTATGGCACACATCAACCACAGCCTACCAGTCAAACTCGACACTTTGCAATTCGACTACCGGAGCAACAGGTCAACAGCAGATGCCATCTCTCTGGCCCTACATTCCTCCTTAGAACACCTGGAGAATAAAGACGCATACGTAAGGCTCCTTTTCATTGACTACAGCTCTGCCTTTAATACTATCATTCCAAATTAACTGATTCCTAAGCTCCAGAACCTGGGCCTTAGCACTGAGATCTGCAGCTGGACCTTCAACTTCCTCACAGACAGGACCCAGGCTGTAAAAATAGGGGACAAGCTCTCCTCTACAATCACTCTGAGCACCGGTGCCCCACAAGGCTGTGTACTCAGCCCCCTGCCGTACTCAGTGTACACCCATGATTTCTGTAGCCAAGTTTCTATCGAACTCAATATATAAGTTTGCTGATGACACAACAATTGTAGGCCGTATCTCGGGTAATGATGAGTTTGAGTACAGAGAGGAAATTAAGAACCTGGTGGCATGGTGCGAAGACAATAACCTATCCCTCAACGTCAGCAAGACGAAGGAATTGGTTGTTGACTTCAGAAGGAGTAGCGGACCGCACGACCCAATTTACATCGGTGGTGCGCAAGTGGAACAGGTCAAAAGCTTTAAGTTCCTCGGGGTCAATATCACAAATGACCTGACTTGGTCCAACCAAGCAGAGTTCACTGCCAAGAAGGCCCACCAGCGCCTTTACTTCCTGAGAAAACTAAAGAAATTTGGCCTGTCCCCTAAAACCCTCACTAATTTTTATAGATGCACCGTAGAAAGCATTCTTCTAGGGTGCATCACAACCTGGTGTGGAAGTTGTCCTGTCCATGACCGAAAGAAGCTGCAGAAGATCGTGAACACGGCGCAGCACATCACACAAACCAATCTTCCATCCTTGGACTCACTTTACACCGCACGCTGTCGGAGCAGTGCTGCCAGGATAATCGAGGACACAAGCCCACCCAGCCAACACACTTTTCGTCCTTCTTCCCTCCGGGAGAAGGCTCAGGAGCTTGAAGACTCGTACGGCCAGATTTGGCAACAGCTTCTTTCCAACTGTGATAAGACTGCTGAACGGATCCTGACCCGGATCTGGGCCGTACCCTCCAATTATCTGGACCTGCCTCTCTGTTTTTTTGCACTACCTTACTTCCCATTTTTCTGTTTTCTATTTATGATTTATAATTTATTTTTTTATATTTACTAATTTTTACTATTTTTAATATTTAATATTTGTACTCCAGGGAGCAGGAAGCGCAGAATCAAATATCGCTGTGATGATTGTACGTTCTAGTATCAATTGTTTGGCGACAATAAAGTAAAGCAAAGTAAAGCAAGACCAAGGAACTAATTATTAATTTTAGAAAGGGCAAGTCAGGAGAAAACACACCAGCCGGAATGTGTGGCTGCCCCTATCACATCCTCAGGATGTGTTGGTAGTTAATGCAAATGAAACATTTCACCATTTGTAGTGATGTACGTGTGATAATTAAATGAATCTGAATCTGAATCCTTATCGAGGTGTGAGCAGAGGAAAGGATAAGCAGCTTCAAGTCCTGGGATGTCAAAATCTCAGAGGATCTATCCTGGGCCCAATATATTAATACAATCACAAAGAAGGCAGGCCAGTGGCTCTACTTCGTTAAGAATTTAAGGAGATTTGGTATTTCACCAAAGACTCTTACAGATTTCTGAGAAAGCATTCTGACTGGTTGTGTCACGGTCTGGTCTGCCGGCTCCACTGCTCAGGGTTGTAAGGGGTTGTAGACTTAGCCAGCTCCATCACGAGCACAACCCGTCTCACCAGCATGGACAGCTTTAAAAGGAGATGCCTCAAAAAGGCAGCATCCATCATTAAGGACTCCCATCGCCCAGGACATGCCCTCTTCTCATTACTACCAAGAGGAAGGAGGTACAGGAGCCTGAAGACACACACTCCACATTTTAGGAATAGCTTCTTCCCCTCCGCCATCAGATTTCTGAACGGATCACAAACCCATGAATACTACCTCAAAGCAACACACACAAAATGCTAGAGGAACTCAGCAGGCCAGGCCTGGTGAAGGGTCTTGGCCTGAAACATTGACTGCTGACTCTGGTCTATAGATGCTGCCTGACTTGCTGAGTTCCTGCAGCGTTCTCTGTGTGTTGCTTTGGATTTCCAGCATCTGCAGATTTTCTCATGTTTGTGGCACACTACCTCACTATTCCCTCAGTTTTACACTATTTATTTATTTTATAATTTATCATAATTTTTATGTCCTTCAAATGTACAGCTGCTGTGAAACAACAGGTGTCATGTTATATACGGCAAGTTAATGATAACCCCACCATGGACAGTCCCAAACCTGACTGTGAAAGGAGGGCTCGACATGGGAGTAGCAAAGCCATCCAGTAAAAACCCAGAGTTACAGAAATGGCCACAGAAGCTCCAAAGACCTCACCCCTGGGAGGGGAATGGGCAACACCTGCAGACATTTTTTTCTTTATTATTTCAATACAGTGTGGCCCTTCCAGCCATTCAAGCCATGGCACCCAGCAATATCCTGACTTAACCCTAGCCTAACCACGGAGCAATTTACAATGACCAATTAACCTCCCAAACGGTACGTCTTTGGACTGCGGGAGGAAACCGGAGCACCGGGAGGAAACCCACGCGGTCATGGTGAGAATGTACAAACTCCAGTGGTGGGAATTGAACCTGGGTCGCTGGTACTGTAGACCATTGTGCTAACCACGACTCCACCATGACGTCCAGGACAGAGGATTCCGGTGAGCTGCCCCAGTCGGGGTGATGCGCTGAAGAAGAAGGTAAGTCAATGATTCTGATTCGGAGCTGTGTTATGGAGATTCTACATTACCCTGAGGGGGAATTTTTACAGATACAGTGTGGAGTAGAACCTTCTGGCCCTTCGAGCCACACCGCCCAGCAACACCCTATTTTTAACCGTAGCCTAATCACAGGACAATTTATAATGACCAATTAAGCAACCAACCAGTACATCTTTGGACTGTGGGAGGAAACGGGATCACCCATGGGGACATACATATAACGTCAGAATTAAACTCCGAACTCCAACACCCCCAGCTGTAATAGCGTCGCACTACCCACGGATGACTGTCAATGTAGATGCTGAGAGACCGATTCACAAGGAACACTTCACGTAGTGAACAAATGGAGAGTTTAGTGCTTACCTGTGCTCTCGGTGTCGCAAACCTTGAAGGTGAAGTTGAGCACATCCTCCTCAGAGCAGAGACCAGCCTCGTCGTAACCAGCTTCACCTAAAGCTGTGCTTTCATTGTTACCTGTTGGAGATTTTCTATGGGGTAAAATGCTACACATCCAATCATTCACAAAATTAAATAACAAGCCATGGCCCAAAACCCCAAATGTTCATTTTCCAATGAATAAAATAGCGACATTTAAACTCTTGGACAGGCACATGGATGTAAGCAAAATGAAGATTTATGGCAACACACAATCCTTACACTTCATTCTCCTCATGTACAGGAAATCATTAAACAATCTTGATTCTTGAATCTTCGAGCCTGAAATGCTGGAGGAACTCAGCAGGTCAGGCAGCATCTATGGAAATGAGTACACAGTCCATGTTTCCGGCCGAAACCCTTCATCAGAACTGAAAGGAAGTGGACAGAAGGTGGGAATTCTTCTGGCTTCTTCCTCCTTTCTCCCCAGTCCTGATGAAGGGGTCTTGGCACAAAATGGCGACTGTTTATTCATTTCCATGCATGCTGCCTGACCTGCTGAGTTCCTCCAGAGTTTTGTGTGTGTTGCTCTGGATTTCCAGCATCTCCAGAATCTCTTGCGTTTATGAAGAGTTATGGGCTGTGTAGAAGGAAAGGATTAGGTTGATCCTGGAGGTACGGGAGCCTTAAGACCCACACCACCAGGTCCAGAAACAGTTATTACCCTACAACTATCAGGCTGCTGAACCGGAGTGGATAACTTCACTCTGAATTAATTCGACACCTACAGACTCATTGTCAAGGACTCTACAATTCACACTCTCAATATTATCTTTTATTTGCACGGTTTGTCTTCTTTTGGCAATTGGTTGTGTTTTCATTCTCTATTTCTGTAAAATTCTATTACATTTCAGTTTTTCTGTAAATACATCAAAAATGAGAATCTCAAGCAGCACATGGTAGCATACTGTATATGCACTTTGATAATAAATTTGCTTTGAATTTTGAGGTGGTTTATATAGTCAGTACGACATGTTGGGCCGAAGGTGCTGTTCTGTACTGTGCTGTACCGTTCTATGTTCTATGAATTACTTACCCAGACCCCACCCATGAAAACAAGCCCCAACACGCCTGGGCCTCTGTCTTGCTGCGATATGTCAATAGATCCAATAAATCCATCAGGATTTCCCCCACACTCATCCTCACACACACACTCTCTCTCAAACACACACATACACACATACAGACACACAGTCACATACATGCTTACATATGTACACATATACAAACACACACACACATATATAAACACATACATACACACAAACATGTAAACATACACGCACAGACACACATATGCACACACAGACACACACATACACACACATATGTAAGCACACATGCACAGAGACACACATGGACATGCATATATACACACATACACACATGTGTACACACAGACACACATGTCGCACATACACACTCTTGTGCACACTCACACAATTCACATACATATATACATACACATATATACACACACACACACACACTCTCACACACACATTCTCACACACACATTCTCACACACATTCTCACACACACTCTCACAGACACATGACTAACTGAAAGAAGAGCTAGTAAGAGCTCAGTTAGTCCTGACGAAGGGTTGACTGTACCTCTTCCTAGAGATGCTGCCTGGCCTGCTGCGTTCACCAGCAACTTTTATCGGAATATAAGGTGTTGCTTCGCCAACCTGAGCGTGGTGAGAGTAGAGGAGGCCAAGGACTGACACGGTTTTTCTCCGGTCCTGATGAAGGGTCTTGGCCCGAAACGTCGACTATACTCTTTTCGATAGATGCTGCCTGGCCTGCTGAGTTCCTCCAGCGTTTTGTGTGTGATGTTTGGGCTGTATCCACCACTTTTTGTAGGTTTTTGTGTTACATAGGAACATAGAAAACCTACAGCACAATACAGGCCCTTTGGCCCACAAAGTTGTGCCGAACATGTCCCTACCTTAGAAATTACTAGGCTTACCTATTGCCCTCTATTTTTCTAAGCTCCATGTACCTATCCAAAAGTCTCTTGGACATTGGTGTTTCCATACCAGAGTGTGTGCAACCAGTTAGGATACTCTCCGCTCTGCATCTATACGGATTTGTCAAAGTCTTTGGTGACATGCCAAATCTACGCAAACTTCTAGGAAAGTAAACATGCTGGCATTCCTTCTTTGTGATGGCACTTAACACCTGGCACGGAGGGGCTAGAACACAGGATCAGAAAAACCTGCAGCAAGTTGTAAAGCCCGCCAGCTCCATCATGGGCACTAGTCTCCCCTGCATCGAGGAGACTTCAAAAGGCAACAGTAAACCTACTGTATGTACACTCACTCACTATTTTCTCAGTTTTTACTCTCGTTTTACAGTAATTGCTTAATTTAATATATATGTATATTTCTAATTGTAATTTATAGTTTTTTATTATGCATTGCAATGTATTGCTGCCACAAAATAACATATTTCTCGACATATGCCAGACACCAGCAATATTAAACCTGATTGTAATTCTGATTCTGGTTCCAAATTAAACTTTCTTCACTATTTAAGGGTGTGTGCAAATACCTTTAAATGTAGGGACAATGTCTGATTCTACCACTTCCCCTGCCAGTACATTTCAGATACACCACTCACAGAGTAAAGATCTTTCCCCTCAAAATCTCCTCTAACACCTTAAGACACAGGAGCAGAATCTGACCATTTGGCCCATCGAGTCTGATCCACCATTCCATCATGGCTGATTTATTATCTCTCTCAACACCATTCTTCTGCCTTTTCCCCGTGATCTTTGACAGCCTGACTAATCAAGAACCTATCAACCTCCACTGTAAATACACTCCACAGTCATCTGTGGCATTGAATTCCACAGATTCACCATCCTTCAGCTACAGATATTCCTCCTCATCTCTGTTCTAAATGGGCATCCTCCCATTCTGAGACTGTGCCCTCTATGGGAAACATCCTCTCCACCTCCACTCTATCTAGGGTCTTCCAAAATTCGATAGGTTTCAATGAGATCCCCCCTCATTCTTCTCAACCCCAGCGAGCACAGACCCAGAGCTACCAAACGCTCCTCATACATTAACCCTTTCATTCCTGGGATAATTCTCGTGACTCTGAATGATATTGGGAATTAACCCCTTCCTCTCATGTAAACTTAGCCGGCTGGTGGTGTAGTGGCATCAGCGCCCGACTTCGGAGCGAAGGCTCCCGAGTTTGAATCCAGCCGGCTCCCTTACACACTTTCCATCTGTGCTGGGTTGAGTGTCGAGCTAGCAACTCGGCCTTGTAAAAATAAGAAAGCCTGCTAAAAAAACGCCGTCATGACAGCGTTCCGATGACTCCACTCGGAGTTAAGGGCTTTCTTCTTCTTCTTTCTTCTCATGTAAACTTATGCCCTTTTGTCTTTGATCCTTAAAATCCATATTGACAACCAAATGTAGCTTTGTCTTAACAATTGATGGAAACACAGTAAACCCCAATTGCAACACCCCCCAGTCAGCTCAGAGCCTTCTAGTGACTCACTTTTGTCATTGGCAAATTCCTCTTGCCTTCTGAAGACTTGCCCAGCTGAAGTCTCATTCAAGCCCCCAGTTGAGGACACGCCAGCAGCCATGTTGCCGTTCTCATTCCCATCCATGGACAAGCAAGTTGTCCCAGCACCCAGTCCGGAGTCTAAACGTGATACCAAGTTGGGGTCCAGCGAGTCCTTCTCTCCGTGATCCACTGCCTGGCTCCTCTGGAGAGATGGCACGCCATCTCCACCCGCTGGACTCCGAACTCTGTCTGCCAGCACTTTGGATGTCATTCCAATTTCAGGAAATCTGCAAGCATTAAGAGGAAAATTATATTAATTAAAGCAGAAAATTCTAGGTAATTTTCTGCATACATTTTGTGCTGGTCATCACCATCCCTGCTGATCTCTCAAAAGAGTTTCTCATTAATGGTCCTTTCCTGTATCAGGGGATACTCCTGAGGACAATAGCCATGTCCTTCAACCTCCGCACAGTTATCTTCAAGACTGGTAATATCATTTCCAGTACACAAGGGTAAAGAAGAATGAAATAATCGTTACTCCAGATCCGATACAGCACAAAAAAACACAATAATAATTTAAAAACACAATGAATATAAATGCCTAAGATAGCTAATACACATTGATTGCTTGCACGTCCATAAAGTGACGTTAGGTACAAGAGTGTCTGTACACGAGGTGACTGACAGGAAATGATACAGCAGTGGTGGTTGGGGGTGAGGAGGGGTGGGTTAGTGGGCAGAGGTGTCGATCAGCTGAACTATTTGGGAAAAATACCTGTCTTTGAACCTGGATGCGACAGAGCCTCCTCCCTGATGGGAGTGGGACAAACGGTTCATAAGCAGGGTGGGGTGGGGGGAGGAATCCTTCGTGATGTTTCTGGCCCTTTCCTGACACCTTTCTGTATATACTGTATGTCCTCCCCCAGGGAGAGCGGTGCCAACAATGCCTTTGACAATTTTGACTATCCATTGCAGAGCCTTCCTGTTCACTGCAGTGCAAGTTTCCACACCATTGGACCATAAGACAGGAGCAGAATTAAATCATTTGGCCCATTGAATCTGCTCCACCATTCAATCGCTATTTCCCCTCCTCAGACCCACACGCCAGCTTTCTCCCCACAACCTTTGATACCATGTAGTGAGTGAGGAGCGTTCAGCCTCCTCAGAAAGCAGAGGCACCGGCAAGCTTTCCTGATTGTGTAGAATGTGTTCTGGGACCATGAGAGGTTGTGCGAGATGCACACTCCCAGGACTTTGAAACTGCTCACAGTTACAAGAGAATCATAAGGCACAGCCCAGGGTTCCTCTGGAAGGGAGGGAGAGGGGGGGAAACAAAAGTTTAAGAAGATTTACTATCAGCTTCTGCTTCCTTTTACCCAAGACATCCTTGCCAATTTTCTGGCTGTTCATCCAAGAAATGGGCTCAAACAATGAAGTTTCCTGTCAACAGACTCTTTAAGGATCTTCCGGTACACTGAAGATAAACCCTTGATTTGAAGAATCGCCGGTTAATTTGTTCTGTACCTTACAATATCTAATTTATGCACTTTATTTATTTATGCACAATTCATTTGAAGATTTTATTCTTACTTTCCTAAGTTATTGTGTACTTCTGTGCTTTACACCCAAGTCTAGAAAAACATTGTCTTGTTTGACGGAATGCATGTATATCGTTAAATGACAATAAACTTGACTTGACTTGATTTGATATCTCAGTCCACCTTATTATGTCTCCTGTTCCTTATTGTCTGCCTGTGCTGCACTTTCTCTGTAGCTGTTACTTTATTCTGCATTCTGTTACTGATTTCCCTTTTACCTCAATGTACCGCGTGAAGATCTGACCTGTATGAACACGATGCATGAACACATTTTTCCCCTCTTTTTGCACTACTTATTGAATTTATTATATACCTGTATATATATATATTTGTTGTAATTTATAGCTTTTATTATTCTGTTTTGCAATGTACTGCTGCCGCAAATCAACACATTTTACAACATTTACCAGTGATATTAAACCTGATTCGGATTCTGCCATGCTTTTCCCTGTATCTCGGTACATGCCACCATGTCATTAGGCAAAAGCAGGTAACTATAGGCCAGTTAGTTTAACATCTGTAGTTGGGAAAATGCTTGAAACGATCATTAAAGAAGAAATAACAAGGCATGTGGAAAGAAATGGATCTATCAGGCAGATGCAGCATGGATTCAGCAAAGGCAGGTCCTGTTTGACAAACTTACTGGAGGTCTTTGAGGATATAATGAGTGCAGTGGATAGAGGGGAACAGATCAACATTGCTTACTTGGATTTCCAGAAGGCGTCTGATAAGGTGCCACATAAAAGACTTATCAATAAGATAAGGATGCTTAGATTTGGGTCTGATATATTAGCATGGATAGAGGATTGATTAACTAATAGAAAGCAGAGAGTTGGGATACATGGGTGTTTCTCTGGTTGGCAATCAGTGATGAGCAGTGTGCTGCAGTGGTCGGTGCTGGGCCTGCAACTGTTCATGATATGCATTAATGATCTGGAAGAGAGGACTGAGTGTAATGTATCTAAGTTTGCTGATGACACTAAATTGAGTGGAAAAGCAAATTGTGCAGAAGATACAGACAGTCTGCAGAGAGATATAGATAGGTTAAGTGAGTGGGCAAGGGTCTGGCAGATGGAGTACAATGTTGGTAAATGTGAGGTCATCCACTTTGGAAGGAAAAATGAAAGAGCAAATTATTATTTAAATAATAAAAAAATTGAGCATGCTGCTGTGAAGAGGAACTTGAAAGTGCTTGTGCATGAATCACAAAAGGTTGGTTTGCAGGTGCAGCAGGCTATCAAGAAGGTAAATAGAATGTTGGCCTTCATTGCTAGAGGGATTGAATTTAAGAGCAGGGGGGTTATGCTGCAACTGTAAAGGGTATTGGCGAGGTCACATCTGGAGTACTGTGTGCAGTTCTGGTCTCCTTACTTGAGGACGGATATACTGGCTTTGGAGGCAATGCAGAGGAGGTTCACCAGGTTGATTCTAGAGATGAGGGGGTTAGACTTTGAGGAAAGATAGAGTCACCTGGGACTGTACTCGCTGGAATTCAGAAAAATTCAGTTCTAGATCTTATAAAATTATGAAAGGGATAGATAAGATAGAGGCAAGAAAGTTGTTTCCGCTGGTAGGTGAGACTAGGACTAGGGGACATAGCCTCAAGATTCAGGGGAGTAGATTTAGGACAGCAATGAGGAGGAACTGCTTTTCCCAGAGAGTGGTGAATCTGTGGAATTCTCCGCCCAATGAAGCGATGGAGGCTACCTCAGTAAATATATTTAAGACAAGGTTGGATAGATTTTTGCATAGTAGGGTAATTAAGGGTTATGGGGAAAAGGCAGGTAGGTGGAGATGAGTCCATGGCCAGATCAGCCACAATCGTATTGAATGGCAGAGCAGGCTCGACAGGCTAGATGGCCGACTCATGCTCCTATTTCTCATGTTGTTATAATGAACCAATTCCAATTCTAATCTGTCTCATCGGACAGAAGATACAAAGGCCTGAAAACATGTGCTACCTGACTCGTCAAGAACAGATTCTACCCCACCCTTATAAGACTATTGAACGGTTCCCTAAAATGAAAAGATGGACTTTTGACATTACAATCTAACTTGTTAAGATCTTGCACTCTAAGATATAGTTTACCTGCAGTGCACTTTCTGTACAGCTGTTACACTTCATTCTGCATTCTGTTACTGCTGTGCCCTGTTTGACCGCAAAGCACTTTTGTCATCTGATCTATATGGATGGTATATAGTGCAAGCTTTTCACCATATCTTGGTGCATGTAAACCAACTGACCAAGTGACTGATTTAACAATCATTACATGGTGTATTGTGGTGGAAAAGGTAAAATAATAACAGACAATAACAAACCAATAAACACAAGCAATTCTGCAGATGCTGGAAATCCAAAGCATCACACTCAATATGTAGGAGGTCAGTCAAATGAATCAATAGTCAATGTTTTGAGCCGAGACCCTTCATCAGATCATACACAGCAAATTGTTCCACAACGATATGTACAACGTAGGCACCATTATTTTTCACATGGTTCTGCTGAGACAGGTAAATGGTTCTCTGAGGAACACACACGTTACACATAGAGATGTGTCTGTAATCTTGTAGAGAGGCAGAGGGTGAGCACAATTACACTCAGGAAGTACCTAATAAAGTGTGACAGAGTGTATATTCATGGTCTTCTGCTGCTGCAGCCCATCCACTTCAAGGTTTGATGTGTTTTGCTCCTCTGCACACCACTGTTGTAACATCTGGTTATCTGAGTTACTGTCATTTTCCTGTCAGCCTGAACCAGTCTGGCCATTCTCCGCTGACCTCTCATTAACAAGGTGTTTTCACCCACAAAACTACTGCTCACTGGATGTTTTTCGGTTATCGCACCACTCGCTGTAAACTCTAGAGCAGGGATTCCCAACCCTCTTTTAAGGTCATAGGACCTTACTGTCAACTGAGAGGTCAGTGGACCCCAGGGTGAGAACCCTTGCTCTAGAGGCTGTTGAGCATAAAAATCCCAGGGGATCAAGTTTCTGAGATACTCAAACCACCCCATCTGGCACCAACAATCATTCCATCGACAAAGTCACTTAGATCACATTTCTTCCCCATTCTGATGTTTGGTCTGAAAAACAACTGAATCTCTTGACCATGTCTGCATGCTTTTATATATTGAGTTGCTGCCACATGATTTGTTGATTAGATATCTGCATTAATGAGCAGGTGTACAGGTATAACTGATGAAGATGCCATCATCATTATTATGACATGGGCGATCTGTCTTTAACCTGAGAAGTTCTGATAAGCTCTTCAAAACTTTTGCCTGTCCATCCCTTGATGTAACTCATGAACGTCATGAGCTGTCAACCATGTCTATCTCTTCCATCAATGTTTCCCATCACTGCAAGATGCTTGAGCTTCTCTTTCCTCAGTACATGTCCAGAAATTCCAACTTCCGCTTCCTGATTGATGATCTCTTCTTATTCCAGCTTTTCGCAGCACTTTCTCATCTGTTTCCCTTTCCACAATCATTCTTCTCAAAAAACACATTTCTGCCGCTCCAAGCCTTCCCTCATTTTGCTTTGATATTGTCTAACATTCTCTTCCATATGTTAGTGTGGAATGAACATAGCCAATAAAGTGGCCACTGATTGTATATTCGTATATCCTTTTCAATTTTCAATTAATATTTTATACAAATATACTGTTATATATATAGGAAATTACACTGTAGATGTAGCCACGTGTATCTGTTGCTTTGAACAGCACACCATTGCATGTATGAATAGATGACCACAAGGATTTAGATCAGTTTTTGTGCTTACCTGTGCTTCAAGTCAATTGGTTTATCATTACACAATGCATTGAGGTAGTACAAGGGAAAACAATAACAGAATGCAGAATAAAGTGTAACAACTACAGAGAAAGTGCAGTGCGGGCAGACAATAAAATGCAAGGTAGATTGTGAGATCAGGAGTCCAGCTTATTGTACTAGGGAACCATCCAAGTAACTCTACCATGGATGGTCACAAACCCAGCTGTGAAAGGAGGAGGAACGGGTATGAACTCCCCATGGACAGTCCCAAACCCGGCTGTGAAAGGAGGAGGGTTGGGTATGGACTCCCCATGCACAGTCCCAAACCCGGCTGTGAAAGGAGGAGGAACGGGTATGAACTCCCCATGGACAGTCCCAAACCCGGCTGTGAAAGGAGGAGGAACGGGTATGAACTCCCCATGGACAGTCCCAAACCCGGCTGTGAAAGGAGGAGAGTTGGGTATGAACTCCCCATGGACAGTCCCAAACCCGGCTGTGAAAGGGGGAGAGTTGGGTATGAACTCCCCAAGGACAGTCCCAAACCCGGCTGTGAAAGGAGGAGAGTTGGGTATGAACTCCCCATGGACAGTCCCAAACAAGGCTGTGAAAGGAGGAGGGTTGGGTATGAACTCCCCATGGACAGTTCCAAACCCGGCTGTGAAAGGAGGAGGAACGGGTATGAACTCCCCATGGACAGTCCCAAATCCGGCTGTGAAAGGAGGAGGAATGGGTATGAACTCCCCATGGACAGTCCCAAACCCGACTGTGAAAGGAGGAGGAACGGGTATGAACTCCCCATGGACAGTCCCAAACCTGGCTGTGAAAGGAGGAGAATTGGGTATGAACTCCCCAAGGACAGTCCCAAACCCGGCTGTGAAAGGAGGAGGAACGGGTATGAACTCCCCATGGACAGTCCCAAACCCGGCTGTGAAAGGGGGAGAGTTGGGTATGAACTCCTCATGGACAGTCCCAAACCCGGCTGTGAAAGGAGGAGGAACGGGTATGAACTCCCCATGGCCAGTCCCAAACCCGGCTGTGAAAGGAGGAGGGTTGGGTATGAACTCCCCATGGACAGTCCCAAACCCAGCTGTGAAAGGAGGAGGAACGGGTATGAACTCCCCATGGACAGTCCCAAACCCGGCTGTGAAAGGAGGAGGAACGGGTATGAACTCCCCACGGACAGTCCCTAACCTGGCTGTGAAAGGAGGAGGGTTGGGTATGAACTCCCCATGGACAGTTCCAAACCCGGCTGTGAAAGGAGGAGGAACGGGTATGAACTCCCCATGGACAGTCCCAAACCCGGCTGTGAAAGGAGGAGGAACGGGTATGAACTCCCCACGGACAGTCCCAAACCCGGCTGTTAAAGGAGGACGGTTCGGCATGGGGCTAGCAACCTCATCCCATAAAAACCCTGAGCTACAGGAATGCCAACAGAATCTCCAAAGATCTCATCCCTGGAAGAGAGAGGATCTGTGTCTTGAAGTTGTATGAAGTTGTGTGGTGAAAGCAGAAGCCACAGAGCTCATCAACCTTCAGCCCAGGACCGAGAACTTTGGTGAGCTACCGTCTGTGGCCAATGCTCCGGTTGGGGTGATGGGTTTAAGAAGAAAAACCATTCAAGTCAGAATCAGAATCATATGGCATATGTGTGAAATTTGTTCTTTTGTGCAATGCGTAGTAAGAAAACTATAAATTACAAAAAGAAGTATAAAATAATAAATTAAATTAGTAGTGTAAAAGGAGAGGGTAAGATACTGAGGAAGTGCTCGGGTTATAACAGTGTGGTGGGAGCTATCCCATCTCAGAGTACAGCATTGTTTAGAAAGGTAGATGTCTACACAGCACAGAACATATTGACAAATAGATCCACCTGCATCATGATTGTGTTCAACAAAGGAGATCTCTGTGAGGAGATCTGGCTTTGGACCTGGTGAGACAAAGTGTCGTGAACATTTCCGGTCGAGGACGTACTGAGGTGTTGCTAAATGTATGCTGGAAGTGAGAGATTCAGGAAAAGATTGAACAGGGTGGGCCACTTTTCTGCAGAAAGGGTGAGGGGAAAAGAGTCGTAAGCAAGGTTTGAAAATGTAGATGAAGAGAAAATGTTTTAATCAGCAGATGAGTTTAGAAGTAGGCACTATAGATGTCAAATGCCTCTTTGGGAATGGAGAAGGAAAATGCCTACACGGAGAGAGGTAAAGCTGTAACTTGCGAACATGAAGTGTGGTTAAGTTGAACAACATTTAAAGTGAAGCTCAGTTAAACATGAGAAAGTGAACATAGAACAGTATAACACAGTACAGGCCCTTCGGCCCAAAATGTCCTGCTGACATGTTAATGTACTCCAAGATCAAGCTAACCCTTCCGTCCTGCAGAGCCTTCCATTTTTCTATCATTTCCTCTGTCTATGCTTTTCATAATCTTATAAACCTCTATCAGATCTCCCCTCAGCCTCTGCCACTCCAAAGAAAACAACCCAAGTTTATCCAATAGTTAATCCAGGCAGCATCCTGATGAATCTGTTCTACACCCTCTGCAAAGACTCAACATTACAGTGGACTATTTTAAGAGCATAAGACAATAGGAGCTGAATTAGGTTGTTCAGCCCATCGAGTCTGTACTGCCATTCCTCCATGGCTGTTTTATTATCTCTCTCAATCCCATTCTCCAGCGTTTCCCCCATAACCTTTCATCCCCTTACTAATCAAAGACCTATCAATCTCTGCTCTAAATATGCCCAATGACTTGGCCTCCACAGCCGTCTGTGGCAATGAATTCCACAGATTCACCACCCTCGGGCTGAAGCAACTTTGATGTATTTTTGCAAACTTTGTGCATATTCTTGTCCGACCCGTGAATCCTGACGAAGTGGAAGGCACTTTCATCTCTCATAATATACATTCTTTTTGATTTCTGTGAAATAGCTAAATTGGAAATCCACACCCCCCCCCTTCCCCTTCCTTCTTCTTCAATTCCCCACTCTGACCTCTTACCTCTTCTCCTCACCTGCCTGTCATCTCCCTTTGGTTCCCGTTCTCCCACGGTTCACTCTCCTCTCATATCAGAGTCTTCATTTCCATCCCTTTGCATTTTCCCCCTATCACTCCCAGCTTCTTACTTCACCCACCTGGCGTGACCTGTCACCTGCCAGGGTGCCCTCCTTTCCCTCCCCCACCTTCTTATTCTGGTATCTTCCCCCTTCCTTTCCAGTCTCGGCCTAAAATATCAACTGTTTATTCATTTCCATAGATGCTGCCTGAGCTGCTGAGTTCCTCCAGCATTTTGTGTGTGTTGTTCTGGATTTCCAGTGCCTGCAGAATCTGTACTACCTGTTGCTAGTCACCACGAGACAAACACCTTCACTGCCAACAAGTTTAAAAACAGTAGCAAAAAATATTGTTATTTAATTTAAGACTTTACCTGATAAATACATTTCAGCCTATGAATCTGACAGGTTTCTCATTGCAGTTCAACTCCAGCCTTCCGAAGTTAAGACGTTTTCTCAGATTAGGAAAACTTTTAATAATGAAATACTGAAGATCAGAACCGTTACCTCTTCCTTCCCTTGCCAGCAGCTTTCCTGTTAAAAATGTTAGATGTGCAAACTAAAATGGCCAAGATTGGCAAGTGCGGTGTGGCTGGTGATGAGTGCTGGTGTCACACTGAATTATCAAACGTCACTTCAGAAGCAGCTGGCCCAGACAGATCCGCTCTCTCTGGATCTAGTCAATCCAGCGTGAGCACAGACATCAAAATAAACTACATTTCAGACCTCTTGTATCTACATCATCCTTCATTCAGGTAACACCTGACTTCCATTTCAATTTTATTTTGAGATACAACACAGAACAGGCCCTTCTGGCCACACAGCAACCCACCGATTTAACCCTAGCCCCTAGCCGAACCACAGCACGGTTTATAATGATCAGATAACCGACTAACCAGTACGCTTTTGGACTGTGGCAGGAAACTGAAGTACCCAGAGGAAATCCTCGCGCACACAGGAACTTTCTTACAGAGGACACCAGAACTGAACACTAAACTCCAACGCCCCAAACTGTGATAGTGTCACGCTACTGTGGCTAATTCTAATCGCTATGGAAAACTTTATTCTTGCTAACCTTATAATAGCTAATACCAACAGTATATACCTGCTTTTCTTCCGTAACCTTTAAACGTGACCCAGTGAGACGACACAGTAGTGTAGCAGTTGGTATGACACTTTACAGCAGCAGCAATCGGGGTCAACTCCTGCTGCTCTCTCCGTGGCCACATGGGTTTCCTCCGGGTGCTCCCGTTTTCTCCCACAGTCTGAAGACACGCCGATTAGGGTTAGTATATTGCGGGCATGCTGTGTTCATACCAGAAGCATGGCAAAACTTGCGGGCTGTGTTGATCATTGAACACAAATGGCACATTTCACAGTATGTTTCAATGCACTTGTGGCAAATAAAGCCAATCTTTATCTTTAACAAGAAACTAGCATGGTTAGCTTTGAAACTTCAACAACTCTCAGTACAATTGTTCTTTTGGGGCAAGAGATTCCCCGACTGAATTCGCAATACAGTACTATGTACAGCTTTAGTCATCTCGTTACATGAAAGATGTGGTCAAACTGGAAAGAGTGCAGAGAAGATCTACAACAATGTTGCCAGGACTAAAGGATCTGAGTAATAAAACCATAATACGTAGGAGCAGAATTAGGCCAGTTGGCCCATAAAGTCTGCTCCACCATTCCATCATGGCCGATTTAGTATCCCTCTCAATCCTATTCTCAAAGGTTCATTTTACTGTCAAAGTAAGCATGTAGAATACAACTCTGATATTCATCTTCTCCAGATAGCCATGACATAGAGAAACACCATTGAAGTCGTTGAAAGAAAAGATATCAACTCCTCCCCCCACCTACTTCTTTGCCCATTCCCCTAAACTATCTAAGTCTCTCTGCACGCTCTCTGTTTCCTCAACACCACCCACTCCTCCACCTATCTTTATATCATTGGCAAATTCAGCCACAAATCCATTAATACCATAGTCCAAATCATTGACATACATCGTAAAAAGCAGCAATCCCAACACCGACCCCTGTGGAACTCCACTGGTAACTGACAGCCAACCAGAATAGGATCCCTTTATTCCCACTCCCTGTTTTCTGCTGACCAGCCAATACTCCACCCATGCTAGTAACTTCCCTGTAATTCCATGGCTCATATCTTGCTAAGCAGCCTCATGTGCGACACCTAGTTGAAGGCCTTCTGAAAATCCAAGTACACCACATCTACTGCATCTCCTTTGTCTACCCTGCTTGTAATTTCTTCAAAGAATTGCAGTAGGTTAGTCAGGCAGGACTTTCCTTTCAGGAAACCATGCTGGCTTTGGCCTATCTTGTTTTGTGCTTCCAGGTATTCCGTAATCTCATCCCTAACAATCGATTCCAACAACTTCCCAACCACTGATGTCAGGCTATGTCAGCACATCTTCTTTTAGATAAGGGTTGCAAAACCATGTTGCATGATTTGTTCCTTTTTTCACACACTGTATGTTCCTCATTCTCGGTTGTGGATCTATTGTTTCTCTGTTTTATGGCTGCCTGCAAAAAGTTGAATCTCGAGGTTGTATACAAACTTTGATAATAAATGTACTGTGAACTTTGAAAAGTGCTGACAATACTCCAAGTGTACTTGGCCAAGCTAGGCTGTTGGTCCCTGGAATAGAGGAGAATGAGAAACAAGCTAAAATTATGAGAAATGTAAATAAGGTGGATGGTAACAGTCTTTTCCCTGAGGAGTCCAAAACAAAGGAGCATAAATTTAAAGAGGAAGATTTAAAAAAGGACTTCAGGGACGACATTTCGCACAGAGGGTGGTGAGTATATGGAACGAGCTGCCAGATGAAATGGTTGATGCTGGTACAATATCATTTTAGCAGCATTTGGATAGGTACATGGAGGGGCGGCGTTTGCAGGGGTACGGGGAGAACACAGAAAATTAGGACTAGTTTGGGCGGGCACTGTGGTTGACACTGTCTGGTCTGGAGGGGCTACTGCACAGGACCAAAAGAAGCTGCAGAGGGTTGTAAATCTAGTCAGCTCCATCTTGAGTACTAGCCTACAAAGTATCCAGGACTTCTTTAAGGAGCAGTGTCTCAGAAAGGCAGCATCCATTATTAAGGACGTCCAGCACCCAGGGCATGCACTTTTCTCACTGTTACCATCAGGCAGGAGATACAGAAGCCTGAAGGCACACACTCAGAGATTCAGGAACAGCTTCTTCCCCTCTGCCATCTGATTCCTAAATGGATGTTGAAGCTTTGGACACTAACTCACTTCTTTTAATATACAGTATTTCTGTTTTTGCATGTTTTTACATTGATTTACTTGTTTATTTATTATTGTTATGTTTGTTTATTGTTATGTTACTTTTTTTTCTCTTTCTGCTAGATTATGTATGGCATTGAACTGCTGCTGCTAAGTTAACAAATTTCACATCACATGCCGGTGATAATGAACCTGATTCCGATTCATCTGAAAAAGTTGACCAGAAAGCCATTAATTCCTTCATACAAATCATTGACATATGATGTGAGAAGAAATGGTCCCAGCACAAATCCATGCAGAACACCACTAGTCACTGGTAGCCAACTAGAAAAGGCTCCCTTTATTTCCTCTTTGCCTCTTGCCAGTCAGCCAGATGGGATGAGTGAAGTTATCCCCACTAATTCAAGAACCTGAGAGGTAATAACTGTTCCTGAACCTGGTGGTGTGGGACCTGAGGCTCCTGTACCTCCTTCCTGGTGGCAGTAGCGAGAAGAGAACATGGCCTGGGTGGTGGGTTCCCTGATGATGGATGCTGCTTTTCTGCGATGGTGCTCCATACAAATGCGCTCAATGGTGGGAGGGCTCTACCTGTGATGGCTTGGGCTGTATCTACTACTTTTTGTAGGATTTTCTATTCAAGGGCATTGGTGTTTCTATTTCAGGCCATGATGCAGCCAACGAAGATACTGTACTATCCACCACACATCTATTTTAGATGTCATGCCAAATCTTCACAAGCTCCTAAGGAAGCAGAGCCACTGCCATGCTTTCTTTGTAATCTCACTTACATGCTGGACCAAGGACAGGTCCTCCAAAATAATAGCACCGAGGAAATTAGAGTTGCTGACCCTCTCCCTTTCTGATCCCCCAGAGGGGACTGGCTCATGGACCTCTGGTTTCCACCTCCTGAAGTCAATAATCAGCTCTTTAGTCTTACTGATACTTCCAAGGCTGTTGTGGCAACACACAGGCAGATTTTCAATCTCCTTCCTATATGCTGATTTATCACCACCTTTGATTCGCCCTACAACGGGGATGTTGTCAGCAACTTAAGTATGGCATTGCAGCTGTGCTTAGCCTCATAGTCGTAAGTGTAAAGTGAGGAGAGCAGGGGACTGAGCACACAGCGTTGTGTGCACCTGTGCTGATGGAGATTGTGGAGGAGATGTTGTTGCCAATCTGAACTTGCTGGGGTCTGCAAGTGAGGAAATTGAGGACCAGTTACACAAGGAGGTATTGAAACCAAAGTCTTGAAGCTTATTGATTAGTTTGAGGGGTGATAGTGAATGAAGAATTATAGTCAACGGAGAGCATCCTGATGTGTGCATCTTCAGTCCAGATGTTCCAGGGTTGAGTGCAGAGCCAATGAAATGGCATCCGCTGTTGACTTGTTGCTCCGGTAGGCCAATTGGAGTGAATCCAAGTCACTTCTCAGGCAGGGGCTTATACGTTTCATTGCCAACCTCTCAAAACTCTTCAGCACAGTTAACGTAAATGCCACTTGACGATAGCCAGATGCTTCCCGTGGGTCCACCCTCCTGGAGGATGCTCTCACATCACCCTCAGAGACTGAAATCACTGGGTCATCATGGGCTGCGGGAGTTCATGAAGCAGCCTTCATGTTTTAACAGGCAAAGCAATCACAGAAGGTGTTGAGTTCATCTGGGAGTGAAACCTTGTTGGCACCTATGGCTCTTGGTTTCACTTTGCAGAACGTGATAGTATTCAAGTCCTGCCACTGCTGCCGAGCATCCTTCACTGATTCAAGTTTAGTCTGGAGTTGGCACTTGGCATGTGAGATAGCTTTCCGGAGATCGTATCTCCTGGTTGCCAGACCTGCACACCACTGCTCTGGCCCTCCACAGACTGTCCATCTCATGGTTCCTTCAGGACTCCTGGTTGCAGAAGACCCTAAGTGACTTGTGTGGGGACACACTCACCTAGAACTGTTTTTATAAAGTCTGTGACCACCGTGGCATATTCATTCAGATCCTCAAATCAGGCCTTGAACAAGGCCCAGTCCACCAACTCGAAGCACTCCTCTGCCTGCCACGACCACCTCTTTGTTGTCCTCATCTCTGCAGCCTTGCTCTTAGCCTCTGCTTGTATGCAGGTTGGAGGAGGACAGCCAAGTGATCAGATTTCCAAATGGTAGGCATTCCTGATCGTGAAATATCATGGTTGAGTGTGTTGAGACCCCTTGTGCTGCTGATGACATGATGATAATGATGCTGTGGTTAAGAAGGTATACGGTGTATTGGCCTTCGTCAATCATGGAGTTGAACTTAGGAGCCGGGGTAACATTGCAGCTACATAGGACCCTGGTGGGACCCCACTTGGAGTACTCACTACAGGAAGGATGTGGAAACCATAGAAAGGGTGCAGAGGAGATTTACAAAGATGTTGCCTGGATTGGGAAGCACGCCTTATGAGAATAGGTTCAGTGAACTCGGCCTTTTCTCCTTGGAACGATGGAGGATGAGAGGTCACCTGATAGAGGTGTATAAGATGATGAGAGACATTGATCGTGAGGATAGTGAGAGGGTTTTTTTCCCAGGGCTGAAATGGTTGCCACAAGAGTACACAGGTTTAAGGTGCTGGGAAGTAGGTACAGAGGGGATGTCAGGAGTAATTTTTTTACGCAGAGAGTGGTGAGTGTGTGGAATGGGCTGCCAGCAACGGTGGTGGAGGCGGATAAGATAGGGTCTTTTAAGAAACTTTAGGATAGGTACATGGAGCTTAGAAAAATAGAAGGCTATGGGTAAGCCTAGTAATTTCTAAGTAGGTACATGTTCGGCACAACTTTGTGGGCCAAAGGGCCTGTATTGTGCTGTAGGTTTTCTATGTTTCTCTGCTTAATCCCTACCTGATGGTAACAGTGAGAAAAAGGCATGCCCTGGGTGCTGGAGGTCCTTAATAATGGATGCTGCCTTTCTGAGACACCGCTCCTTGAAGATGTCCTGGGTACAAGATGGAGCTGACTAGATTTACAACCCTCTGCAGCTTCTTTCGGTCCTGTGCAGTAGCCCCTCCACACCAGACAGTGATGCAGCCTGTCAAATGCTCTCCACGGTACATCTATAGAAGTTTTTGAGTGTATTTGTTGACATTCCAAATGTCTTCAAACTCCTAATTAAGTATAGTCGCTGTCTTGTCTTCTTTATGACTACATCAATATGTTGGGACCAGGTTAGATCCTCAGAGATCTTGACACCCAGAAACTTGAAACTGCTCACTCTCTCCACTTCTGATCCTTCTATGAGGATTGGTATGTGTTGCTTCGTCTTACCCTTCCTGAAGTCCACAATCAGCTCTTCAGTCTTACTGACGTTGTGTGTCAGGTTGTTGCTGTGACACCACTCCACTAGTTGGCATATCTCACTCCTGTACACCCTCTCGTCACCATCTGAGATTCTACCAACAATGTTTGTATCATCAGCAAATTTGTAGATGGCATGTGAGCTATGCCTAGCCACAAAGTCATGTGTATATAGAGAGTAGAGCAGTGGGCTAACCAAACACCCCTAAGGTGTGCCAGTGTTGATCATCAGCGAGGAGGATATGTTATCACCAATCCACACATACTGTGGTCTTCCAGTTAGGAAGTCGAGATGCAATTGCAGAGGGAGGTACAGAGGCCCAGTTCCTGTAACTTCTCAATCAGGACTGTAGGAATGATGGTATTAAATGCTGAGCTATCTACATGCCTATGATCTTGCAAAAATATTTATTTGCTGCATTGCACTTTCTCTGTAGCTACTCTCCTCCTTTGGGTGTCTGCGCCTCTCCCGTCTGGTTTCACCACTCACTCCCGTTCCCCTCTCCTATTGGACGCACCTCCTCTCCCCTCTCTCGTTGGCTGTACTGCTCTCCCCCGCCCATTGGTTGGACTGCTCTCCCCCGCCCATTGGTTGGACTGCTCTCCCCCGCCCATTGGTTGGACTGCTCTCCCCCGCCCGTTGGCTGTACTGCTCTCCCCCGCCCGTTGGCTGTACTGCTCTCCCCCGCCCATTGGTTGGACTGCTCTCCCCCACCCATTGGTTGGACTGCTCTCCCCCGCCCGTTGGCTGTACTGCTCTCCCCCGCCCATTGGCTGGACTGCTCTCCCCTGCCCATTGGCTGTTCAGCCTCACCCCTGCCCCATTGGTTGTTCAGCCTTTCTTCCACTTCCATTTTCTGTCCAATCGCTCTCCCGTTCCGCTGGCTATCAGCCGCTCTTTCCTTCCCCTCCCATTGGCTGTCCAGCTCCTGGCCCAACCTTCCATTGGCAGTCTAGCACCTCTCCCACTTCCATTGCCTGTTCAAACCCTCTCCTAATTCCACCGGCTGTCTTGCCTTCTCACCTTTCTATTGGCTGTGGAGCCGTAATCCCCTTCCCATTGGCCAGCACACCTCCCCCTCCCATTGGTTGTATTGTCCTCTCCTCACCCATAGGCTGCCCAGCACCGCCCCTTCAGAATTTTCGTTCCTCTCAGGCGCACGTTCGAGCCGTGCCCCGGAAGTGTTGCGAGGAGGCGGGGCTGCGGGGGTCAGTGGCCGAGCGGGAGCGGCGCGAGGCCTCGGGATGTTGTCGCGCGGATCCATCGAGATCCCGCTGAGGGACACGGATGAGGTGCGGGGAGCGGAGACACGATCGGGATGAGGGGGTTAACCGGGATGGGGACCCGATAGGGCGGGGGGGGACAGGGACTGGGGTCCCGATAGGGTGGGGGGGGGGACACGGACAGGGGTCCCGATAGGGTGGGGGGGGGACACGGACAGGGGTCCCGATAGGGCGGGGGGGGGGACAGGGACTGGGGTCCCGATAGGGTGGGGGGGGGGGACACAGACAGGGGTCCCGATAGGGCGGAGGGGGGACAGGGACTGGGGTCCCGATAGGGCGGAGGGGGGGCAGGGACTGGGGTCCCGATAGGGTTGGGGGGGGACACGGACAGGGGTCCCGATAGGGTGGGGGGGGACACGGACAGGGGTCCCGATAGGGCGGAGGGGGGACAGGGACTGGGGTCCCGATAGGGTTGGGGGGGGACACGGACAGGGGTCCCGATAGGGTGGGGGGGGGACACGGACAGGGGTCCCGATAGGGCGGAGGGGGGACAGGGACTGGGGACCCGGTGGGGTGGGGGACAGGGGTCCCGATAGGGCGGGGGGGGGACAGGGAATGGGGTCCTGATAGGGCGGGGGTGGGACAGGGAATGGGGTCCTGATAGGGCGGGGGTGGGGGAGACACGGACCGGGGTCCTGTTGGGGCAGGTGGGGGGGGGGAGAAGGACAGGGGTCCCGGTGGGGCGGGAGGGGGTCATGGACTGGGGTCCCGATGGGAGCTGAAGGGTGGGGATCGGAAACGGGTGGCGGTGGTGACTGGGACTGGGGGCCGAGGGCTGAGGAGGTGTAGCGGCTGGGGACGCGAGGGACAAGTGCCGCAGATGGAACCAGTGTTGAGATGCTGATTGGGTCGTAACCGGGTCCTTTTCCTTCCTATTGACACCTCTATCTCCTTCCCCACTCGTTCACTCTTCTCACCTTGTTCTGTTCCCTAGTGCCCTCTTGCACACTCATGATCCCCTCACTCCAAATACTCAACACTCATTCCCTTCCCTGTCTGCTGCCTCTCTCACTCTGTCCTCTCAATCGAGTGATCTAGCACTGCAGTGATTGAGTCTCTGCTCTGTAGGGCAGCCAAATGAAATCCCTTTTATCTAACCTGTGTTTTCTTGTGATGTGTAGGTCATCGAACTTGATTTTGATCAGTTACCGGAGGGAGATGAAGTCATCAGTATCCTCAAACAGGAGCACACCCAGCTTCACATATGGATGGCCTTGGCGGTACGCAGTTTACTCTTCCTTGCCGAAATGGGAAACGGTATCAATGTGCACCAGTGATCGGAAAGAATAAGTGTATGGTGTTGTAAAATGACAGGCAGCCCCCAGTTAACAGCAAGGTTTTGGTCCTGACAGTTGTTCATGAGTGCAAAATCAAAGAATACATGGTTATGATGGAAGAGTGAACAGGTGCAGGATCGGCAGTCACCAGTCGCACTTACTCAGTGAGTGAGCAAGTGATTTTGTTTTGTCCACCCAGGTCTGCTTGGCTCCACCAAGTCCCTGGTTAGCCATATGACACGAGAGCAGAATTAGGCCATTCATCCCATCTAGTCTCCTCTGCCATTCCATCACAGCTGATTTATTATCCTTCTCAACTCATTCATCTGCCTTCTCGCCATAACCCATGATACCTGGACTAATCAAGAACCCATCAACCACCTCATCCCTGTTCTAAATGAATGTCTCTCTCTTATAAAGCTGTGCTCTCTGGTCCCAGATTTCCCCCACTATAGGAAACATCCACTCTAGGCCTAGGTTTCAATGAGATCCCCCTCATTTTTCTAAACTTCAGCGAGTACAGTTGTAGCTTGATGTGTGGACAGGTGGTAAGGAGAGAAGGTTTGTGAAAATCCCCCATCACAACCCTGCAGCCTTGTAGCAGCTGTCAGATCAATCCCGCCAGTCTCCCAATTAGTCGATCTTGTTGTACAGGCTGATCATAACCCGGGGTAGACCTGTGGATGTTGATGGATCAATGATTGACACGTTGCTGATGAAATTTAATGCAAAGAAATGTGCAGTGATCACCTGAAAGGGAAAAAAATGAAATGGGATCCACTAAATGACACAAATTGAATTCCTCTTCTTCTCACTCTGCCTATCACCTCCCTCTGATGCCCCTCTTCTTTCCCTTTCTCCCATGGTCCACTCTCCTCGCACATCAGGTTCCTTCTTCGTCTGCCCTTTGCCTTTTCCACCTATCACCTCCCAGCTTCTTACTTCATCCTCCTTCTTTCCATCCCCGCCCCCCCCCCCAACCACCACCACCTTACTCTGGCCTCTTCCTCCTTTTCAGTCCTGATGAAGGGTCGTAGAAACATAGAAAACATACAACACAATACAGGCCCTTCGGCCCACAAAGCTGTGCCGAACATGTTGCTACCCTAGAACTACCTAGGCTTTACCCATACCCCTCTATTTTTCTAAGCTCCATGTACCCATCCAGGAGTCTCTTAAAAGACCCTATCGTTTCCACCTCCACCACCACCACTGGCAGCCCATTCCACGCACTCACCACTCTCTGCATAAAAAATTTACCCCTGACATCTCCTCTGTACCTACTTCTAAGCACCTTAAAACTATGCCCTCTCATGCTAGCCATTTCAGCCCTGGGGAAAAGCCTCTGACTGTCCTCACGATCAATGCGGCTCATCATCTTGTACACTTCTATCAAGTCACCTCTCATCCTCCGTTGCTCCAAGGAGAAAAGGCCGAGATCACTCGACCTATTCTCATAAGTTAATCAGTTAAGTTAGACAACCTCTCCTCTTCCACTGTCACCCTGAACACCGGCGTGCCTCAAGGCTGTGCTCTGAGCCCTCTTTTGTACTCCCTTTTCACCTATGACTGCGTTCCTGTACATGGTTCTAACTCCATAATCAAGTTTGCAGACGACACCACAGTGGTTGGCCTGATCAGAGGGGATGACGAGACGGCCTACAGGGACGAGGTCCAGCACCTGGCCGTGTGGTGTGCCGACAACAACCTGACCCTTAACACCCAGAAAACCAAGGAGATCATTGTGGACTTCAGGCATGCTAGGAGTCACACTCACGTCCCCATCTACGTCAACAGAGCTGTAGTGGAGCATGTATCAAGCTTCAAATTCCTTGGTGTCCACATTTCCAAGGATCTCACCTGGTCCCTGAGCTCCTCCATCCTGATCAAAAAGGCGCAACAGCGCCCTTATTTCCTGCGGAGCATCGAGAAAGCTCACCTCTGTCCCAGGATACTGACGGACTTTTACCGCTGTACCATTGAGAGCATACTCACCACCTGCATCTCAGTGTGGTATGGCAATTGTCCCGTATCATACCGCAAAGCACTCCAGCGTGTGTTGAAAACTGCCCAGCGGATTATCGGCACCCAGTTGCCCACCATTGAGAACATCTACCATAAATGCTGCCTGAGCAGGGCGAAAAGCATTATCAAGGATGCATCTCACACTAACCATGGGTTTTTTTACTCTCCTCCCATCCGGTAGGTACTACAGGAGCCTCTGCTCCCGCACCAGCAGGCACAGGAAGAGTTTCTTCCCCGAAGCTGTGACCCTGCTGAATCTCACATCACAGCACTAAGCAATATTGCATCCGTATTGTACTGTCTCAGTACTTTTATATTTGTGTGCCGTAGCACTTACTTTTTATTCACAGTTATTTTGTAAATAACACTATTCTTTGCATTTCTGGTCAAATGCTAACTGTGTTTCATTGGCTTTGTATCTGTACTCAGCACAATGACAATAAAGTTTAATCTAATCTAATAAGGCATGCTCCCCAATCCAGGCAACATTCTTGTAAATCTCCTCTGCACCCTTTCTATGGTTTCCACATCCTTCCTATAGTGAGGCGACCGGAATTGAGCACAGTACTCCAAGTGGGGTCTGACCAGGGTCCTATACAGCCGTAACATTACCTCTCGACTCTTAAACTCAATCCCACGATTGATGAAGGCCAATGCACCGTATGCCTTTTTAACCTCAGAGTCAACCTGCTCAGCAGCTTTGAGTGTCCTATGGACTCGGACCCCAAGATCCCTTTGATCCTCCACACTGTCAAGAGTCTTACCATTAATACCAGGGGTCCCCAACCTTTTTTGCACCACAGACTGGTTTAATATTGACAATATTCTTGCGGACTGGCCAACCGGGGACGGGGTGGGGGGTGGGGTGCGCTGTTCAAGTAGGGTTATACTCACCTCAACATGTCTTTTACAGTTAGGGGAGCCAACTTTCTCACTCCCAAATAAGGGACAAAAGTAGCAGTCAAATCCCGGGACACTTGTGTTTACCCCAGGAAAAACTGCTATGACCATGAAGCCTTGCGTGGGCACCTGTGTGCGTATGCGCGTACGTGCTGATTTTTTTCCCCCCACAAATCGGTTTTGGCTTAATCTTCCGACTACACTGTACATACATTATTTCTACTTTATATAGGCTGTGTATTTATTATATCATTCCTGCTTTTACTATATGTTAGTGTTATTTTAGATTATGAGAACACTCAGTCCTCTTTTATTGTCATTTAGAAATGCATACATGCATTAAAAAATGATACAATGCTTCTCCGGAGTGATATCACGGAAAACGGGACAAACCAAAGACTAACACTGACAGAAACACATAATTATAACATATAGTTACAGCAGTGCAAAGCAATACCATAATTTGATGAAGAACAAACCATGGGCACAGTAAATAAAGTCTCAAAAGTCCCCAAGTCAATCGACTCCTGAGTCCCCGATAGCAGGCGGCAAAAGGGAGAAACTCCCTGCCATAAACCTCCAGGCACCATCAACTTGCCGATGCCTTGGAAGCAGCCAACCCCAGCCGACAGGAAAGTCAGGAAAGTTTGCTAGTGCTGCTTGGGGGGGTTTAAACTAAATTTGCAGGGGGCAGGGATCCAGAAGGTGAGAGGGGATAGCGAGATGAAGTATAAAGGACAGGTGGGGATTACACGGTTCCGGAATATTAAGTATGAAGTGGAGAAAGGTGAGGCGGAACGATTGATAAGGAGGATACATGTGCAGAGGGATGGTCTGACGGAGCATGGAGTTAAATGTGCAGAAAGAGTAAGTAAATTTAAGAAGGACAACAAAATTCAAGGGGCCTATAGCCCGGTGAGAGTTTGGGGAGCTGGGTTATGCACAATAGGTAGCGATTTAAACAGAGAGAGGAGAAATGGGTTAAAAATTCTATATCTGAATGCGCAAAGTGTCAGAAGTAAGGCGGATGAGCTTGAAGCTCAGGTGCGAATGGGTAACTATGATGTTGTTGGGATAATGGAGACATGGCTTCAGGGGGATCAGACCTGGGAATTGAATGTACAAGGGTATACATGCTATCGAAGGGACAGAAAGGTGGGCAGAGGGGGTGGGGTGGCCCTGTTGGTGAGGAATGAGATTCAGTCCCTTGCAAGGGGGGACATAGAATCAGGAGAAGTAGAGTCAGTGTGGATAGAACTGAGGAACAGTAAGGGCAAAAAGACCCTAATAGGTGTTATCTACAGGCCCCCAAACAGTAGCATGGATATTGGGTGCAAGTTGAATAGGGAGTTAACAATGGCATGTGGCAAAGGAAATGTCGCAGTAGTTGTGGGGGATTTCAACATGCAGGTGAACTGGGAAAATCAGGTTGGTACTGGACCCCAGGATAGGGAGTTTGTAGAGTGCCTACGGGATGCATTTTTGGAGCAGCTTGTAAGAGAGTCGACCAGGGATAAGGCTATTCTGGATTTAGTATTGTGCAATAAACAGGATTTGATAAGTGATCTTGAAGTAAAGGAGCTATTAGGAGGTAGTGACCATAATATGATAAGTTTTTATCTGCAAGTTGAGAGGGATAAGGGCAGATCAGAAGTGTCAGTATTGCATTTGAACAAAGGAGACTATGGAGCCATGAGGGAGGAGCTGGCCAAAGTTGACTGGTCGGATATCCTAGCAGAAAAGACAGTGGAACAGCAATGGCAGGTATTCTTGGGAATAATGCACAAGGTGGGAAATCAGTTCATCTCCCGGAGAAGGAAGGATTCAAAGGGGGGAAAGTGGCCACAGTGGTTGACAAAGGAAGTCAGGTAGCATAGCATTAAAAAAGAAGTATAACAGACCTAAGGTGAGTGGGAAGATGGATGATTGGGAAATTTTTAAGGAGCAACAGAACTTAACTAAAAAGGCTATACGGGGAGAAAAGATGAGGTATGAACGCAAGCTAGCTAGGAATGTAAAGGGGGATAGCAGAAGTTTTTTTAGGTATGTGAAGAGAAGGAAGATAGTTAAGAACAATGTTGGGCCCTTGAATGAATTGGGAGAAATTGTTATCGGAAACAGAAATGGCAGACGAATTTAATAAGTACTTTGGATCTGTCTTCACTAGGGAAGACACAAGCAATCTCCCAGATGTATGGATGGGCCAAGGACATAGGGTAACAGAGGAACTGAAACTGATTGACATTAGGAAGGAAACGGTGATGAGTAGACTGATGGGACTGAAGGCTAACAAATCCCCAGGTCCAGATGGTCTGCGTCCTAGGGTACTAAAGGAGGTGGCTCTGAAAACTGCAGATGCATTGGTGATCATTTTTCAATGTTCCTTAGATTCAGGATCAGTTCCTGAGGATTGGCGAATGGCTAACGTTATCCCACTTTTTAAGAAAGGAGGGAGGGAGAAAACAGAGAACTATCGCCCTGTTAGCCTAACATCAGTAGTGGGGAAGATGCTAGAGTCCATTATTAAAGATGAAATAGCGGCATATCTTGATAGCAGTGATAGGATTGGGCTAAGCTAGCATGGATTTACCAAGGGCAAATCCCGCTTGACTGATCTATTGGAGTTTCTCGAGGATGTAACCAGGAAGATAGACGGGGGAGAGCCAGTGGATGTGGTGTACCTTGACTTTCAGAAGGCATTTGATAAGGTACCACATAGGAGATTGGTGGGTAAAATCAGAGCTCATGGCATTGGAGGGAGGATATTGACATGGATAGAAAACTGGTTGGCAGATAGAAAGCAAAGGGTACCAGTGAATGGGTGTTTCTCGGAATGGCAGGTGGTGACTAGTGGGGTGCCACAGGGCTCGGTATTGGGACCACAGCTGTTTACAATTTACGTCAATGATTTAGAGGAAGGCATTGTGAATAACATCAGCAAGTTTGCTGATGATACTAAGCTGGGTGGCAGTGTGACATGTGATGAGGATGTTAGGAGAATTCAAGGTGACTTGGATAGGCTGGGTGAGTGGGCAGAAACTTGGCAGATGGTGTTTAATGTGACTAAGTGTGAGGTTATTCATTTTGGGAGCAAGAACAGGAAGGCAGATTATTATCTGAACGGTGTGGAGTTAGTTAAGGGAGAAATACAAAGAGATCTAGGAGTACTTGTTCATCAGTCTCTGAAGGTGAATGAGCAAGTGCAGCAGGCAGTGAAAAAGGCTAATGGAATGTTGGCCTTTATTACAAAGGGAATGGAGTACAAGAGCAAGGAAATCCTTTTGCATTTGTACAGGGCCCTGGTGAGACCACACCTGGAGTATTGTGTGCAGTTTTGGTCTCCAGGGTTAAGGAAGGACATCCTGGCTGTGGAGAAGGTGCAGCGTAGGTTCACTAGGTTAATTCCTGGGATGTCCGGACTGTCTTACGCAGAGAGGTTAGAGAGACTGGGCTTGTACACGCTGGAATTAAGGAGATTGAGGGGGGATCTGATTGAGGCATATAAGATTATTAAGGGATTGGACAAGATAGAGGCAGGAAATATGTTCCAGATGCTGGGAGAGTCCAGTACCAGAGAGCATGGTTTAAGAATAAGGGGTAGGTCATTTAGGACAGAGTTGAGGAGGAACTTCTTCTCCCAGAGAGTTGTGGAGGTGTGGAACGCGCTGCCTCAGAAGGCAGTGGAGGCCAATTCTCTGGATGCTTTCAAGAAGGAGCTAGATAGGTATCTTATGGATAGGGGAATCAAGGGTTATGGGGACAAGGCAGGAACCGGGTATTGATAGTAGATGATCAGCCACAATCTCAGAATGGCGGTACAGGCTCGAAGGGCCGAATGGTCTACTTCTGCACCTATTGTCTATTGACACTGAGTCCATCCGTGAGAAAACTTCGAGCTTCCGACCAGGCTCTCTGATACAGCCTCCCGAGCGCCTTCAACCTTGCCCCGGCCGCTGAAACAAGCAAAGCCGAGGATTTTGGGGTCTTCTGCTCCGGATATTCCGGTTGCCACACAGTAGAAAAGGGCATTTCAGAAGTTTTCCAGATGTTCCTCCGTACTCTCGCGTCCGTCTCCATCAAATCAGAATTGTGCACGGTCCCCTAGGTTTTATGTGTTATCTGGTAGGTTATTTTTTGGGTCTGGGAACGCTCAAAAATTTTTCCTGTATAAATTTTTGGTAATTGCTTCTGCGCTTTATGCCATTTCTGCACGAAAGGTTTCATAGGAACCCTCTAACTTAGCGGGGGGAATTACGGGACAAGGGCAGTCCCATATGGGACAAACCAATTTAGCCCAATATACAGGATGTCCCGGCAAATACAGGACAGTTGGCAACCCTATGTTCAAGTTCAACAGTGCGTGACAGGGAATGAGGAAAGGTGCAGCTGACTCGTATTGTTTCCTCGCGGCCCAGTAGCACATGCTTTGGGGACCGCTGATTAATACTATATTCTGCCATCTTACTTGACCTACCAAAATGAACCACCTCACACTTATCTGGGTTGAACTCCATCTGCCACTTCTCAGCCCAGCTTTGCATCCTATCAATGTCCCGCTGTCACCTCTGACCGCCCACCACACTATCCACAACACCCCCAATCTTTGTGTCATCAGCAGATTTACTAACCCATCCCTCCACTTCCTCATCCAGGTCATTTATAAAAATCGCAAAGAATAGGGGTCCCAGAACAGATCCCTGAGGCACACAACTGGTCATCTGCCTCCATGCAGAATATGACCCGTCTACAACCACTCTTTGCCTTCTGTGGGCAAGCTAGTTCTGGATCCACAAAGCAATGTCCCCTTGGATCCCATGTCTCCTTACTTTCTCAATAAGTATTGCATGGGGTACCTTATCAAATGCCTTGCTAAATTGATATCTTGGCCTGATACCGTTTTCTTTATTCCTTTCCATAAGTGCTGCCTGACTTTCTGAGTTCCTCCAACTTTTTGTGTGTGTTGCTCTGGATTTCCAGCACCTATAAGATCTCTTGTGTGTACAATTTTCCCAGCTGTTTCTCCATTTTTAGTACTTTTACTCAAATTTTACACTTTTTTATACCTTAAAGCTGGAGTACTTCAAGCAAGGGAAGACAGAAGATTTTGTCAAGCTGCTGGAGGCTGCTCGTATTGATGGAAACCTGGATTACCGAGACCATGAGAAGGACCAGATGACCTGTCTCGATACGCTTGCTGCCTACTATGTACAACAAGCTCGGAAAGAAAAGAACAAGGATGCGAAAAAAGAGCTCATCACCCAGGCCACCCTGCTGTATACTATGGCCGACAAAATCATCATGTATGATCAGGTATGATCCCAGTAAACACGACTGTTGAGGTTTACACCAAGATGTACTGTGGTATTGGGCGTTAGAGTGAAGTGAATGTAGTGTCGTGCAGAATACTACGTGAAGAGGTCCAATGTCAAGTTCCAGTCTACCGTTGCAGGCATACTACTTAGATATCAATAGCCTGAAAATTAACTTTTCTACAGTAGCACAGTATGCTAACAAGACAAGGACAAACATTAACTGAAATCAGCATGGATAAGATTCAAGGTTACTAATGTGTGAAAATTAAACGAAAACACAAACTTCGATGCTGGAAATCTGAAACAGGGTTCAAAACACTCAACAGGTCAGTCAGCATCTGTAGAGAGATAAACCATTCAAGATGGTGTAATGTCATTTCCTGTACATAAGTGTAAAGGAGAACAAAGTAGTTGTTTCTCTGGAGTCATTGCAGCGCAAAAAAAAATCACGATTAGATAAAGAACACAATCATTGTAAAAAAAAAAAACACAGGAAGCATAAATACATGAGATAGCTTATATATTTATACACATAGACTGTATGTCCATAAAGTGACACAAAACACGGGAGTATCTGTGCGTAAGGTGACTGACCACTGAGTCAGAGTCACCGTAATAAGGTGATTAGACCAAACTTACACAATAAACGTAAGGACACTAATGCAAGATAGGGAGCGAGAAAAAGAAATTAGATTAGATCGCCTTATCTGTCACATGTACATCAAAACATATAGTGTTTGTGTCAAAGAGCAGCACAGTCCGAGGATGTGCTGGGGGCAGCCCACAAGTGTCACCATGTTTCTCATGCCAGTGTGGCTCACAGCTCACTAACCCTAACCCTTGTGTCTTTGGGATGTGGGAGAAAACCAGAGCACCTGGAAGAAATCCATGTGGTCACGGGGAGAGCATTCAAATTCCTTACAGACAGCGGCAGGAATTGGACTCCAGTTACCAGCTCTGCAAAGTCTTGCGCTAACTGCTACACTATTGTAGCCGCCCCACGGTAGTGTACTCTGAGATAGAATTAAGTTGTGGTGTTGGCTTCAAGAATCTGATGGCAGTGGAGAGGAAGCTGTTGTTGAACCCTAAAGAGCGAGTCTTTAGATGGCAGCATCCAGATGGGTGCATGGCCCAAATGGTGGACACCTTCCGTGATGGATGTCACCTTTCTGTGACAACATCCTTTGAAGATGTCCTCGAAAGTGGGGGAGAACTGTACCCACAGTAGAACCAGCTGAATAGTGAAGTGAGGCAAGGGACAGTTGTGCACGAGATGTGTGGCACAGTATGATGAGAGGGGCAGAGAGAGAAATAAAAATAAGTCCCTGCATAGGCAGCTGCCGCAGAATGTCTAACCAGCATAACGTGGACTGGTCTTCAAAGGACTCAGGTTAGTCAGGCTTACCATGATGTATGGTCCAGAATTTCACTCTGAGACCCTAAGACATAGGAGCAGAATTATGCTGTTCAGCCCATCAAGCCTGCTCCAGCATTCCATTATGGCTGATTTCTTATCCTTCTAAGCCCCATTCTGCTTTCTCCCGAAAACCTGTGATGTCCTGGCTAATCAAGAACACATCAACCTCAGCTTTAAGTAGACCCAATGACTTGCCCTGCACAGCCGTCTGTGGCAATGATTCCACAGGTTCACTACCCTCTGGCTAAAGAAATTCCTCCTCATCTCTGCTTTAAATGGACATTCCTCATTTCTGAAGCTGTGCCCTCTGGTGCCAGACTCTCCCACATAGGAAACATCCTCTCCATGTCCATTCTATGTAGGCCTTTCAACGTTCGATAGGTTTCAATGAAATATTCTCCCCCCTCCCCACCTTTCTTCTGAATTCCAGTGAGTACAGGCCCAGAGCCACGATACGCTTCTCATACGTTAACCCTTTCATTCCCGGAATCATCTTGCGAACTTTCTCTAGACCTTGTAAAATCCTGATGTCATTCTTAATCGTGCAGTGAAACATTGTTTGCACAGACTATTGTACCTCCTCCACTCTTGATTGTCAAACCAAGTGACGTAAGACACCTGACCTCAACTCCACTAGTGAAAACACAGCAAGAGGGGATGCAAGTTACTTCTTGTGATAACTGGTTCTGAGCAGGAGGAGGCTGAAGACATTTAAGTCACTTCAGCCTTCTCATTTGCACTTGTGGCATCAGGTTCCTGGAAAGGACTGAATCAAACCTGATGGCAGCAAGAGAAGGGCCAACCAGTGGGTTAAGCGTTGCGAGGTCTCTGTATGATCATGTTTAAGTTGAAGTTTATTGTCATCTGACTGACATATACAACCAAATGAAACAACGTTCCTCCAGACCACAGTGCACCCACAAAACGTATATCACACACCATATATCTATGGTAAAAGAAAATATTACCATAAATAAAGTTAATAAAATATAATTCAAAATGCATGTACTCTTCCGTACAGGTAAACAGTAAGCAGTACAGTAAACAGCTCGCTGTCCTAGTGATGAGACCTCGGTGGTGTCAGGGTATTCATTAGTCTCACAGCCTGAGGGAAGAAGCTGTCACCCAGTCTGGCAGTCCTAGTCCTGATGGTCCTGTATCTTCCTCATGGTCGTGGGTCAAAGAGATTGTGGGATGGGTGGTAGGGATCCTCAACAATGCCTTGGGCCCTTCAGTGAATGTCACAACACAGCAGAGAGTTGGGGGGGGGGGGGTGTCCCTCTAGGTGGTTTTCACTATCCTCTGAAGGATCCTGCAGTATTTTGCTGCAATCTTTGACATCACTACACCTCATTGGGGGTGATCTGGCCTGAGAAACACTAGTCAAACTGAACAGACTGAGGTCTGCCGATGTTTTACTTCAAAGCAACACACCATCCAATGAGCATTGAATGTGGCATTTGAAAGCTGCAGTCTTTAGAAAAGCATAGTTAATATATCTGCACCATGGATAATAACATCAGCTGATGCCTGATGTAATACAGAAGGGCAGCATGTTAACATAGCAGTTAGCGCCAGCGATCTCCGATCTGAATTCAATTATTGCAAAGAAAAAGCACTTCATATTGCTTACATTTCTCTGACATTAAGTGTACCTATGAAACCTTTGAATTCCCACCACACTCTGAATGGGGTTCTTACATTCTCCTCAGGTTGCGTGGGCTTCATCTGAGAGTTCATAGAAACATAGAAAACCTATGGGACAATACAGGCCCTTTGGCCCACAATGCTGTGCCGAACCTATACTTACCTTACAAATTACCCATAGCCCTCTATTTTTCTAAGCTCCATGTACCTATCCAGGAACCCCTTAAAAGATCCTATTGTACCCGCCTCCACCACCATCGCCAGCAGCCCATTCCACGCACTCACCACTCTGTGTGTAAAAAAACTTACCCCTGACATCTCCTCTGTACCTACTTCCAAGCACCTTAAAACTGTGCCCTCTCATGCTAGCCATTTCAGCCCTGGGAAGAAGCCTCTGACTATCCACACAATCAATGCCTCTCATCATCTTAATACACCTCTATCAGGTCACCTCTCATCCTCCGTCACTCCAAGGAAAAAAGCCAAGTTCACTCAGCCTATTCTCATAAGGCATGCTCCCCAATCCAGGTAACACCTTGTAAATCTCCTCTGCACCCTTTCTATGGTTTCCACATCCTTCCTGTAGTGAGGTGATCAGAACTGAGCACAGTACTCCAAGTAGAGTCTGACCAAGGTCTACATAGCTGTAACATTACCTCTCGGCTCCTAAACTCAATCCCACGATTAATGAAGGCCAATACACTGTATGCCTTCTTAACCACAGAGTCAACCTGTGCAGCTGCTTTGAGTGTCCTATGGACTTGAACCCCAAGATCCCTCTGTTCCTTCACACTGACAAGAGTCTTACCATTAATACTATATTCTGCCATCATTTTTGACTGACCAAAATGAACCACTTCACACTTATCTGGATTGAACTCCATCTGCCACTTCTCAGCCCAGTTTTGCATCCTACCACTGTCCCGCTGTAACCTCTGACAGCCCTCCACACTATCCACAACAACCCCAACCTTCGTAGGAAGCCATAGTGACATAGCGGTTAGCACAACGCCATGGCAGCTCGAGGCATCAGATTTTAGAATTCATTTCCTGTGCTGCCTGTAAGGAGTTCATGCGTTCTCATTGTAATCCATGTGTGTTTCTTCCGGGTGCTCTGGTTTCCTCCCACAATCCAAAGATATGCCGGTTAGTTGGTTGTATATTGTCTCACGATGATGATAGGGTGAAATAGGTGAGCTGCTGGGTGGCACAGCTTGTTGGGCTGGAATGACCGGTATCCCTAAATAAATAGAATAAATATATTGGTGCTGGAAGCGTGGCAACACTTACGGGCTGCCCCCAGCACAATCCTCACTATTGTTTCGACGTACATGTAATAAATAAAGGGCGAAGTGGAGGGATGAAGCAGGACTTGTGAAACAAACACTGCAGACTGACTATCCTGTTTTATGCTGTAAGCTCTATGTAATTCAGTAGTGTACTGTTTGAAAGCTGCTTTCCCTAATGTGCTCTCTTGTCTTTAGAACCACTTGCTGGGGAGAGCGTGCTTCTGCCTGCTGGAGGGGGATAAAATGGACCAAGCTGAGGCACAGTTCAACTTTGTGCTGAATCAGTCACCAAGTAACATTCCAGCACTCCTGGGTAAGAACATCTCTGAAGGGCAGGCATGCAACAGGTCCTGACTGCTGGAAGCAACAAGTTCTTGGATCAACTGTAAATAAATTAAATGTGCTCATTGAGCGGTTAAATCAGAGCAGGCATCCCACGTTCAGGTTCAGATTTAATGTCGGTGACATATGTCACGAAATGTGTTTTTTTGTGGTTGCAGTACACAAATGCTATAAATTACAATTTTAAAAGTGGATCTATACATTTTGACCCAATTAGCTGGATTTTCATGGAAATACTTAAAAAGGTATATTTAAAAAAAAAGAAACTGAGTAACAAATTATGTACTTAACATACTGTAAATTCCGGTGTATAAGCCGACCCCCCCCGCCCCATTTTCGAGGTTAAAAAAGTGACTTTTTCATGTTACCTTTGTATAAGCTGACCCCTTTTGTTGAGGTTTTTGATTTAACCAGAAAAGATCACACGATCTCACATGCCAGTACTCATCTTTGCCGGATCCGGAACCTGGAAATCTTGTGAACCAGTACCTGCTAAGAAAACAGGCCTACACATTGTAGAGCGTTATAAGTGAATTCTTAATAAATAAATCAGGGAGGGAAGTTTTTGATTAGGTTCCCAATGGTAAAGAATCCTCTGAAATGTAACCCCTGTGAAACTATTTAGCGCGCCCATCATAATCTCATTAAAACATAACACAAGGTGGTGGGATCAGTACGTGTACTCAGTATTGTGTTTGCAACCACCGTGTACAAAAGATTAAAACGAGAAACAAGTGAAAGAGTAGAGAAAGGGAGAGGACACGCTGAGGGAAATGCCAAAGAGGAAATGTGCAAACCACGGGAAAACATGCCAGTAGCCAGAACTGGAAGAAAAAGTTTGAGAGTGGGTGAATCACCAGCGATCGTCTGAGTACGTTGTCACCAGAGAAATGATTCAAGTTCAAGCAGTGAACTGGGCCGAAAAAGACAGTGAGGTCAGCGAAAATTTCAAAGCTACGCGAAGTTGGTGCACTCGATTTATAAATAGACGTGATCTTGTGTTGAGACAAAAAACAAAGATTGCTCAGAAGTTGCCGAGCGACCTTGAGAATAAGATTATGGCCTTCCAATCATTTGTAATCAAGCATTGAAAGGCACATTCTTACCCGCTCTCACTGATCGGTAACACGGACAAGGCACCAGTGTTCTTTGGCTTTGCTGGCAACCGCACTGTCAATCAGAAGGGGGAGAAAACAGTCCTTGTCAAAACAACTGGACACGAAAAGCAACATTTTACTGTCATGTTAATGTGTATGGTTGATGGGACCAAGCTACCACCGATGGTGCTTTTTAAGATGAAAACATTCCCAAAGAAAGAAAAATTCCTGCTGGGTGTTGTTTACGTTCAAGAACGCAGCTGGATGGACGAAGAGGGTTGCTTGAAGTGGGTTAAAGACGTGTGGCGTCAACGTCCCGAAGGTTTCTGGAAGGAAAAGTCGCTACTTGTCTGGGACATCTTCAAAGCGCACTTGTCAGGTGAGACAAAAGCAGCATTGAAAGCTAAAAATACGGACATTGCAGTCATCCCCGGTGGTTTGACGTCGGTGCTGCAGCCCCGAGATGTGAGTTTAAACACAAATTGACGCTCCTTACAATGATATGGTGACTGCCGAAGAATGGGATTTGATTTTTGGAGAGTCAGATAATGAAGAGTGTGAGAGTTTCAAGCTCTGAACGTTTGACGACAACAGTGTGTACAAGTAAATTGAGAAACAGAATGTGTTTTGTAGATCTTTTGTGTAGATTTCATAAGCGTTTGTATTTTCTTTTGTATTTGACTCAAAAACAGCCAATAAATACAACCTGTCTTCCGTGTATTTGTTTTTCCGAAGTTGGCACCCTCTGTATAAGCCGACCCCCTCATTTTAGGGCCAAATTCTCAGCTTATACACTGGAATTTAGGGTAGATCACTACCAATACTACTGCAGTACTGTAAAACTGTGCATTAGTTCCTAATGGTTGTAGAGGACGAATTCATTCACTGCATGTTCTTTTGATTGTGAATGAACAAAATCAGCTATGACAACTAGACAGAAAATGGACTGTCATCATATAATGCTCCAACGACTGCACCCTCCAAATCTTCATTTTCATTGTAACATACAAGGTGATTGTTGATACCTTCAAACTCTCAGTAGTTTCTAACTTGTTCAAGTAGTGAAATAATTTCATTTTTACTCCTGGCTGTTTCTAGCATCTGAATGCTTGAAACCGCGGTGAGCAAAATGGTTCTGCATTGTCTTATTACCTATTCCTCGCAACAATTTATGACAAAAATCACTGCTTTTTGAAAACAAACGTATGCAACTGATGCTATTTAAAAACTATTTGCTCAAAGCAGTGTTATGTCTAATGGCCATGGCATGGGATCCAAGGGGACATTGCTTTGTGAATCCAGAACTGGCATGCCCACAGGAGGCAAAGAGTGGTTGTAGACGGGTCATATTCTGCATGGAGGTTGGTCACCAGTTGTGTGCCTCAGGGATCTGTTCTGGGACCCCTTCTCTTTGTGATTTTTATAAATGACCTGGATGAAGAAGTGGAGGGATGGGTTAGTAAATTTGCTGATTGATACAAAGGTTGGGGGTGTTGGGGATAGTGTGGAGAGCTGTCAAAGGTTACAGCGGGACATTGGTAGGATGCAAAACTGGGCTGAGAAGTGGCAGATGGAGTTCAACCCAGATAAGTGTGAGGTGGTTCATTTTGGTAGGTCAAATATGATGGCAGAATATAGTATTTATGGTAAGACTCTTGGTAATGTGGAGGATCAGAGGAATCTTGGGGTCCGAGTTCATAGGACACTCAAAGCTGCTGTGCAGGTTGACTGTATGGTTAAGAAAGCACACGGTGCATTGGCCTTCAACCGTGGAATTGAATTTAGGAGCCGAGAGGTAATGTTACAGCTTTATAGGACCTTGCTCAGACCCCACTTGGAGTACTGTGCTCAGTTCTGGTTGCCTCACTACAGGAAGGATGTGGAAACCATAGAAAGGATGCTGAGGAGATTTACAAGGATGTTGCCTGGATTGGGGAGCATGCCTCATGAGAGTAGGTTCAGTGAAATCAGCCTTTTTTCCTTGGAGCGACGGAGGATAAGTGTTGACCTGATAGAGGTGTAACCTGATAGAGGTGTATAAGATGATGAGAGGCATTGATCGTGTGGATAGTCAGAGGCTTTTTCCCAGGGCTGGAATGGCTAACACGAGAGGGCATAATTTTAAGGTGCTTGGAAGAAGGTACAGAGGGTGGTGAGTGCATGGAATGGAGTGACGGTGGTGGAGGCGGATCCAATAGGGTCTTTTAAGAGACTCCTGGACAGGTACATGGAACTCAGAAAAATAGAGGGCTATGGATAACCCTGGGTAATTTCTAAGGTAAGGTCTTCTTGAGGGACCATGTTTTAAAGATGTCCACAATGTTGGGATGGGTTGTGCCTGTTTCAGAGCTGGCTGAGTCGGCAATCTCTTGCAAGCATGTCCGGTGGCCTCTCCATTCCAGAATACTTCCCACAGGACACCTGTAGAAGTCTTTGGTGACATACCAAACCAACCACTTGAATGGTAAGCGTAAATCCCACATTTCCAGTAATCTGAGCTCAAACTGCAATGAACGTGCTTCTCTATCCTTTAGTATTGGTGTCCCAAACTCAGTGACTTGTCATCACTGTGGTGTTTGAAGAGGGTGGCATATTTGCATGTATCAGGCTCTGAAACTTTGCAACCAACTGTCTACTGTATGGATTGTTGAGAGCTACATGTTGGTCAGAACCTGGAGGAGACCTGCCCATTCCGCTTCAACGAGTCTTTTACATCTGCCAGAGCAAGATTAAGGATCAACTTTATTCGCCATAAACATTACGAATCATATGTTAGGAATTTGCTGTGGTGTGTTGATCAGAGTATGACAGGCAACAAAAAGCAATAATGTACAACAATTAAAATGAATCAGCGCCGACCACCTGCCTGTTGTTTACTAATGAAATTCCTTGGCAGCCAGTGAGGGAGCTTGTGTGGCCTATTGCTGGCCTGGAGGGTCGGCCTCTGCATTTGATTGGTGTCTCTCTTCTTTCAATGATGTCGGAGGATGCGTGACCGCAATGATTTTTGCTGCCCACTTCTTTGACTTGGACACATGCAAGTCCTGCAGTGATGGTACTGAGCTTTTCTACTGACTCTACAGTTCACTGTAGTTTTGCTCTATGGTGAGAGCAGGCATACATGCCTCATTTTATCGCCTCCTTGGAAAGGTACTCCTGTAGGAGTGCAGCACTCCCTTGGTACTGGTATTGGGAAGTAAATCTGGATTTTCTGTTCTGGAGCAGAGCTTGAACCTTCAATCTTATGTCTCCAGAATCAGAAGGCAAACATTGAAACTAGTGTATTGAAACCAGGAAATGGTGCCATTGTGATGTAGGATGCAACAGATTCGATATTTATCTTACAAAGATAAGTGACCATTGAAAGTTCAAAGTAAACTTATTACCAAAGTACATTTATGTCACCATATACAACCCTAAGACTCATTTTCTTGCGGGCATTCACAATAAATACAAGAAACATAATGGAATCAATGAAAGACCTTATCTAACAGGACAGACAAACAACCAATATGCAAAAGGCAACAAACTCTGCAAATGCTTAAAGAATTAAAAAACACGTTCACTGTTGGGGTGAGTGATGTCATTCCCTGTGTTTCAGGAGCCTGATGGTTAAGGGGTGATAACTGTTCCTGAACCTGGTGATGGTGGACTGTTTCGTACCTCTAGCCCATGGTTTAAAAAAATACAGGTTATGAATGATCACAGGACTGAATTACCATGAGTTCAGTGGCTAGATCACTGGATCTTGGACCAAGTCACAGTTTGAACACTGCCAGTTAAAATAGCCACATCCAATTAGGAGGGAACGTCGACTCAAACCATGAGAGGCCTGCGTTGGGCATTTTCATGCCTTACAAGGCGCAGATTGGAAGTCTGTGTGGGGCACCACTCCTCACACAGACACTAGAGCAATGTGTGATTAAGTGCCTTGCTCAAGGACACAAACACGCTGCCACAGCTGAGTTTTGAACTAGTGACCTTCAGGTCACCAGACGAACGCCTTAACCACTTGGCCAGGTGCCCAACACAAATTAACACCTAACCAATTGCCCTTTTCCCCACTCTACAGGTAAAGCTTGTATCTCCTTCAACAAAAAAGATTACCGTGGTGCTCTGGCCTATTATAAGAAAGCTCTTCGGACCAATCCTGGATGTCCAGGTAAGGAATGGTTCACTAGTCATAGCTATCACCACTTGCAACTGATTCCTCTTAGAGGCTCTACAACAAGTCGTAAGAACTGCCCAACTCATCACCAGCACTACAATCAAGGATGTATGAGAATAAGGTTTAATATCACTGGTGTATGTTGTGAAATGTGTTGTTTTGTGGCACTAGTAGGTTGCAATACATAATAAAGACTATACATTGTAATAAACTATACATAGTTAATTAATTGAGTACAAGAAAAGAGGAGAAAAAAAAATGAGGTAGTGTTCATGAGTTCATTGTCCATTCAGAAATCTGGCAGAGGGAATGAAGTTGTTTCTGAAACGCTGAGTGTGTGTCTTTAGGCTGCTGTACCACCTCCCTGATGGTAGCAATGAGAAGAGGCTGTGTCCTGAGTGTCAGAGAGATCATTAATGATAGATGCTGCCAATTTGAGGCATCACCTTTTGAAGATATCCTGTGGAGGCTAGTGCCCGCGATGTTACTAGCAGAGTTTACAACTTCCTGCAACTTTTTCTGATCCTGTGCAGTGACCCCTCCGTACCAGATGGTGATGCAACCAGTTAGAATGCTCTCTATGTGATATATATAGAAATTTGCGAGTGCTTTTCGTGTCATATCAATTCTCCTCAAGCTCCTAATGAAATATAGCTGTAGTTGTGCTTTCTTTGTCATTGTATCGATATGTTGGGCCCAGGATAGACCCTCAGACATGTTGACACCCAGGAACTTGGAACCGCCCATACTTTACACTTCTGATCCCTCGACAAGAATGTGTATGTGTTCCCTTGCCTTTGCCTTCCTAAAGTCCACAGTCAATTTCTTGGTCGTACAGATGGTGAGTGCAAGGTTGTTGCTGTGATATCACTCAGCCAGTCGATCTGCCTTGCTCCTGTATGTCTCCTCACCACTGTCTGAAATTCTACCAACAATAGTTAAGTCATTGGCAAATTTATAGATGGCATTTGAGCTGTGCCTAGCCACACAATTAACCAACAGCTCACTGTTTCGATGTTACAATCTGCTTTGTTGATCTGAGGACCAGCAGACTCTCACTCTCCATCGAGAGAGAGAGAGAAAGAGGTCACTGGAGCGCAGCGGTCTTCTTTTAACAGCAGCATCAGCAAGGAATTGTCGGCGCCCCACAGGCACACAGCTTCCAGGGCGCACCTGGAGATAATTGAAACACTAGGCGAGTCTGACAGCGAGAACCCACAACCCATGAAGAACCATAGTTTGAGCTGTAGCTGTAGATCATGGACTCCAACTGGACCCCAGCCCCCTCAGAAAGAAAAAAAGAGACACGTGTAATGGAAATGACATTGAGCAATCTTGATTTTGCCCTATGAATACACCACCAATGATAGAACAGAGATTTGTATTGTAATTTATTAAGAGGTTATGCTTTGTTTGGATCTGCTATTAATAATCCTTCATGCTAAACCTCTGATCTAGACAACCGCTTCATGTGTCACTGTACCACTTCATACTAGCATTAAGTGTCCATGTGTTAGACGATAAGACACAGGAGCAAAATTAGGCCGTTTGGTCCATCGAGTTTGCTCTCCTATTCTATCATGTCTGAGTTATTATCATTCTCAACCTCATTCTCCTGGCTTCTCTCTGTAACCTTTGATGCCCTTACTAATTAAGAACCTATCAACATCCTCTTTAAATACCCAATGAATTGGCCTCCACGGCTATCAGTGCCAATGAATTCCACAGATTCACCACCCTTTAGTGAAAGAAATTTCTCCTCATCCCTGTTCTAAGTGGATGTTCCTCTATACTGAGGCAGTGCCTTCTGGTCTCAGTGACTACCATATGCAGCAGCGACAGTTGCATATAATTCTCCGTTATGCAAAATGAAAGTTTGTGTAATTGTAAAACTGAGAGAAAGTTGGATAGGTACATGGATGAGAAGGGTATGGAAGACTATGGTCCAGATGGGACTAGGCAGAATAACAATTAGCCACATACTGGATGGACCACAGGACTTGTTTCTGTGCTGTTGTGCTCTTTGACTCTCTTTCTCCTGCAGTATTGCAAGCCTAGAAGTAATCTCCCTCCAGTGATTCCCAGTTCCCAGAACAGGAGAGGGCCTGAAAGGCAAAGGAAGCAGATCCTTGGAAATGAGAGAGGGATTGTTAAGAAAGCAGAATTGGGAAACAAATTTCCATGTAGGTAGCAGGGTAACAAGTTCTTGATGAAAGCAGTACAAAATGGCAGGGAAGCAGGATTCTAGAGATGGTGGTAGTGTCTCAGCAGGGCTACCATGAGAGACACTACTACCTCCAGAGCCCATTAACCTCCACTTTAAATATACCCAATAACCTGTACTGTGGCAACAAATTCCACAGATTCATCACTTCTGGCTAAAGAAATTCCGCCTCATCTCTGTTCTAAATGGATGTCCCTCTATTCTGAGGCTGTGCCCTCTGGTCCTACTATTGGAAACTTTCTCTCCATGTCCTCTATGTAGGCCTTTCAGTATTTGATCCTATAGGTTTCAATGAGATTCCCCACCCTTCATTCCACCAAGTAGAGTTTACAGTTTCAGAGCCACGGTTGAACGAGGTGGAGAGAGAAGGAAGAATGGAAGGGGGAGTTGGTCAGATGTTAATATTTTAATTGGCTATGCTATTGGTGCTACTTAAATAATGAACTGTTCGTTCTGTTTGTTATTGGAAAGATATGTGCATTAATTTCTGATGAATAGTAATGGAAATATTCCTTCCCAATTTTTTTCTCTCTCAATATTCCTCTGGGGGTGCAGGGATTGATTAAAAATGAGCTGGTATTTGTTGTGATAAACTTGTCAGATGATGACTCCTGCTTCTTGTTTTCACAGCCGAGGTGCGGCTGGGCATGGGCCATTGCTTTGTGAAGCTGAGTAAGCTGGAGAAGGCTCGACTAGCATTTGGACGGGCTCTCGATCTCAACCCTAAATGTGTAGGAGCACTTGTGGGTCTTGCAGTCCTGGAACTGAATAATAAGGAGGTGAGTTACCTGTGCCGTCAACCAAAAAATCTCAATCACTAACAAGATAGCTCCTTTGAGATGTTGCTGCCCAGGAATTTAAAACTTCTCACCCTTCCCATTGCTGACACTTCAGTGAGGATTGGTGTGTGTTCTCCTGACTTCCCCTTCCTGAAGTCCACAATCAGTTCCTTCCTTGCTCTTGCTGGTGCTATGTGCAAGATTGTAAGTGTGGCAACACTCAACCAGCTTAACTGTTTCGTTCCTATACGCTACTTCATTGCCATCTGAAACTCTGCCAACAATGGTGGTGTCATCAGCGAATTTATAGATGGTGTTTGAGCTTTGCCTAGCCACACGGTTTAAAGTGTAGAGAGAATGGAGCAATTGGCTAAGGACTCATCCTTGATGCACACACCAGTGCGGCAGTATTGATTATCAGTGAAGAGTATTTGTTACTCGTGCTCATGCCCTGAGGTAACCATGGTGAGCTATTTTTAATTTTCTTTTTAGAGATGCAGCGCAGAACAGGTCATTCTGCCCTTTGAGCCACACCGCCCCAAACCCAAATTTAACGCAAACTAATCACAGGACAACTTACAGTAACCAATTAACCTACCAACTGGTACGTCCTTGGACTGTGGAAAGAAACTGGAGCATCCGTAGAAAACCCACACACTCAGGGAGAATGTACAAACTCCCTCCAGAGGATGCCAAGATTGAACGTTGAACTTCAACTCCCAGAGAGTTAATAGTATTGCTACCATGGTGCCCCTGTCATGAATTGCTGTGTCCCTGGAGGCTTTGGGTTAGGGAGTTCCTTGATTTATAACCTATTGGTTTATAACTTAACCAGACAGAGATTGTTAAAGATAAAGATTAGCTTTAATTGTCACATGTACATTAAAACATACAATGAAATGTGTCATTTGTACTAAGGATGTGCTGGGGCAGCATGCAGGTATCACCACACTTTTGCCACCAACATAGCATGCCCACATCTTAGTAGCCTTAACTCATGTGCCTTTGGAATGTGGGAGGAAACCTGAGCACCGGAGGAAACCCACGCGGTCACAGGGAGAACGTACAATCTCCTAGTAGATAGCGGAGAAAATTGAAACCCAGTTGGTGCTGTAAACTGCACTAACCACTGCAGTACTGTGCCACCCTTTTAAGGTTGGACAGATTACAATTTAAAGTCCCTACTGGCAAAGAAGAAACTGCAGTAACAGGATGTGACTTACAGAGGAACCTGCAAGGGGCAATGTTCTTAGGCACCTGCTACCCTCGTCTGTCTGAGCAGAAGTGCGCAATTCCTTAGAGGGGAAACCCAGGTTAACAATCAGGAATACTTCTAAAGGCCTCTGACACAATCACAGATGTCCCAGACTTCCCAATCATCACTCATTCCAGCAGCACCTTGACACCCTGTGGAATATTGAGCAATTGAACTTGCTGCTGATTAGATCCTCGTCATGTTCAGTAACTCCATTCATATTAATAGAGAGAGGAAAAGATTACCTTGGCAGATAAAGGAGAATCCACAGAGATTCTGTAAGTACGTAAAGAGCAAAAGAGTAACTAGGGAACTAATACATAAGTCCCTGTAAGTATCATTGTGATCTTTGGGCCACCACAGTAGCATGATGCTGTTACAGCTCGGGGCATTGGAGTTCAATTCCCTCTGCTGTGTGAAAGGGATTTGTACCTTCTCCCCATGACTGCTTAGGTTTCTTCCGAGTGTTCTGGTTTTTTCCACAGTCCAAAGACGTACCAGTTAGTAACTTAATTGTTCATTGTAAGTTGTCCTGTGATTGGGCTAATTTTAAATCAGTGGATTGCTGAGCGGTGCGGCTCATTGGGCTGGAAGGGCCTGTTCCTCACTGTATGAATCAACCAGTAAGTAAACAAATATGTGTGGAACCACAAGAAGTAGGTGAAGATTTAAATAAACACTTTTCTTCACGTTTCAGACAGTATTGCAGTTCACGGTGGTAGGAAGAACTGTACCAATAGAGTTGTTACTATTGAAGTGTTCCCTTAAACTATGGGCCAGTTTCTTCCAGGTGGACTCATTAAAATCTCTAACTAATTTACGGAAGTTCAGGGGAGGTTATCTCAGTCAGTATTTATTCCTCATTCTGTCCTGTCAAAATAAAATCTAGTTGTTGTAACAATTCTGTTTGTGGAAGCTTTCTATCATACTTTCTATAATTAATGTAATGTGCATTGAATTATCTGGATGCCATGGAAATGCTTAATTAATGTAATGTGCATTGAATTATCTGGATGCCATGGAAATACTTGTGTAAATTTATGACTTCTGCATGGAATCTGTCCCCCTGTCTTCCTATTAGTTCAATGGCTTCTCTGTCAAGGTGGTTTTGTTGTGGGCTGAATTACCAGGAAGCAAGGTTTGGAGAATCAGCTGAGCATGTTGTGGAGTGAGCAGACAGAGAGCTGGCAGAGTGGACAGTTTATTTCCTGGAGTGTAGGAGAATAAGGAGAGATTTGATAGAGGTGTACAAAATACAAAGTTATAAGGGCTATAGATAGGGTAAATGCAAGCAGACATTTTCCACTGAGGTTGGGTGTGACTAGAGGTCCTAGGTTAAGGATGAAAGGTGAAATGTTTAAGGGGAGTGTGAGGGAGAAATTTCTTCGCTGAGAGTGGTGAGAGTAGGGAGGTGATAGGTGGAAAGATAGATGCAGGTTCGATGGGACTAGGCACATTAATAGTTTGGCATGTGCTAGATGGGCTGAATAGCCTGTTTCTATGCTGTAGTGTTCTATGACTTTGGCTTCTTCCATTTCTCAAAAATTGTTGTGTGCCTGCATATTCAATTGCACAAGTTTGGAGTTTGGTTCACTTGTGTAAGAGTTGGTTACAAACGCTGTGGACTTTGTTTCGTGCTACTGCTTTATTGTATGTTGAATAAGCTGCAAACTTATCAAATCTTTTCCTGTTTCTCTAGGCAGATTCCATTAAAAACGGTGTGCAACTCCTTTCAAGAGCTTACACAATCGATCCCAGCAACCCAATGGTATTAAATCACCTGGCCAATCACTTCTTCTTCAAAAAGGTATGACACCTGCAGTAGCGAATTCACTTTTACAGGGCTGATATTATAATGTGAGTAAGGACCCATTCAATTCATTATTGAGGTACAGTTGGCCCTCCATATCCGCGGGTTCCACATCCGCGGATTCAACTAACCATGGATCAAAAATATACGGGAAAAAAAATTCCAGGAAGTTCCAAAAAGCAAAACTTGAATTTGCCGTGTGCCGAGCACTACGTTTAATCCACGCGAATGAAGTGATGTGTAGGCATACCCTGCTGTAGCCTCCCACCATTTCACAGATCCTCAGTCTCTCTCCAGCACTCGTTGTTTGAGCACTGTTCGCCTCGCGTCTTGTTCATTGGCTACTTGTGTTGTGTGCACCCTTTGTTTCTGTGAAAAAATGGCTCCTAAAAAGAATATAAGTGGTCAAAGCAGTTCCTCAAAGGCTATGAGGGAGCATAAAGTGCTATCTCTTGCTGAGAAAATAAAAATCTTGGATCTTTTGAAAAGTGACATGTGGTTTGCCAAAGTGGGCCGTAAGGTTGGTAAGAACAAATTGAGCATTCGCACAATCAAGCAGAAAGAAGCTGAAGTGGAAGTGTTAGTGCTACCCCTACAATGGCAAAAATGGTCTCTCTGGTTCATGATAAAGTGCTTGCAAAGACTGAGAAAGCATTGAGTGTGTGGCTAGAGGACATGTCACAGAAGTATATCCCTGTTGATGGCAAAATTATGTGTGAAAAAGCACTTAACCTTTATGAGCACTACTCTGAGGGGGTTGAGGAGAGCGAGAGGAAGGAGCTTAAGGCTAGTAAGGGATATCTGGCTAGCTTTGTAAAGCTCTAAAGCCTCAAGAACAAAGATCACGGGAGAATCAGCATCGGCTGATGCCGAGGCAGTATCAGCGTGCCCAGAAGAGCTCAAGAAACTCATAGAAGAGAAAGGCTACCTTCCAGAGCAAGTTTTCAGTTGTGCCGAAACGGGCTTGTTCTGGAAGAAGATGCCCAATCGTACCTACATCCATAAGAGTGCCAAGCAAGCCCCGGGATTCAAGACCTGGAAAGATCGCATAGAAGAGCATAGAGAAACCTTTACCAACAAAGAACTCGAAGATCTGCTGAAATCCTCTGCAGAAGATGATGATGATGCAGAAGACTTAGAGGAGGCAGAGCCATCAATTTGGACACTTGAAAAATTTGTAGTAGTTTTTCAGCAGGCGCAAGTGTTAAAGGATATGATCCTTGAGTACGATCCATCAATGGAACGAAGCCTCCATGTCACCCGAGGGATAATAACATGCCTACAACCACTGCAAGATTTGTTTGATGATGCAAAGAAAAAGAAGAAACAGCTTCTTATAACAATGTTTGTAAGTAAAGCATCTGCAATTGTGAAGCCTCAACCTTCAACGCTTGAAGATCCTCGGCCCTCAACCTCCACAGATCCTGACATACATTAGTGTTATTGAGCCTCCTTCAAAGCGTCATTATTCCCTAAACAATACAGTATAACAACTATTTTACATAGCATTTACATTGTATTAGGTATTATAAGTAATCTAGAGATGACAAAGTATACGGGAGGCTGTGCATAGGTTATATGCAAATACTATGCCATTTTATATAAGGGACCTGAGCATCTGTGGATTTTGGTATCCATGGGGGGGGGTCCTGGAACCAATCCCCCGCGGATACCGAGGGACGACTGTATTCAGATTCCAGCAGCAAAGTCTGTGAGTTTGAAAATGAAGAAGGCTTATCTGATTAAAAGTGTTGGAAATCCACTCTATCTGCAAAAAGCAGAATAATGCAGTGGCTACCTTTTTAATTCCTATCCCCACTGCCATTCCAACATGTCAATTCATGGCATTCTTTTCTGTCGTGATGAGATCACTCTTAGGTTAGGGAGCAACACCACATATTCCATCTAGGTAGCCTCCAATCTGACGGCATGAGCATTGATTTCTCCAACTTCAGATAATCTTTCCCCATCCCCCTTCCCTCTTATCCATTTCCCACCACTGGCCTCTTATCTCTTCTCCTCTCCTATCAGATTCCTTCTTCTCCACCGCTTTGCCTTTTCCACCTATCACCTCCTAGCTTCTACTCAGAATCAGAATCAAGTTTATTGTCACTGGCGTGTGTCGTGAAATTTCCTAACTTAGCAGCAACAGTTCAATGCAATACATAATGTAGAAGGAAAAAAAAGTGGAAAAAAAAGTAAAAAATAAGTAAATCAATTATAGTATATGTATATTGAATAGGTTAAAAACTTTGCAAAAACAAATAATATCTATTTTAAAAGTGAGGTAGTGTTCATGGGTTCAATGTCCATTTAGGAATCAGATGGCAGAAGGGAAGAAGCTGTTCCTGAATTGCTGAGTGTGTGCCTTCAGACTTTTTTATCTCTTACCTGATGGTAAGAATGAGAAAAGGGTGCTGGGGGTCCTTAATAATGAACTCTGCATTTCTGTGACACCACTCCTTGAAGATGTCTTGGGTACTTTGTAGGCTAGTACCCTAGATGGAGCCGACTAAATTTACAACCCTTTGTGGCTTATTTCGGTCCTGTGCAGTAGCTACCCCCTCCTCCCTCCGCCCCCCCCCCATACCAGATAGATCACTGTCAGAATGCTCTCCACAGTATACTTATAGAAACTTGTTGTGTTTTTTTTGTTGACCTACCAAATCTCTTCAAACTCCTAGTAGTCGTATTGTTGCTGTCTTGCCTTCTTTATACCTGCATCGATATGTTGGGACCAGGTTAAGTCCTCAGAGATCTTGACACCCAGGAACTTGAAGCTGCTCACTGATCCCTCTATGAGGATTGGTATGTGTTCTTTCGTCTTACCCTTCCTCTTACTGACAAGGTTGTTACTGTGACACCTCTCCACTAGTTGAAATATCTTGCTCCTGTATGCCCGCTCATCACCATCTGAGATTCTACCAACAATAGTTGTATCGTCAGCAAATTTATGGATGGTATTTGAGCTATGCCTAGCCACACAGTCATGCGTATAGAGAAAGTAGAGCAGTGGGCTAAGTACACACCCCTGAGGTGCACCAGTGTTGATCATCAGAGAGGAGGAGATATTATCACCAATCTGCACAGATTGTGGTCTTTTGTTTAGGAAGTGGAGGATCCAATTACAAAAGGAGGTACAGAGGCCCAGGTTCTGTAACTTATCGATCAGGATTGTGGGAATGATGGTGTTAAATGCTGAGCTACAGTTGATGAACAGCATCCTGACAGAGGTGTTGTATAGTCCAGGTGGTCAAAGGCTGTGTAAAGAGCCATTGAGATTGCGTCTGCTGACTCATCCCACCCTCCCTGTACCTTTTTATTCTGTCTTCCCTCTTCCTTTCCAGTCCCAATGAAGGGTCTCAGCCTGAAAGGTGGACTGTTTATTAATTTCCATGGATACTGCCTGACCTCCTGAGTTCCTGCAGCTTTTTGTGTGTGTGGCTTTGGATTTCCAGCATCTGCAGAATCTCTAGTGTTAGCTTTCGAAATCTTTCATGTTGTCATAATTGTTCCTGATGTTAATAAATGAAGCAACTGCTCTTATGTAATTGGACAGTGAACCCATGAACACTTCCTCAGTATTTTGTTTCCTCTCTTTTTGCACTGGTTAATTAATTTTCTTTTTTTACATATGCTTATTGTCATTTATAGTTTTTTTAATTTTATATATATATAAAAAATCTCTCAGAGATGCTCTTCCACTGTTGTTATGTGTGGTTATTTGAGTTACTGCTGCCTTCCTGTCTGTTTAAACCTGTCTGGCCTTCCTCCTCTGACTTCTCACATAAACAAGGTGTTTTTGTCCACGGAACTGCTGCTTACTGGATGATTTTGTTTATCGCACCATTCTCTATAAACTTTAGGGACTGTTGTGTGTGAAAATCCCAGGAGATCAGTTTTTGAAATGTTCAGACCACCCCATTTGGCACCAACAATCATTCCATCCAGCTGAACCTCTTGACCATGTCTGCATGTATTGAGTTGCTGTCGCATGATTGGCTGATTCCATATTCACATTAACGAGCAGGCGTACCTAATAAAGTGACCACTGAGTGTACATCATGATATTTGTTGTTTTGTGGCAGCAGTACACAGCAATACAGAAAAAAAATTACTACAAGTTGTGATAAGAAAGATACTAAACGTGAACATAAAAAGCGAAATAATGAGGTAATGTTCTTGGCTTCATGGACCATTCAGAAATCTGATGACGGTGTGGGAGAAGGGAGAGTGAAAGTCTTCCTTATCACTGGAAATTGAAGTGAAAGGTGCATCTTAAACTATCGTTTGTCAGTTCCATCCTTGATCCTACAGTTCCAAGTGTAAAGTCAAGACCAAATTAAACTTCAAATCCACCTTCCTCTAATTAACAGATGTCTCAAATTTCTGGCCCCAACATACTCTGGGATTTTAACTGATATTTGAAAATTATCTTTTCATCTCTCGAGTTTTTTCATTCGTTATGTGCCATGGTTGGCGAGGTAGAAATAATTCTCTACCAAAGGAGGTGTAAGGCATGCCATCAGTCTGCCAGCCTGCAGGTCATCCTTAGGCAAGGTGTAGCTCCTGCTTAGTCCCACGATCAGGGTGATGTGAAGCCATGGCAGCAGGTGGTGGATGGTCATATGAGCAGCTGGTGCACATCACAAGTCCTGGTTATGCAACCACTGACACCAGGCAGACAGTCACTGGAGTATTGATTATGGCTTAGGTCACCTGTTTTGTAAAGACACTCTCCAGAAGAAGGCAATAGCAAATCACCTCTGTAGAAAAGTTTGCCAAGAAAGACCGTAGTCACCCACATATTTCTCAAGTAGCGCACACAAAATGCTTTTGGAATTCAGCAGGTCAGGCATCATCTGTGTAGGGGAATAAACAGTCGATGTTTCATGCCAAGACCCTTCATCAGGATTCATCTTTCCTTTACCCCTTCTGAGATCTGGTCCATGTGAAAATAAATAATTCCTGCGGTTTTATTAGTGTCTTGAAAGCAATTTTTATTTTGACAGAGCGATGCTGTGGAGTTTGGTTGTTTTACAAATTCTCGTTCATTTTCAGGATTATAGCAAAGTACAGCATCTGGCTCTCCATGCTTTTCATAATACTGAGGTGGAGGCTATGCAAGCTGAGAGTTGCTACCAGTTAGCCAGGTCCTTCCATGTGCAGGTGAGTTACTGCAAACTTTTCAGTCAACATTCAAGGTCAAGATTGCTTAATGTTATTTCCAGTACACAAGTGTAAAAGAGAATGAAATAATTATTACTCCCGATCCGAAGCTGCACAAAAACTGCAATAAAATAAAGAACAGAAAAATAAGAAAAAATATATGTAAATATATAAGATAGCTTATATACATAGATTGATTGAATGTCCATAAAGGGATGCTAGTCTGTACATAAGATAACTGACAAAAAATAATAAAGTAATGGGTGGAGGTGTTGATCAGCCTTACTGCTTGGCGAAAGTAACTGTTTTTGGGTCTGGTGTCCTGGCGTGGATGCTACGTAACCTCTGCCCTAATGGGAGTGTCTTCTGTTATAAAGCCCTCAAAGGAGCAAGTCATCTTTAGTGGCTGGGATATGAATGAATAGAAGCAGTTACATCGTGGTTAACCTCTGCTTCAACATACAACACTGTAGAAGGCCATTCAGACTCCAGGGGGAGCAATCTATTGGTCTTATTTCCCTGTACCCTTGCAATTTACTTCTAATGCAAGTGATGCATTTCACTGTATGTATTGATTAATTTATTGAGATACATTGCAGAACAGGCCTTTTGGCCTTCGAGCTGTGCTGCCCAGCAACCCACCTATTTAACCCTAACCTAACCACAGGATAATTTGCAATGACCAATTAACCTACTAACTGGTATGTATTTGGACTGCGGGAGCAAACTGGAGAAAACCCATGTGCACACAGGAAGGAACATACAAACTTATTTACAGAGGACGCTGGAATTGAATTCAAACGCACTAAGCTAGAATAGTGTCATGCTAACTGCTACGCTGCCAAGGCATACGTGTGATAAATACATCTGAATCTTTGACATGCGCATCATCTTTCCTTCGCAATTTTTCCCACTAAGGGACAATTTTGATCAACCCACTATCCACTTTGTTCAAGCACCTCTTTATATCTTTTCTACTTTCATCAGATGTTGTCCTGAACTTTTCTTCTCCAAGACACCAGTCACAGCTTCTCCAATCTATAGTTGTAACTACAGTACCTCATCTCTGGACCTGTTCCAGGAGCTCCAAATGCTTCTTATGATGAAACAATCAGAAATGAACATAATTCTTCAATTAAGGCAGCTGTACTGTATAAAGATGGAGCAAGACTTCCCTGCTTTTATGATCCAAACCTATCATGTCAATGTCAATGGCCTTTGTTGGTTGGGGTTGACCACGGATGTTGCGTCCCAGCTGTCGAAGTCGAGATGCAATCCAGGGTAGAATGATATGGAGAGCAAGCTGTTGTCCATGCAGCTGATGTATCCGAAGGAACAGCAGAGACTGATACAGTTGGGCACCAGCAGTATCGCAGGAGATGCCAGTCAGCGTTGAACTCAAAGTAAGACTGCCTTTGGGACTCCTGCTCCGGGTTTTTCCTCAGGGTCTACTCCTAAAGCCTTCGCCATGAGTGGAGATATCTGCAAGGTAGTGGTGGTTTGAGATGAGAGTGTTCCTTCTTGATGAGCTGCCAGCCACGGCTGACGAGCCCCATCTGTTAGAAGCGACTGGTTTTAAGGTGCCAGTAACCAGGTTTAGTAGCTAAGCCACACGTGAAGGTCAGGAGCAGGACTTGGTTGTCAGAGACTACTTGAGATGTATGCTGTTGGGAGCATTAATAGGTAGTGGGAGCTTATCCCCACCACCACACCCCACTCTCAGCTATGACAACCTTAAGGAACCTATTATGTGAAGGCACAGAACGTGCATGCCTTATTAACAACACTCTCAACCTGGAAAGGGAAAAAACAGATTGCAGGATACAGTGTTACAGAGAAAGTGCAGAGCAGAGAGGCACAGAGTGCAAGGGCCATGGCAACGTAGACTGAGAGATCAAGAATTTCTGTGCATCATATAAGAGGTCTATTCACTAGTCTAAATGACAACAAGGTCGAAGTTGTCCTTGAGCTTGTTGGTACGTGTTCTCGAGCTTTTGTATCTTCTGCTCAATGAGAGCAGGAAGAAGAAAGAATGAACAGGGATAGAGGGATTCTTGAACGTGTTTGTTGCTTTCCTGGGGCAATGGCAGTAGACAGAGTGAATGGGGGAGAGAGTTTACATTATAAACTGGGCAGTATATGCCATACCATCGCAACATGCCATCTCATAACCATTAACTTTTCTACTAAATGTGCCTTTTCTGGATTACGGTACTGCAATCCACTGCCTGTAATTTCCCTTTGGGAGTTAGTGGTGAACTGGCTGCGTGGCTGTGGGCACATTTTCAAGGACTATGCAGTTCTGTGTGTGATTTCTTTAATTTTTATTGTTCACATTATTTCTTCTTTTTAACACCTTGACTGTTTCATGGTCTTTGTTGTGTGGTGTTTTTCGTGGATTGTATTGTGTTTCTTTGTTTTGCAATCACAAGGTTGTATATTGTATATATACTTTGATAATAAATGTAATTTGAACTTTTGAATGTCCTCTAAGTGGATATCTGCCTAATTACATTGTCTAAGTGGACATCTCTTGTTTGAGTATAGAACGTATGCAACTGTGAGTTAGTATTCCAGGACCAAGAGTCCTGTAATGAATTTGCACTCTGTGGAGTACCAGTGTTTTTATCGTGTACCCGTAAGACCATAAGACATAAGAGTAGAATTGGCCATTTGGCCCATAAAGACTGTTCCACCATTCCATCATGGCAGACTTATTATCCCTCTCGACATCATTATCCTGCCTTTCCCTGGTCATCTTTGACGCTCTGACAAATCAAGAACCTATCAACGACCACTTTAAATATGCTCAATGACTTGGACTCCACTGCTGTCTGTGGCAATGAATTCCATAGATTCACTCTAGCTAAAAAAAAAAATTCCATCTCATCTCTGTTTTAAATGGGTGTTCCTCTATTCTGAGACTGTGCCCTCTGGTCCTAGACTCCCCCACTATTGGAAACTTCATCTCCACATCCACTCGTTATGTAGTCCTTTCAATATTCAATATGTTTCAATTAGGTCCCCCTCTCATTTTACTAAACTCCAGTAAGTGCAAGCCCAGAGCCATCAAACACTTTTCAAACATTAACCCTTTCATTCCTGGGATCATTCTCATGAACCTCCTCTGGATGCTCACCAGTGCCAGCACATCTTTTGGATAAGGGGCTCAAAGCTGTTCACAATACTCCAAGTGCAGTCTGCTAACATAATCTTGTCTTCCAGCCATCACTAACCCTACAGATGTCCTTGTTCTTGTTCCACAGGGTGATTATGATCAGGCTTTCCAGTACTATTACCAAGCTACACAGTTTGCTTCCACTACCTTTGTTCTGCCTTTCTTCGGCCTCGGGCAAATGTACATTTATCGAGGGGACAAGGAGAATGCTGCACAGTGCTTTGAGAAAGTTCTCAAGGCCTACCCCAACAATTACGAAACTATGAAGATTCTAGGTTCACTCTACGCCACCTCAGAGGAGCAGGAGAAGAGGGAAGTTGCAAAGGTACAAAGCTTTGGATTTATACTTTCCCATTGTAACAGTAAGCTTACTTTCGTATGTGTTAACATGGCTTCAAATGCCTTTCTCTAAAGTATTCCCAATTTTTTTCAAGGGTCATCTGAAGAAAGTGACTGAACAGTACCCAGACGATGTGGAGGCCTGGATTGAACTGGCTCAGATCCTTGAACAGTCAGATATTCAGGTATGGGTATAGTCCTGTAGTAAACACAGAGAGTGCTCAGCAGGTGAGATATCACCTCGTACAAGGAAATCAGATTCAGCATCAGGTTTAATATGGCTGGCATATGTCATGAAATTTGTTGCTTTGCAGTAACATTACTTTGCAATTGCATAATAAAATAACTATAAATTATGATTTAAAATGTGTGTATATATATTATACGCGCACACTCGCAGATCAACATACTTACTGTAATTTAGTTATTTTATAATGTAATTTATAGTTCTATTTATATATTTTAAGTAGTGGGAAAAGAGAGAAATAAAATAGTGAGATAGTGTACAGAGGCAGGGAAAATGAGGCAGGGGAGGTCAGATCATAAAGGAAGTTCCTTAAAAAGTAGGAATTTTAGTATTGCAGGGCAAAAGAGGAGTATGAAAGGAGTGTGGAGTGGCCATCGCACAGTATCAGACAAGGCTGCAAAGGGTTGTAGACTCAGCCAGCTCCATCATGGGCACCAGCGCCCGCCATTGAGGACATCTTTAAAAAGCAATGCCATAAAGCCATCATTAAGAAACCCCTCCATCCATGACATGCGCTCTTCCCATTACTACCATCAAGGAGAAGGTACAAGAGCCAGAATATACAGTCTCAGTGATCTAGGAACAGCTTCAAGTTCAAGCTGAAGTTTATTGTCATCAGACCGTACATGCATATAATCAAACGAAACAACGTTCTTCCAGACCACAGTACACCCACAAAACACATACTTCACACAGCACATAACACAAAATATTTCTACAAATAACTTAATAAAATATAATTCAAAATGCATGCAGTGCACAGTACAGGTAAGTAATAAACAGTAAACAGCTTGCTGTCCAAGTGATGAGATCACAGTGGTGGCAGAGTATTCATCAGTTTTATAGCCTGAGGCAAGGAGCTGTTACCCAGTCTGGCAATCCTAGTCCTGATGCTCCTGTACCTCCTTCCTAACATTACTGGGTGAAAGACTTTGGGATGTGGGTTGGGGATCCTCAACAATGCCTCTGGCCCTTTGTGTATAACACCCCTGGTAAATGTCACAAATAGGGAGACCCCGGTGATCCTCTTGGCTGTTTTTAGTATCCTTTCAGGCCTTTCAACTTCCATACCACACAATGATGCCGCCAGAAGAGGACGCCCTCTTTTTGTGCTCCTGTAGAAAGTTGGTAGAATAGGACAAGGAACCTTACACACGTCAGTCTCCTCCGAAAGTGTAGAATGCTGCTGTGCAGAGATGAAGAAATAATGTGGGTCCAGGTTAGATTATGTGCACACCAAGGAACTTTGTGTTATAGTACCATAAGATATAGGAGCAGAATTAGGCCATTTGGCCCATTGAGTCTGCTGCACCCTTTCATCACGGCTAATCCATTTTACCTGTCAGGCCCAATCTCCCGCCTGCTCCATGAATCCCTTCATACCCTGACTAATCAAGAATCTATCAACCTCTGCCTTAAATATACCCAAAAACTTGGCCTCCACAGCCATCTGTGGCAACAAATTCCACAGAATCACCACTCTCTGGCTAAAGAAATTTCTCCTTATTTCAGTTTTAAAGGGCACACCTCTATTCTGAGGCTTTGTCCTCTGGTCTTAGTCTCCCCCACCATAGGAAGCAGCCACTCTATTAAGCCCTTACACCATTCAATACTTTTCAATGAGGTCACCCCTCATTCTTCTGAACCCAGTGAGTACAGGCCCAGAGCCATCAAATGCTCTTCACATGACAAGCCTTACAATCCCAGAATCATTTTCCTGAACCCATTTGACAAGGATCTAGTGCCTTCCCGGCGTATATGACAAATAAGCTCTTCTCCAGCTTCCAGCTGGGTACAGGCATCGGTTATAACCGACGTTTATAATTGGGGCTCGTACCAGGCTGGAAGCCTGAGAAGAATTTATTCCTCCTTTGAATCCTCTCCAATGTCCTTTCTTAGATAAGGGGCCCAAAACTGCACTCCCTCCATGGCAGAGCCATTGATGTGCAATAGAAAGTGGATAACCTGTGCCTTCCTGGTCCACAGTCATCTCTTTTGTCCATGCTGAGATTCAGATTGTTGTTCTTGCACCATTTGACAAAACTGTCTACCTGCATTCTGTATGCTGACTCATCATTATTGCTGATAAGGCCAGCCACTGTTGTGTCACCAGCGAAGTTGATGGTGCGGTTTGAACTGAATCTGGCAAGACCATAGTAAGCCAGCAGTGTGAATAGCAGTGCATGATGGAGCTTGAGGTGTTGCTGCCAACTTGGACTGAATGGGGTTTTTCTGTAAAGTCCAACATCCAGTTACAGAGAAGGGCGTTGAGTCGCAATGAGGACAGATTGCCCACTGGCCTCCGAGGGATGATGGTGTTATCTGCCAAGCAGATGTCAATGAACATCATCCTGGCATATGAGGCATCGCTTTCTAGGTGGGACAGGATGGAGTGGACGGCAAAGGCTGTAGTACCATCAATGAACCAGTTTAAGCAGTAGGCGAATTGGAAAGGGTACAATTTGGGCCGGCTGGTGACGCAACAACATCGGTGCTGGACCCGGGAGTGGAGGTTCCCGGGTTCAAAAGGCCCCCAAGCACGCTTTCCGTTGGTGTCAGGTTGAGTGTTGAGACTGCAACTGAGCCTCATAAAACAGAGGGAAAATGCTGCGAAGGTGTCTGGCGGGTGGCGCGCCACACAGTCTCTCTCTCTCTCGCTCTGTACCTTGGAAAAAGCCATGAAAAATCCATCATCACAGACGCACACGCACAGACTCGCACGCAGGCACATGCCAGAAAGAAAGGAAAGGGTCCAATGTAGCTGGAAGGTGGGATTTTATATGATCCATTACCAGCTGCTTAAAGCATTTCATGATTGTTGAAGTCAGTGCCTTACACGAGTCCATGTCTGAGTGGGACAACAGGTTCCCAGCCTCTGCTGAGACTGTGCAGTGCTCAGATCCCAGAATAGAGAGAGGAAAGATCCTTCTCACTTCATTAATCCCTGACCTAATGAGCCCCAGGTTCCTGAACTTACATAGAACAGTACAGCATTTGTACAATGTTGTGCAAACTAACCAAATACCTAGCTAAACTAAGCCCTTCTGATGCACAAGTTTGTTGTTGTCTGACTGTACATATATACAACCAAACGAAACAATAACACGAGGAATTCTGCAGATGCTGGAATTTCAAGCAACACACATGAAAGTTGCTGGTGAACGCAGCAGGCCAGGCAGCATCTTTAGGAAGAGGTACAGCCGATGTTTCGGGCCAAGATTTTTCGTCAGGACTAACTGAAGGAAGAGCTAGGAAGAGATTTGAAAATGGGAGGGGGAGATCCAAAATGATAGGAGAAGACAGGAGGGAGAGAGATGGAGCCAAGAGCTGGACAGGTGATTGGCAAAAGGGATATGAGAGGGTCATGGGACAGGAGGCCCAGGGAGAAGGAAAAGGGGGAGGGAGAACCCAGAGGATGGGCAAGGGGTATAGTCAGAGGGACAGAGGGAGAAAAAGGAGAGAGAGAGAAAGAATATGTGTATATAAATAAATAACGGATGGGGTACGAGGGAGAGGTGGGGCATTAGTGTAAGTTAGAGAAGTCGATGTTCATGCCATCAGGTTGGAGGCTACCCAGAGGGAATATAAGGTGTTGTTCCTCCAACCTGAGTGTGGCTTCATCTTTACAGTAGAGGAGGCCATGGATAGACATGTCAGAATGGGAATGGGATATGGAATTAAAATGTGCGGCCACTGGGAGATCCTGCTTTCTCTGGCGGACGGAGCGTAGGAGAAGTCCGTTAAGACCTCTGTTAGTCAGCGCCTAACCAGGTATACTGTCTGGCCCCACAGCTTTGCTTGGGTTTACCCTGTCTTGGATCCTCCTTCCCTCAGGGAGAGGGATCTTTCCTCAATGTGACATCACTCAGTTGGTCAAATCGTGCATAGAAAGCATTCAGCCTATCAGGAAGGGAGATGTCATTTACCTTCAGGGTGGACTTGTAATTGGTTATGGTTTGTATACCTTGCTAAATGTGCCGCATGTCTCAAACACCAAGGTATCTGAATTTTCTGAGTACCTGATGGCATGTCTCCAGCTGACCTTAGAGTCGGCCTATCCCCCAATCTGCAGGCAGCAGCCTAATTCCTAAGCAGTGCATAAACCTCTGCAGACATGGTCTCTGGTTTGCCCTGGCAGTGTAGTGCTTAATCACAGTATTCCATTTTCCTTTGTAGCTAGTCATCAATGTTGGCGTGATGATTGTAGGTAGAACCTCCCTGAATGCACTCCATTCTGTGTTTTCAAAAGAGTCCCCCTCTCGTCAGACTTCTGAACAGTCTGTGAATTCATCAACACTAGTTCACTATTTTGCTCTCTTTCTGCATTATTTGTATGTTTTTATATTTCTTATTGTAATTTATAGTAATTTTTTTATGTGTTGATAAAAAACACAGGGAAGTTTGACAGGTGGATTCAGAATTGGCTTGCCTGCAGAAGGCAGAGGGTGGTGGTGGAGGGAGTACATTCAGATTGGAGGATTGTGACTAGTGGTGTCCCACAAGGATCTGTTCTGGGACCTCTACTTTTTGTGATTTTTATTAACGACCTGGATGTGGTGGTAGAAGGGTGGGTTGGCAAGTTTGCAGACAACACAAAGGTTGGTGGTGTTGTAGATAGTGTAGAGGATTGTCAAAGATTGCAGAGAGACATTGATAGGATGCAGAAGTGGTCTGAGAAGTGGCAGATGAAGTTCAACCCGGAGAAGTGTGAGGTGGTACACTTTGGAAAGACAAACTCCAAGACAGAGTACAACGTAAATGGCAGGATACTTGGTAGTGTGGAGGAACAGAGGGATCTTGGGGTACATGTCCACAGATCCCTGAAAGTTGCCTCACAGGTGGATAGGGTAGTTAAGAAAGCTTATGGGATGTTAGTTTTCATAAGTCGAGGGATAGAGTTTAAGAGTCGCGGGGTAATGATGCAGCTCTATAAAACTCTGGTTAGGCCACACTTCACACTTGGAGTACTGCGTCCAGTTCTGGTCACCTCACTATAGGAAGGATGTGGAAGCATTGGAAAGGGTACAGAGGAGATTTACCAGGATGCTGCCTGGTTTAGAGAGTATGCATTATGATCAGAGATTAAGGGAGCTAGGGCTTTACTCTTTGGAGAGAAGGAAGATGAGAGGAGACATGATAGAGGTGTACAAGATAATAAGAGGAATAGATAGAGTGGATAGCCAGCGCCTCTTCCCCAGGGCACCACTGCTCAATACAAGAGGACATGGCTTTAAGGTAGGGGGTGGGAAGTTCAAGGGGGATATTAGAGGAAGGTTTTTTACTCAGAGAGTGGTTGGTGCGTGGAGTGCACTGCCTGAGTCAGTGGTGGAGGCAGATACACTAGTGAAGTTTAAGAAACTACTAGACAGGTATATGGAGGAATTTAAGGTGGGTGGTTATATGGGAGGCAGGGTTTGAGGGTTGGCACAACAATGTGGGCCGAAAGGCCTGTGCTGTACTATTCTATGTTCTATATCTGTACTGCTGCCACAAAACAGTAAATTTCATGACATACATCAGTGATAATTAACCTGAATCTGATTCTGTAAAAAAATGAGCCCATAGCACTAGTAAGTACGGAGTGAAGTGGTTCAGTGGTCAGCTACCAAATATATTGCAATGACTGACAAAGCTGGGCAATGGTATGGCAGGTTTCCATGTGCTGAAATGAGATTATGTGCACGTGGCAGTTACTTGGTATTGCGGCTTTTGGTGTTGTGAGTTTGACTGGATTCTGTTTGTAGGGTGCCCTTTCAGCCTATGGTACAGCAACACGTATCCTTCAGGAGAAAGTGCAGGCTGATGTCCCTCCTGAGATCCTCAACAACGTTGGCGCACTTCATTTCCGACTGGGAAACTTGGGAGAAGCGAAGGTAATTCTCTTGAAGCATTTAAACAATCTTTCCTATCACATAGTAAATCGTGGCTAAGGATCATAATGTGGATTTCCAATTTCCTTGCTTGTTTCCCGGTTTGTTCCTCTTCCTTCATTCTTGTTCTTTCCTTTACCTGTCAATCTGTTGATGTCTTCTCACTGGATGGGTTTGTTTATCGAGCCTCCCTTTTGGATTGTGCGAACTCAGCCAGCTCTTTCATGGGCACTAACCTCCCCAACATCAACAACACCTTCAAAAGGTGATGCCTCAGAAAGGTGGCATCCATCATTAAGGACCCACAATGCCCAAAACAGGCACCCTTCTCATTGCTACCATCAGGGGCAAGTGCAGGAGCCTGAAGACACACACTCAATGATTCAGAAACAGCTTTTTCCTCTCCGCCGTCAGATTTCTGAATAGACAATGAACCCATGAACACTCCCTCAGTATTTTTTCCTCTCTATTTGCACAACTTATTTAATTTTTTTAATATGTATTTCTATTATAATTTATAGCTTTTATTACTGTGTATTACAATGTACACTACTACAAAACAAAAAAATTCACAACGTATGCCAGTGCTATTAACCTGAATCTGGTTCGAATTCATAGAACAGTACAGCACATGCACAGGCCTATCGGCACACCATGTCTGTGCCGGCCACGACAACAATTTACACTACATCTCTTCTGTCTGTGTGTAGTCCATATCCTACCATTCCCACTTGTTCATGTACCTGTCTAAATGCTTTTTAAACATTGCTAAACAACCTGCATACACCACCACCTGTTGGTGTGTACAAGAAAAACTTGGCACTCAAATCTCTTCAACTTTCTCCCTCTCACTTTAAATCTTATGCCATCTTGTATTTGACATTTCCAACCTGGAAAAAGTCATGACTACCTACCCTTCCTATGCATTTCACAATCTTATATATATTTTAACAGGTCTCCACTCAGCCTCTGACATTCCAGAGAAAACAACCCAAGTCAGTCCAACCTCTCCTTATAGCTCGTACTCTAATCCTGGTGAACCTCTTCTGCAGCATCTCTAAAGTCTCCACATCCTTCCTGTAATACTCACAATGCAGCCTCATCAAAGTTTTGTACTGTTGTAACACAGCTTGCCAACTTTTATACTCAGTCAAAGTTCAGAGTAAATTTATTACCATGCACATTAATGTCACTATATACAATGCCGAGATCCATTTTCTTGCGGGCATTCACAGAAGATACAAAGAAACACAATAGAATCAATGAAAATGCACACAAGACAGACAATCAATGTGGAAAAGACATCAAACTGCAAATACAAAAAGAAAAAAGAAACAAAATAATAATGAATAAATAGACAATAAATATGAGATGAAGAGTCCTTGAAGTTAGTCCATAAGTTGTGAGAGCAGTTCAGTATTGGGATGAGTGAAGTTGAGTGCAGTTATCCTTTCTGGTTCAACTGTTTGATGATGAGGGGTACCTGGTTCCTGAAACTAGCAGTGCAATGCCCTAATTGACTGCAAGCTTTCTTCACCACCCTATCTACCATTGTTGCCACTTTCAGAGAGCTAATGGCTTGCATCACAAGATTCCTTTGTATTTATTGTTAAAATATTTATGATGCAGAAAGCTAATTTTCAAGATTGATTTATTATCAAGGAATATATAACTTATACAACCTTGAGATTTGCTTGTTCACAGGTAGTCACAAAGCAAAAAACCGGGGGGAAACAATTAAAGAAAAAAGAATAAAAATAAAAGACCAACACTCGTTACACAAGAGAAAGCAAAAGAAAATCATGCGAACAGCAGTATTCCAAACCAAAATTGAGTGCTCAGATCCAAACCCTGGAGTAGACCCAAAACCTCACTTATCAGTTCACCATATTAGCGGGCATGCAGCATAGCATCCTGGGCAGTCTACATAGCATTAATGCCCTGGCTTTGTATGCCTAAGGCAACAAATCTGAACTTGAACTACTGTACATCAATGATCCTAAGAGTGCTGCCTTTTACTGTATCTTCTTCAGCCCATCACCACTGCTGGGGCTCAGACCACCATCAGCAGCTCACTAGAGTCCTCTGTCTCCCATCTTATTAGCGTATCCTTCTTCTGCAAAGGATCAGGTCTTCAGAGCTTCTGTTAGCGTTTATGTAGCTCTGGGTTTTTACAGGATTAGGTTCCTAGCCCCACACCTTTTTACTATATAGTTTCTTAAATTTGGCCTCCCAAAGTGTATCACCTCATGCGTGTCCAGATTATACCTCATCTGCCATTTGTCCACCCATATTTCCAACTGTAGCTGTTTCCATTCTGGGGCAGCTCACTCAGCTTTGGGCCCCACTGGATGCTCAGCGACAAAGGCCACACCCCGGTGAGATAGGGACATGCCTGTCCCAGCATGTGAAGTCAGCTCTGGCGGATTGGACAGATGAGATCTACATTGAAACCAGTGGCCAGGAAGGCAGTCCTACAATGCCTTGTGGAGAGTGAAGGGCATGACAAGGCACAGAAGAGCCCATGATCATCCACTGCAACCAAAGAAGACCCCAGTTGTGATGAAAACTCATAGCACTGGACCTGGACTTCCAAGGTGAAGAGAGTGGAACTGCCTCAATGCAATGACTTTTCCAGTTTAAAAACTCTCCCGCACAAGTTTCAGATATGATAGACAATCAGTCTTTTCCAATTAATCTAAATTCTCCTGTGTTCTTTGACAACCTTGCTTTCCAGAAGGCCAATTTTTAGGGTCATGAATTAATGCAGACTTACTATTCAGTCTGACTACATTTACATCCCAATCTGTTATATATCAGAAACACCAAGGGTCCCAGCACTGATCCTTATGGAACACCACAGTTTATCGATATCCAGTTAGAATAACATCCCTCCACCAGCAACCTCTGTCATGTTGACCAAGCCAGTTTTGAATCCAATCTACCAGGTCACCATGGATTCCACAAGCCTTCATCTTCTGGATTAGCCGACATCAGAGACCTGATTGAATGCCAACATCTCCAACATCTACTGCCCTACCTCAACAATCATCTTCATCACCTCCTTAAAAACTTAAATTAGGTTTGTAAAACGTGACCTGCCCTGCACAGAGCCATGCTGACTATCGAGATAAGTCCATACTTTCCCAGTAACTCCTGGGTGGATCGATCTTATCCTCAAGAATCTTCTATAGTAATTTCCCTGCCACTAATGTAAGGCTCGTTGTCTGTAATTCCCTGGATTATCCTTAATGCCTTAAACAAGGAGTATCATTAGCTACTCTCCAGTTGTCTGGGCTGTCACCTGTGACTAAAGAGGGTACACAGATCTCTGTCAAGGTCCCAGCAATGTCCTGTCATGACTCCCTATAACCATATACCTTTCTGGGTAGTCATTAGAAAAATAATAATTGAATAAGCAAGACTAGTTGAATTACAACCCACTGCATACTTAAGTATTTGTGTGCATGCTATGTTGGCACCGGAATGTGTGACGACAATTATGACCTGAACCCAGCACATCCTTGGGTTGCATTGGTTATTAACTCAAATGATGCATTTCACTCTGTTTCAATGTACATGTGATAAATAAATAAATGAATCTAATCCTACTAACCACTCTCTGTATAATCATGTCAATTATTTGTATCAGTAAAACCCCTCCTAGAAAACCCTGAATGATTTTGTTTCCATCACGCTCAGAAGCCCTGTTCCAGATGGGACCCAATCACCAAACACATCTCTACTTCCTCCCCACACGCCCACACCTCACACTGTCCTTTTCACAGAAGTCACTCTTTTTGTGATTATCCATTCTTCCTTCCCCACTGATCTCCCTCACCTCCATTCAGATTCCCAAACAATCCTTCCAGGTGAGGCAACACTTCACCTGCAAATCTGTAGGGGTCGTCTACTGTACCTAGAGGTCCTGTTGCAGTCTCTTCTAAAGTAGTGAGACACAGTGTAGATCAGAGGACTGCTTTGTTGGGCACCTTCACCCTATCGGCAAAAATGTTGGAGGAGCAACCCCTCATGCTCCGTCTAGGTAGCCTCCTACCTGATGGCATGAACATCAATTTCTCCAAATTCCAGTAATTCTTTCCCCCACTCCCCTTCCCTCTTCTTCAATTCCCCATTCTGGCCCCCGCCTCACCTCTCTTCTCACTTGTCCATCACTTTCCTCTGGTGCCCCTCCTCTTTCCCTTTCTTCCATGACATCTTCTCCCTTCCTTTCCAGTCCTAAAAAAAGGTCTTGGCCAGAACGCTGACTATTTATTCAGTTCCTCCAGCATTTTGTGTGGGTTGCTGTGGATCTCCAGCATCTGCAGAATTGCTTGTGTTTAAGATTTTCTCATGTCTTTTGCATCTTACACTGATCACTTTAAACTTCAGGCACTTGTGCTGCCTGTATCAGGGAACACATGGTCATGTATATCATAATCAATCTCTCCTCAACTTCCTTTGCTTAAATGAAAACAAATTAGGTTCTCCAATTTAACCTCAAAGTTCAATCTTGGATCCTCATGTCCTTCCTAAAGTGTGGTGACCAGAGTTAGATGCAGTATTCTGGTTGTGGTCCAACCAGAGGAAATAAAGATTCAACATAATCTCCCTGACCACACTCTCAGTATGTTCTGTCAGTTTCACCCCGTTATTGGAAGGATATCATACAGAAGAGGTTTACCAGGAGAGGGGATATGCTAAAATAAGAGATTGGACAAACTTGGGTTGTCTTTTGTCTAGAGAGGCGGAGGGTGAGGGGAGATCTGATAGAGGTTTATAAGATTATGAGAGGCATAGATAGAGGAGACAGACAGTATCTTTTTCCCAGGGTTGAAATGTCTAATACCAGAGGGCGTACATTTAAGGTGAGAGGGACAAGTTCAAAGGAGATGTGAGGAGCAAGATTTTTACACAGAGAGTGTGGGGAACCTGGAAAGCACTGCTTGGGCTGGTGGCAGAGGCAAATACATTAGGGACTTTTAAGAGATGTTTAGACAGGCACATGGATGTGAGTAAAGTGGAAGGATATGGACATTGTATTGGCAGAGGGGATTAGAGGTTGCCCATTGGTTACTAATTTAATTGATTTGGCACAACATTGTGGGATGAAGGGCCTGTTACTGTGCTGTACTGTTCTGTGTTCTATCCTTTCTGCTTTATTTCACTCTTTGTTAACTTTGACAAAGTTGGAAAGCTAACAAAGCTATATAGATGCACGGTGGAGAGTAATCTAACTGGTTGCATGTGGCCTGGTACAGAACCACCAATGCCCAGGAATCGAAAAGTCCTCAGAAAGTGATGGATACAGCCCAGTCCATCTGAGGCAAAGCCCTCCCCACCATTGAGCACAGTTACATGGAACACCGCCACAGGAAAGCAGCTTCCATCATCGTGGACCCTCGCCATCCAGGCTATGCTTTCTTCTCTCTACTACCATTGGACAGGAGGTACAGGAGCCTCAAGTCCCACACCACCAGGTTCAGGAACACTTGTTACCCTTCAACCACCGGTGTGGATAACTTCACCCACCACAATTCTGAACGGAGTCTAAATCTGCAGACTAACTTTCAAGGACTCTTTACAACCTGTGCTCTTTGCTCTCAGTATTATGTTCATTTGCACAGTTCGTCTTCTTTTGCACCTTGGTTCTTTGTCAGTCTTTGTGAATGATATTCTGTAGATTCTGTTTTTAGATTGATCTTGGAGTAGTAACAGGTCAGCAGTCATGGGTCAAATGGCCTGTACTGTGCTATAATGTTCTATGTTCCATTGCATTTCTTTAGTTTATGGTGACATATGCATACTTCGGTAATAAATTTATTTTGATCATAAAACACAGCAGAAGAATTAAACCATTTGGTCTATTGAATCCGTTCTGCCATTCCATCATGGCTGATGTATTATCCTTGTCAAATCCATTTTCATGCCTTCCAAGATTCCACAGATCAACCACCCTCTGGCCAAATAAATTCCTCCTTATCTCTGTTCTAGATGGATATCCCTCTATTCTGAAACTGTTCCTTCTGCTCCTAGACTTCCCACTATAGAAAGCGAGATCTTTGGTGGTTACTTTTGTAAACTTTGTGTTGTGGATGCCAGCTTGGGATGCCTCTGACCCATTTGGCCTGGTCCTTTTTGTTGCAAATAAAATGTTTTGTTTGTTCTCGGCAGAAATACTTCCTGGCTTCACTGGAGCGAGCAAAGGCTGAAGCTGAGCACGATGAGCATTATTACAATGCCATCTCAGTCACCACCTCCTACAACCTGGCCAGGCTCTACGAGGCCCTCTGTGAATACCATGAAGCAGAAATACTCTACAAGAATGTTTTAAGGGAGCATCCAAATTATGTAGACTGTAAGTATTTTCTCAGAAACACAAGTGATTGTGCAGATGCTGGAATCCAGAACAACACACACAAAGTGCTCGAGGTCAGGCAGCGTCTATAGAGGGGAATTAACCATTGGCGTTTCTTTTTATTTAGAGATACAGTGCTGAACAGACCCTGATGGCCCACCGAACTGTGCTGCCCAGCAACCCACTGATTTAACCCTAACCTAATCACAGAACAATTTACAATGACCAATTAACACACTAACCGGTACATCTTTGGACTGTGGGAGGAAACAGGAGCACCCGGAGGAAACCTGTGCACATACGGAAAGAATGTACGGACTTTCTTACAGAGGACGCTGGAATTGATCTCTGAACTCCAACACCCTGAGCTGTAATAGCAGCATGCTAACTGCTACACTACCATGGTGTCTCGGCCATGCTTCGTCTGCCAACATAGCACACCCACAAGTTACTCACCCTAACCTCTGATTCTTTGGAATGTGGGAGGAATCCAGAGTACCTGAGGGACCCACAAGGTCACAGGGAGAACATACAAGCTCCTTGCAGACAGCAGTGAGAATTGAACCTGAGTCGCTGGTGCTGTAGTAGCGTTACACTAACCACTAGCTACCATTCTGCCCCACTATGTCTCATAGGAGAGAAGAGTGGACATGAGGGGCATCAGAGGGCAAGTGAAGAGCAGAGAAGGGGTGAGAAAGGAGCCAGAATGATAGCAAATGGAAGAAGAGAGAAGGCGGGGAGGAGAATGCCATAGAAGAAACATGTTCTATGGCCTCTTTGTTTTGGTTGATTGGATATGCTTATGCTGATGATTACAGAGCTGGTCAAAGGTAAAGGTGTATCTGTAGTTTCTAGCCCTGGTCGATGAGTATGGAGTTGTATTCAACAGTGCAGGGAAGTGATTTTCCACTAGTGTGATCTGACCAATGGCTTGTAAAGCTTCAGCATTACTCACCGTTGTGCAACAGTTGGCAGAATTGAACAACAAAGCAAGCTTGAAGAGATAAATTACCTATTCCAGCTCTGATGTTAAAACTTTGTCAGTATGGTCTATTTGTTTAGAACCAAGAACCGTACAGCACAGGAACGGGCCTTTCAGCCAACAATGACTGCACTAAACACAAAGGCGTATTAATCTAAATCTCTTCTATCTGTACATGATCCATATTGGTCTGTTTGGTTAAAATTCTCATGCTCAGGAGTACTTTTATGACAGCCAGAAGTGAATTTACAAAACATGTAGGTTCTTTCGATAAACAAAAGAGATGATGCAGATGCTGGAAATCCTGTATTTTTCCCCATTCGCTTTCCCTATTCAGTTCCCCATTGCGGTTTCTTACCTCTTCTCGTCACCAGACGATCACCTCTCCCTGTTGCCCCTCCTTCTTCCCTTTCTTCCATGGTCCACTCTCCTCTCCTATCCTATCAGATCCTTCCTTCTCCAGCCTTTTAGCCTTTCCAGCTATCACCTCCTGGCTTCTTACCTCTTCATCCCTGCCCCAACCACCTGTCTTCACCTATCACCTTCTAGCTTGTCGTCCTTTTCTACCATCCCGCGCCCCCCCCCCACCACCTTCTTATTTTGGCTTCTTCCCCCTTCCTCTCCAGTCCTGATGAAGGGTCTTGAAATGTCAACTGTTTATTTATTTCCATGGATGATGCCTGACGTGCTGAGTTCCTCCAGCATTTGTGTGTGTTACTCCAGCTTTTTTGGATTCATGAAATAATTGTTGATTTCCATCAAAATGTGGACGGTTCTTTTGTTGAGTACCTTAATTTGAGTTCTCTTTGATATTTAAAGCTCTTCTTAGTTCTTTTTTAAGTTCTGTTCAATATTTTTCAAGGAGTTAGTCCCACAATTTCTTTAACCTGCTACCATCAGGCATCAGGTATAAGAACAAGGATTGTTAGGCTGGGTAACAGTTCCTTCTCCTAGGCTGTGAGACTTCTGAACACCCTACTACCACTCATTCCACATTATTTATGACTGTGCCAATAGCATTATAATGTTGTATATTTAACTATATGTCACATATGCATTTTATATCAACTTGTACACCTACAGAATTTTCTTTACTAGCTGTTAATCTTATTGTATGTGACATATCTCATTGTGGAGGAGCTTGGTAACACTCGAGAGGAAGATGTTAAAGAGCACTGGCGCTAGTACACACCCCTGCCTCACTCCTGTGCGTACAAGGAAGGGCTCGGACTCTTGTCCTGCTATGGTCACCCGAACAGTCATCCCATCGTGGAACTGGCGGAGGACCACCCTCCTTTTTCGCTGCGAAGCTTGGGTAACCTACAGCCATCACATCAAGTCCTTGAAGCGCTTCCACATAAGCTGCGTCCAGCACATCCTGGGAATTACCTGGCGTGAGTGGGTGCCTCACACTGAAATACTTGTAAAGGCCAACTGCAGAAGTATTGAGGCCATGGTCACCCAGCGTCAGCTGCAGAGGCTGGGGGATGTGATAAGGATGCCTCCACGTCGGCTACCCCGCAGAGTGTTATACGGCCAGCTACATCATGGTCGACGCTCAGCTGGAAGGCCGAAGAAGCACTGTAAGGATCAGATGAAGAATGCTTCAAGGAAGTGCAAGATCAGACCCGAGGAACTGGAGGAGGTTGCTGCTGACCGTACCACTTGGCGACAGCTGTGTAGGGACCGGATTCATATCCTGGAGATGGAAAGAACAACCAGAAGACAGCAGAAGAGAGCCAGGAGAAATGCAGCCATGGTTGCCACCACTACTACATATACATGTCCCACCTGCAATAGAGCTTGTGGGTCCAGGATAGGACTGTACAGTCATCAAAGATCTCACGTCGTCATCATCATCAAATTTCGATGGACAACCGAAGACATATGTACTGTGATTTGCATCTTGGTCCCAGAGGAACATTGTTTCATTTAGTTGTATACGTTTATACTGTTGAATAACCATAAACTTCAATTTGAAGTTGAATTTGAAAGGATGCAGTATGTTGCAGGATAGATTACTGTGTCCTTGGCTCTGTGGTAAATTGTGTCTTCATATGAAATAATCCTTCCATTCCTTGTACTGTGGATTTTTTTTTTACAAAACTTTATTTACACACAAAATACAATGATTAGGGATTTACAAGACTGTTAACGAATTTGAATTAAAATATGGTAACTACTATCTACAGAACACTGAATTCCCTGGGGCTCACTGTGTTTGGGCAATGAATTTCCACATTTTCAGAGAGAGCAGGAGGGAGTTGTGGGGAGAGTTCCAGTTTTTTTTTAGAGTAATGGAGGCTAAAGGATTGCCCAGTGAGCAGAGTTTGAAGAGTCTGTGGGGTCTTGGTTGTGTCAAACTGGAGACTGTTTGGAAGTGGAAGCCAAAAAGCTAGAGTGTGTTTTGTAAGAAAGTTTGTACATTCTTCCCACTTGTGTTTGGGTTTCCTCCGGGTGCTGTGGTTTCCTCCCACTGTCCAAAGATGTACTGGTTAGTAGGTTAAATTATCCTGTGATTAGGCTCGGATTAAATTGGGGGGGGGGGTTGCTTGGTGGTGCAGCTCGAAGGGCCAAAAAGGCCTGTTCTGCACTGTATTTATTTAAATAAATAACGTAAAATAAAATACCAGTAGTGACCGCATGCTTCTTCTCCAACAAAACCCGGGCAAGAATCTCAGAAGGTTCTGCACTAGTAGGCTTGCTGTGGCAATAAAATGTCATGATTGAACAACAGCCAATTCACCCAATTTCCGGAAAGGGAATTAGCATGTTGTTTTTCTTTCCACACAGGTTACTTACGCTTGGGCTGCATGGCAAGAGACAAGGGAAATTTTTATGAGGCCTCCGACTGGTTTAAAGAAGCTCTACAAATTAACCAGGTTGGTTCAAGTGAGCACAGAAGAGTTTGCAAGCACCTCTCAATGCAAATCTAGATGTATTACAATTTCTGTGTGTGTAGCCATTAAGGTTGTCATTGCTGGAGGTGGTAGTGGGGTTGAGCCCCCACTACCTATTAAATGCTCCCGATCTCATGTTTCAGTTAGCCTTAGACAACCAAGCCCAGCTCCTGGCCTTTACATAAGGCTTAGCTACTAAGCCTGGCAAGACAACTTCTACCGACAGGAGAAGGGGTAAAGGCAGGTTACTAGCGCTTTAAAATCATCCAGGAGAAGGAAAACTGATATCAAACGTCCATTGCCTAATGGCTGTACCCACTCATAGGGAAGCCTTCGGGACTAGACCCTGAGCAAAAATCTGGTGCTGGAGACCCGAAGGCAGTCTTACGTTCAACACTGACTAGCAACTCCTGTGATGCGACTATTCCTTTGGATTCATCAGCTGCATGGGTGGGGTGGGGGGGGGGGTGCCTGCTGCATGGGGAACAGTTTGCTCTCCATATTGTACTGCCCTGGCTTGCGTATCGTGTAGACGGCTAGGACGCAGCATCTGTGGTCGACCCTGACTAATGGAGGGCTCGAGCCATTATGTAGCTCTTCACATGAGTTTGGCCATAATACTTAAGAAGATGTGACAAGAGACTTGGGCAACAATTTCACATTTTCAGTGAGAGAAGGAGGGAGTTGTGGGAGAGTTCTAGTTTTTTTTAGAGCACTAGAGGCTATAAGAATGGCTACAAATGGTCAGAATTGACCAGAGAGCAGTTTGAGGAGTCCATGGGCTCTTGGTTGTCAAACTGGAGACTGTTTAGAAGTTGAAGCCAAAAGGGTATGGAGGAGAACCAGCAATGTCATTGGCCTATATCTGCTGTGCTACATCTTTCACCCATTCTCAATCAAAATCAGATTTATTATCACTGACGTATTGCATGAAAACTTCACCATAGATGCTCCCAAGCCCAGCTGCGAAAGGAGGAGGATTGGGAATGGGTCTCGCAAACCCATCCCATAAAAACCCAGTACAAGAGGGTGTACAGGAGTGAGATATGCCAACTAGTGGAGTGATGCTGCAACAACAACCTGGCACTCAATGTCAGTAAAATGAAAGAGCTGATTGTGGACTTCAGGAAGGGTGAGATGAAGGAGCACATACCAATCCTCATAGGGAGATCAGAAATGGAGAGAGTGAGCAGCTTCAAGTTCCTTGGTGTCAAGATCTCTGAGGATTTAACCTGCATCATTTTCTGGTCTGGAGGGGCTACTGCACAGGACCGAAAGAAGCTGCAGAGGTTGTAAATCTGGTCAACTCCATCTTGGGCACTAGCCTACAAAGTACCCAGGACATCTTCAGGGAGCAGTGTCTCAGAAAGGCAGTGTCCATTATTAAGGACCTCCAGCACCCAGGGCATGCCCTTTTTTCACTGCTAGCATCGGGTAGGAGGTACAGAAGCCTGAAGGCACACACTCAGCGATTCAGGAACAGCTTCTTCCCCTCTGCCATCCGATTCCTGAATGGACATTGAAGCTTTGGACACTACCTCACTTTTTTTTTTAAATATACGGTACAGATATTGCTGTTTTTGCACAGTTTTTAAAATCTATTCAATATACATAATTGATTTACTTGTTTATTTATTATTATGTTTTATTTATTATTATTTTCTCTCTCTGCATTGAACTGCTGCTGCTAAATTAACAAATTTCACGTCACATGCTGGTGATAATAAACCTGATTCTGATTCTGATCCTACAGAAACACTAACAGGCTCTAAAGCCCTCATTTCTGGGGGGAGGAAGGATCTTCAACGGGCGTGGCTCAGGACAGAGTAGTCTGTTGAGCTGCTGTCAGCAGCTTGTGCCACAGTCAGGGTGATGGGCTTAAGAAGGCATATGTTGCAAAATTTGATGTTTTGTGATGGCAGTTGAGTGCAACAAGGAAGTTATTATAAATCACAAAAATAAGTAGTGCAAAAGAGGACTATTGAGGTAGTGTTCACGGGTTAATGGACCGTTCAAAAATCTGATGGCAGAGGGGAAGGAGCTGTTACTAAATCATTGCATGTGGGTCTTCAGGCTCCTATATCACCTCTCCAGTGGCAGTAACAAAAAGATGATGTGTCCTGGATAGTGAGGATCCTTAATGATGGATGCTGACTTCTAGGGACCTGTCTCTTGGGGATGTCCTCAATGGTGGGGATGGTTGTACCCATGGTGGAGCTGACTAAGTTCACAACCCTCTGCTTCCTCCTGCAATCTTTTGCACTGGATCATCCACCCCAGCTGGTGACACCACCAGACGATGATCTCCAAGAGTCTTTGGTGACAGAATGATAATCAGGTTTATTATCACCGGCATGTGACGTGAAATTTGTTAGCTTAGCAGCAGTACATAATCTAGCAGAGAGAGAAAATAATAATAATAAATAAAATAAAACAATAATAAATAAACAAAATCAATTACATATATTGAATAGATTTTTTAAAACATGCAAAAGCAGAAATACTGTATATTTTTTTTAAAAATTGAGGTAGTGTCTAAAGCTTCAGTGTCCATTTAGGAATCAGATGGCAGAGGGGAAGAAGCTGTTCCTGAATTGCTGAGTGTGTGCCTTCAGCCTTTTGTACCTCCTACCTGATGCTAACAGTGAGAAAAGGGCATGTCCTGGGTACTTTGTGGGCTAGTACCCAAGATGGAGCTGACTAGATTTACAACCCTCTGCAGCTTTTTTCAGTCCTGTGCAGTAACCCCTCCATACCAGACAGTGATGCAGCCTGTCAGAATGCTCTCCACGGTACAGCTACATAAGTTTTTCAGTGTATTTATTGACATGCCAAATCTCTTCAAGCTCCTAGTAAAGTATAGCTGCTGTCTTGCCTTCTTTATAACTACATCAATATGTTGTCACCAGGTTAGATTCTCAGAGATCTTGACACTAAGGAACTTGAAGCTGCTCACTCTCTCCACTTCTGATCCCTCTATGAGGATTGGTATGTGTTCCTTCATCTTACCCTTCCTGAAGTCCACAATCAGCTCTTATCCTCAAATTCCTCATGAAGGAGAGCCACTGGCATGTTGGGTCATTGGGTTGAACAGACAGACACAGCTCCCTGGCCCTTTGGGGCATGTCAAGTGTCCCGGATTGAGTTAGCTGGTTGCCTGATCTTTGTTTTCTTGCATTCCTTCTGATCGAAAAGCTACAGAACCTGGGCCTCTATACTTCCCTCTGCAACTGGATCCTTGACTTCATAACCAGGAGACCACAATCTGTGCGAGTTGGTAATAACACTTTCACCTGGCTGATGATCGACACTGCACACCTCAGAGATATGTGCTTAGCCTACTGCTCTATTCCCTCTATACCCCTGACTGTGTGGTAGGCATAGCTCAAGCACCATCTATAAATTTGCTGATGATACAATTGTTGGTAGAATCTCAGATGGTGACGAGAGGGCATACAGGAGTGAGATATACCAGCTGGTTCAGTGGTGTCACAGCTACAACCTTGCACTCAACGTCATTAAAACCAAAACCAAATAGACTTCAGAAAGGGTAAGACGAAGGAAGCAGAGGTGAGGAGAGTGACCAATTTCAAGTTTCTGGGTGTCAAGATCTCTGAGAATCTAACCTGTTCCCAACATATCAATGCAGCTATAAAGGCAAGACAGTGGTTATATTTCATCAGGAGTTTCAGGAGATTTGGTTTGTCACCCAAAACACTCAAACTTCTCAGATGGACCGTGAAGAGCATTCTGACTGGCTGTATCACCGTCTGGTATGGAGGGGTTACTGCATAGGATTGAAATAAGCTGGGGCGAGTAATAAAATTAGTCATCTCTATCATGGGTACTAGCCTCTGTAGTATTCAAGACATCTTCAAGGAATGGTGCCTCTGGAAAAACGGCTTCCATCGTCAAGGATCCCCACCACCCAGGGCGTGCCCTCTTCTCATTGCTACCATCGGGAAGGAGATGCAGGAGCCTGAAGATACACACTCAGGGATTCAGGAACAGCTTCTTCCCTTCTGGCATCTGATTTCTAAATGGATATAGAAACCATGAACACTATTTTTCATTTATGTTTTGCACTACTTACCTTAATTTAACTATATATACTTACTGTAATTCCATCTTTTTTCTGTATTTATCATGTATTGCATTGTACTGCTGCCACAAAGATAACAAATTTCACAATATTGCCGGTGATATTAAACCTGATTCTTACGCCATTTGGCCCATCGAGCCTACTTTGCCATTCCCTCATGGATGATATATTATCCCATCAACACCATTCTCCTGCTTACTCCCTGTAACCTTTGATGCCGTGACTAATCAAGAACCTGTCAACTTCCACTTTAAGTATACTGAATGATTTGTCCTCTACATCCATCTGTGGCAATGAATTCTACAGATTCACCACCCCCTGCCTAAAGAAATTACTCCTCATCTCCTTTCTAAATGGGCATCCCTCTACTGTGAGACTGTGCCTTCTAATCCTAGACCTGTGCATTATAGGAAACATCGTCTCCACATCCATTCTATCTAGACCTTTCAATATGTGATAGATTTCAATGAGATACTGCCCTTGTTCTTCTAAACTTCAGCAGGCCCAGATGAAAATAAATTGTTCAGGAAGTGCAGTCAAAGACAATTCTCATTATTAAAACGGGCCCTTTGACCCCACTCATCTATGCCAACCAAGGTGTTGCAGTTCTCAATACTAGTTTGTTAAAATTAACCCCTAATTTTTATTTTCCGCAGGATCATCCAGATGCATGGTCACTGATTGGCAACCTCCACTTGGCCAAACAAGAATGGGGACCAGGGCAGAAAAAATTTGAGCGTATCTTAAAGCAGCCATCCACTCAGAATGACACCTACTCCATGCTGGCCTTGGGAAATGTTTGGCTTCAGACCTTGCATCAGCCAACTAGAGATAGAGAGAAGGTAAGAAAAGAGAAAGAAAGATCTTCAAAGTGCGAAGCAAATTTATTATCATGGTACATGTATGTCACCCTGAGATTCGCTTTCTTGTGGGCATTCACAGTAAATGCAAGAAATGTAAAGAATCAATGAAAGGCCACACCCAACAGGATAGATAAACAAAGAATGTGCAAAAGACAATAAACTCTGCAAATACAAAAAGAAATAGATAGATAGATAGATAAATAAATAAGCAAGCAATAATTATCAAGATGAAGAGTCCTTGAAAGTAAATCCATAGGTTGTGGGAGCAGTTCAGTGTTTGGATGAGTGACATTGAGTGAAGTTATCCCCCTCTGGTTCAGAAGCCTCATGGTTGAGGGGTAATAACTGTTCCTGACCCAAGTGGTGTGGGTTCTGAGGCTCCTGCACTTTTTTCCTAATGGTGGCAACAGCAAGAAGAGAGCACAGTCTGGATGATCATTGGTGCTGCTTTCTTGCGACAGCACTCCATGTAAATGGTGAGGAGGGCTTTACCCACAATGGACTGGGCGATATCCACTAAGTTTTGTAGGATTTTCCATTCAAGGGCATTGGTGTTCTGACCCTTAATCAGAATTAGAAAAAAACACAATGAGATAAAGAATGCAATAATATAAGAAACACAATAAATATAAATACACAAAATAGCATATACATAGATTGATTGCATGTCCATAGAGCAATGCTAGGCACAGGAGCGTCTGTACATAAGGTGACTGACAGAAAATGATATATTAATGGTGAGGGGTATGGAGGGCTGGGTCAATGGTTGGCGATGTTGATCGGTCTTAATGCTTGGGGAATGTAACTGTTTTTGACCCTGGTGCTCTTGGCGTGGATGTTACATAGCCTCCACCCTGATGAAGGTGGGTCAAACAGACCATGAGCAGGTTTGGTGGGATCCTTCATGGTATTTCTGATCCTTTTCCAGCATCTTTCATTGATGACAGGTAGGCTGTTGCCAGTGATGCATTGGGCACTTTTGACTACCTGTTTTCTGTAGAATGCCATGAGTATAGATGTGGATAGTCCAGCTCTCTTCAGCCTCCTCAGAAAGTAGAGGCGTTGGTGAGCTTTCCTGACTCTGTGGGATGTGTTCTGGGACCACGAGAGGTGCACTCCCAGGGGTTTGAAACTTCTCGGCGTTTCCATTGCTATGCCACCGATGTGAAGGAAGTTGTGAGTGTTGCAAGATCTAGTGAAGTCAATAACCATCTCCTTTGTCTTGTTGAAATTAAGGAAGGACAGGGTTGGGTTCTAAATATTCTCAGATGTGAAGAGTTTTCAGAAAGAAAAAGAAGTAAAAAAAAAAGAGTGGCAGTATTGATGAAGGAGAGTGCTATAATGCTTGTGGGAGAGATGATCCAGGATAAATCAAGGTAAGAATCTATATGCTTAGAAGTAGGAAGCGGTGCAATTACACTCCTGGGACTGTTGTATAGGTTGGGACTGTTGTATAGGTTGCCAGCTAGTGGAAAGGAAATAGAGGAATTTATTTACAGGAAAAGTACAGAGATACGCAAAAGCAGTTCCACCTCCCTGCATCTTACTAAACAAGAGCCTATCAACCTCTAGAAACATAGAAAACCTATAGCACAATGCAGGTCCTTTGGCCCACAAAGTTGTGCTGAACATGTCCCTACCTTAGAAATTACTCAGCTTTTCTATAGCCCTCTATTTTTCTAAGCTTCATATACCTATCCAAAAGTCTCTTAAAAGACCCTATCGTATCTGCCTCCACCACCGTTGCCAGCAGCCCATTCCACGCACTCACCACTCTCTGAGTAAAAAACTTACCCCTGTCACCTCATCTCCTCTGTACCTACTCTGCAGCACCTTAAACCTGTGTTCTCTTGTGGCAACCATTTCAGCCCTGGGAAAAAGCCTCTGACTATCCACACGATCAATATCTCTCATCATCTTATACGGGTCACCTCTCATCCTCCGTCGCTCCAAGGAGAAAAGGCCGAGTTTACTCAACCCAGTCTGACCCTGTGGTGCAGAAGGGTGGGACAGAAAAGAGGAGAGCTGTCGTCATTGGGGACTCTATAGTCAGGGGAGCAGACAGGAGATTTTGTGGACGTGAGGACACCCGCATGGTTTGTTGCCTCCCGGGTGCCAGGGTCCAGGATGTCTCTGACCGAGTGCACAACATCCTGGTATGAGAGGGAAAGCAACCAGAAGTCGTGATACATGTTGGTACCAGTGACATAGGCAGGAAGAGGGATGAGGTCCTGAAGTGTGGGTTTCGGGAACTAGGCAGAAGGCTGAAGAACAGGACCTCAAGGATGGCGTTCTCAGGATTGCTGCCAGTGCTGCGTGACAGTGATGGTAAGAATTGGAGGAGATGGCAGTTGAATGCGTGGCTGAGGAGTTGGTGCAGGGAGCAGGGTTTTAGATTTTTGGATTATTGGGATCTCTTCTGGGGAAGGTGGGACCTGTACAGATTGGATGGGTTGCACCTGAATTCGAGGGGGAGCAATATCCTTGCAGGTAGGTTTGCTAGCATGGTTCGGGAGGATTTAAACTAATTTGCGAGGGAGATGGGACCCGGAGCGATAGAGCAGTGGAAGAAGTGCATGGAGAAAAGCCAGTTCTAACACACAGAGAGGCTTTGAGGAAAGAGAAGCAGAATAAAGAGTGTTAAGGTAGAAGGGCTGAAGTACATGTACTTCAATGCAAGAAGCATCAGGAACAAAGCTGATGAACAAAACTGAGAGCTTGGATACACACATGGAATTATGATGTAGTGGCCATTATAGAGACTTGGCTGGCACCAGGGCAGGATGGATTCTCAATATTCCTGGATTTCAGTGCTTTAAGAGGGATGGGAAGTGGGTGGCATTACTGGTCAGGGATACTATTACAGCTACAGAAAGAGTGGGTAATGTAGCAGGATCCTCTTTTGAGTCTGTATGGGTGGAAGTCAGGAACAGGAAGGGAGCAGTTACTCTATTGGCAGTATTCTATAGGCCCCCTGGTAGCAGCAGAGATACCAAGGAGCAGATTGGGAGGTAGATTTTGGAAAGGTGCGAAAACAACAGGGTTGTTATCATGCATGACTTTAATTTCCCTAATATTGATTGGCACCTGATTAGTTCCAATGGTTTAGATGGGGCAGAGTTTAAGTGTGTCCGGGACGATTCCTGTCACAGTATGTTGACAGGCCGACTAGGGGGAATGCCATACTAGATCTAGTACTAGGTAACGAACTGGGTCAGGTCACAGATCTCTCAGTCGGTGAGAATCTGGGGGACAGTGACCACTGCTCCCTGGCCTTTAGCATTATCATGGAAAAGGATAGAATCAAACAGAACAGGAAAATTTTTAATTGGGGAAGGGCAAATTATGAGGCTATAAGGCTAGAACTTGCAGGTGTGAATTGGGATGATGTTTTTGCAGGGAAATGTACTGTGGACATGTGGTCGATGTTTAGGGATCTCTTGCTGGATGTTAGGGATAAATTTGTCCCGGTGAGGAAGATAAAGAATGGTAGGGTGAAGGAACCATGAGTGACAAGTGAGATGGAAAATCTAGTCAGGTGGAAGAAGGCAGCATACATGAGGTTGCGGAAACAAGGATCAGATGGGTCTATTGAGGAATATAGAGTAGAAAGAAAGGAGCTTGAGAAGGGGATGAGGAGAGCAAGGAGGAGGCATGAGAAGGGTAAAGGAAAACCCCAAGGCATTCTTCAATTATGTGAAGAACAAAAGGATGATAGGAGTGAAGGTAGGATTGATTAGAGATAAAGGTGGGAAGATGTGCCTGGAGGCTGTGGAAGTGAGCGAGGTCCTCAATGAATACTTCTCTTCGGTATTCACCAATGAGAGGGAACTTGATGACGGTGAGGACAATATGAGTGAGGTTGATGTTCTGGAGCATGTTGATATTAAGGGAGAGGAGGTGTTGGAGTTGTTAAAATACATTAGGACGGAAAAGTCCTCGGGGCCTGACGGAATATTCCCCAGGCTGCTCCACAAGACGAGGGAAGAGATTGCTGAACCTCTGGCTAGGATCTTTATGTCCTCGTTGTCCACGGGAGTGGTACCGGAGGATTGGAGGGAGGCGAATGTTGTCCCCTTGTTCAAAAAATGTAATAGGGATAGACCTGGTAATTATAGACCAGTGAGCCTTACATCTGTGGTGGGAAAGCTGTTGGAAAAGATTCTTAGAGATAGGATTTATGGGCATTTAGAGAATCATGGTCTGATCAGCGACAGTCAGCATGGCTTTGTGAAGGGCAGATCGTGTCTAACAAGCCTGATGGAGTTTTTTGAGGAGGTGACCAGGCATATAGATGAGGGTAGTGCAGTGGATGTGATCTATATGTATTTTAGTAAGGCATTTGACAAGGTTCCACACCGTAGGCTTATTCAGAAAGTCAGAAGGCATGGGATCCAGGGAAGTTTGGCCAGGTGGATTCAGAATTGGCCTGCCTGCAGAAAGCAGAGGGTTGTAGTGGAGGGAGTACATTTGGATTGGAGGGTTGTGACTAGTGGTGTCCCACAAGGATCGGTTCTGGGACCTCTACTTTTCGTGATTTTTATTAACGACCTGGATGTGGGGGTAGAAGGGTGGGTTGGCAAGTTTGCAGATGACACTAAGGTTGGTGGTGTTGTGGATAGTGTGGAGGATTGTTGAAGATTTCAGGGAGACATTGATAAGATGCAGAAGTGGGCTGAGAAGTGGCAGATGGAGTTCAACCCGGGGAAGTGTGAGGTGGTACACTTTGGAAGGACAAACTCCAAGGCAAAGTACAAAGTAAATGGTAGGATATTTGGTAGTGTGGAGGAGCAGAGAGATCTGGGGGTACATGCCTCACAGGTAGATAGGGCAGTTAAGAAAGCTTATGGGGTATTAGATTTCATAAGTCGAGGGATAGAGTTTAAGAGTCATGAGGTAATGATGCAGCTCTATAAAACTCTGGTTAGGCCACACTTGGAGTACTGTGTCCAGTTCCGGTCGCCTCACTATAGGAAGGATGTGGAAGCATTCAAAAAGGTACAGAGGAGATTTACCAGGATGCTGCCTGGTTTGGAGAGTATGGATTATGATCAGAGATTAAGGGAGCTAGGGCTTTACTCTTTGGAGAGAAGGAGGATGAGAGGAGACATGATAGAGGTGTACAAGATAATAAGAGGAATAGATAGAGTGAACAGCCAGCGCCTCTTCCCCAGGGCACCACTGCTCAATACAAGAGGACATGGCTTTAAGGTAAGGGGTGGGAAGTTCAAGGGGGATATTAGAGGAAGGTTTTTTACTCAGAGAGTAGTTGGTGCGTGGAATACACTGCCTGAGTCAGTGGTGGAGGCAGATACACTAGTGAAGTTTAAGAGACGACAAGACAGGTATATGGAGGAACTTAAGGTGGTGGGGTTATATGGAAGGCAGGGTTTAAGGGTCGGCACAACATTGTGGGCCGAAGAACCTGTACTGTGCTGTACTATTTTATGTTCTATGTATTCTCATAAGGCATGCTCCCCAATCCAGGCAACATTCTTGTAAATCTCCTCTGCACCCTTTCTATGGTTTCCACATCCTTCCTGTAGTGAGGTGACCAGAACTGAGCACAGTACTCCAAGTGAGTCTGACCAGGTTCCTATATACAGTACATAGCTGCAACATTACCTCTCGGCTCCTAAATTCAATTCCACGATTGATGAAGGCCAATACACCGTACGCCTTCTTAACCACAGAGTCAACCTGCGCAGCTGCTTTGATTGTCCTATGGACTCAGACCCCAAGATCCTCCACACTGCCACAAGTCTTACCATTAATGCTATTTTCTGCCATCATATTTGACATACCAAAATGAACCACCTCACACTTATCTGGGTTGAACTCCATCTGCCACTTCTCAGCCCAGTTTCGCATCCTATCAATGTCCCGCTGTAACCTCTCCTCACTAGCCTTCCATGCTATCCACAACACCTCCAACTTTTGTGTCATCAGCAAACTTACTAACCCATCCCTCCACTTCCTCATCCAGGTCATTTATAAAAATCACAAAGAGTAAGGGTCCCAGAACAGATTCCTGAGACACTCCACTGGTGGCTGACTTCCATGCAGAATATGACCCATCTACAACCAATCAGTCTCGTAAGGCACGACCTGCCCTTGACAAAGCCATGCTGACTATTCCTAATCATATTATACCTCTCCAAATGTTCATAAATCCTGCCTCTCAGAATCTTCTCCATCAACTTACCAACCACTGAGGTAAGACTCACTGGTCTATAATTTCCTGGGCTATCTCTACTCCCTTTCTTGAATAAAGGAACAAGATCCGCAACCCTCCAATCCTCCGGAACCTCTCCCGTCCCCATTGATGATGCAAAGATCATCGTCAGAGGCTCAGCAATCTCCTCTCCCACCTCCCACAGTAGCCTGGGGTACATCTCATCTGGTCCTGGCAACTTGTCCAATTTGATGCTTCCCAAAAGCTGCAGCACATCCTCTTTCTTAATATCTACATGCTCAAGCTTTTCAGTCTGCTGCAAGTCATCACTACAATCACCAAGATCTTTTTACATTTTGAATACTGAAGTAAAGTATTCATTAAGTACCTCTGCTATTTCCTCCGATTCCATACAGACTTTCCCACTGTCACACTTGATAGGTCCTATTCTTTCACGTCTTATCCGCTTGCTCTTCACATACTTGTAGAATGCCTTGGGGTTTTCCTTAATCCTGCCCACCAAGGCCTTCTCATGGCCCCTTCTGGCTCTCCTAATTTCCTTCTTAAACTCCTTCCTATTAGCCTTATAATCTTCTAGATCTGTAACATTACCTCACTCTCTGAACCTTTTGTAAGCTAGAGTTATTACAGCCTTTGTACACCATGGTTCCTGTACCCTACCATAACTTCCCTGGCACATTGGAACGTACCTATGCAGAGTTCCACACAAATATCCCCTGAACATTTGCCACTTTTCTTTCATACTTTTCCCTGAGAATATCTGTTTCCAATTTAAGCTTCCAATTTCTTGCCTGATAGCCTCTGCTCTTGTAGGCTTATCTACATATTGTGTCAAGAAACCTTCCTGAATACACCTAACAAACTCCACCCCATCTAAAACCATTGCTCTAGGGAGATGCCAATTGATATTTGGGAAATTAAAGTCTCCCATCTCGACAACTCTGTTATTATTACACTTTTCCAGGATCTGTTTCCCTATCTGCTCCTAGATATCCCTGTTACTATTGGGCGACCTATAAAAAACACCCAATAAAGTTATTGACCCCTCCCTGTTCCTAACCTCCACCCACAGAGACTCCGTAGACAATCCCTCCATGTCACCCACCTTTTCTGCAGTCATGACACTATCTCTGATCAACAGTGCCACGCTCCCACCTCTTTTGCCTCCGTCCCTGTCCTTTCTGAAACATCTAAAACCCGGCACCTGAAGTAACCATTCCTGTCCCTGAGCCATCCAAGTCTCTGTAATGGCCACCACATCATACCTCCAAGTACTGATCCACGCTCTAAGCTCACCCGCTTTGTTCACAACACTCCTTGCGTTAAAATAGACGCATCTCAAACCATCAGTCTGAGCGCGTCCCATCTCTATCACCTGCCTATCCTCCCTCTCGCAGTGTCTGCAATCTTTCTCTATTTGTGAGCCAACCTGCTCTTCCCCAGTCTCTTCAGTTCGGTTCCCACCCCCCCAACAATTCTAGTTGAAACTCTCCCCTGTAGCCTTAGCAAACCTCCCCACCAGGATATTGGTTCCCCTGGGATTCAAGTGCAACCTGTCCTTTTTGTACAGGTCACACCTGCCCCAAAAGAGGTCCCAATGATCCAGAAATCTGAATCCCTGCCCCCGCTCCAATTCCTCGGCTATGCATTTATCCTCCACCTCATTCTATTCCTATTCTCACTGTCGCGTGGCACAGGCAGTAATACCGAGATTACTACCTTTGCGGTCCTGCTTCTCGACTTCCTTCCTAACTCCCTGTACTCGTTTTTTTCAGGACCTCTTCCCTTTTCCTACCTATGTCATTGGTACCAATATGTACCACAACCTCTGGCTGTTCTCTCTCCCACTGCAGGACATCCTGGACGCAATCTGAAACATCCCGGACCCTGGCACCTGGAAGGCAAACTACCATCCGAGTTTCTTCCCTGTGTCCACAGAATCGCCTGTCTGACCCCCTAACTATAGAGTCCCCCATCACTGCTGCCTTCCTCTTCCTTTCCCTACCCTTCTGAGCCACAGATCCAGTGCATGCTGGATATGGCGGTCTTTTTAAACCTTTCACGCTCTACTGGCTGACGTCACACGCCTGCGCCTCTCTTTTACCCAGAGTGGTTAAAAACTGCCTTGGCTCCGAAAATCAGCCATTCACTCGCAGCCTTCTTGCTCTCTATTTTAAATATACCCAGTGACTTGACCTCTGCAGCCATCCGTGGCAATGAATTCCACAGGTTCACCATCCTCTGGCAACATAAGTTCCTCCTCATCTGTCCTAAATGGGCATCCCTCTATTTTGAAGCTGTGCGCTCTGGTCCTAGACTCATCGTCTCCACATCCACTCTATCTTGGCCTTGCAGTATCCGAAAGGTTCAATGATATCCCCCATCTTTCTTCTAAACTCAGCGAGTACAGGCCCAAAGCCATCAAACACATCTCATACATTAACCCTTCCATTCCCGAAACATTCTCATGAACCTCCTAGATCCTTTCCAATTCCAGATAAAGGGCTCAAAACTGTTCACAATATAAAAAGTTGCATGAAACAAAAGTAATTGAGTGGAGCCAGCTTGGATTTATGAAAGCAAAATTATATTTGACTAGTCTGCTGAAGTTCTTTAAAGTTAGGAGTAAAATGCTTGTTCATAATTTGTTTTTCCAATTCTGTAACTTGTTAGGAGAAACGTCATCAGGATCGAGCATTGGCAATCTATAAACAAGTGCTCAGGAATGATCCCAAAAATCTGTATGCTGCCAATGGCATAGGTAGGTACTGTTCTTCCTGCGATCACTCAAGTAGAGTATGATGTTCACCTAAAGGGTTGTCTGTTGGTGGGTCCCCAAGGTGGCTGTAGAGGCCGATCTGGGATCCATATATTATAGTACAGAGTGGGCAAGAGTAAGTGGTGGCTGTGGGTTAGTGGTACTATTCATTATTTCAAGTATCAGGCAGTGTCTCTCCTCATTCTAGATCCTTTAAGGTTGAAATTCAAGTCTTTTTGTGACTGAATGAGAGGGAGTAGCAAAGGAAATAGGAAGAGGAGTCTGGCAATTTCTGGCATTTTTAATGTTTCATTAATATAACTGATAACTGATTGCAGTCAGGGGCACTGCAATTAGTGCGATGATATGTTCCAGACTCCAGAGTTCAGTTATGGCACTGTCCATAAGGAGTTTGTACATTCTTCCCGCGAGCTGCAATGGTTCCCTCTGGGTGCTCTGCTTTCCTCCCACAGTCCATAATTAATTGGTCGTTGTAAATTGTCCTGTGATTAGGCTGAGGTTAAATAGATAGTTTTCTGGGCGGGAACAGCCTATCTGCGCTGTATCTCTAAATTTTAAAAAAGTGTGGTATTTTGTGTTGAGGTTGAATACAGGGGTGAATTATAAATGAACTTGAATGCCGTAAAGTTTAGGAAATTGTCATCAAATAGAAATTAGTGTTCTCTTTGCAGAAAAAATTGAATTAGTTGATATTATTTTCGATAAAAGGTATCTGATGGATAATGAATGTATTTTATTGAGCATTAATCCTCAATCATTTTTGCTACTGGACTCATCACAGAAGCCTGCTTCCAGCCAATGCAATTCATATTAGCAGGAAATGGCTGAGAGCTCTGCATTCGTCAAAGATTCTGGGACCAGGCAGCACTTGTTCTTTGCACAGTAATGTAGGAGCATCTCTAGACAGTGCATGGACAACACAACAGAACAGCCCTACGTCGTGGTACAGTTTGATACCTATGACATAGGGAGGAGCTCCTGAAGAGGGAATATAGGGAGTTGAGCAGAAAGCTGAAAAGCAGGACTTCCAGGGTAGTAATCTCTGGATTGCTGCTTCTGCCATGTGCCAGTGAGAGCAAGAATAGAATGATTTGGCAGATGAATGTACAGTTGAGGAACTAGTGCAGGGTGTAGGATTTCAGATTTCTGGATCATTGGGATCTCTACTGGGGAAGGTATGACTTGTACAAAAAAGGCAACTTACACCTGAACCTGAGGGGGACTAATATCCTTGCAAATGAGAAAATCTGCAGATACTGGAAATTAAAGTAATACACACAAAAGAAATTTAGGAGTCCTGATGAAAGGTCTCAGCCCGAAAAATTGGCTGTTTACTTTTTTCCATAGATGCTGCCTGGCCTGCTGAGTTCCTCCAGCATTTTGTGTGTATTACTTCAATATCCTTACGGGCAGGTTTGCTAGTACTGTTGGGGAGAGTTTAAACTAATTTGACAAGGGGATGCGGCAGTGGTATTGAAGACAATATATTGTGTAGTGGGTCTGTGAGGAAGACAGGCAGATGAGAGGGCAAAATTGCAGTCAGTGGGATGAGTTAGAATGTAACGGGGTCAAAATCAAAAAGGGTAATGAATATAGGACTGAAGGTTGCATATTTGAATGCACACAGTAAATGGAATAATGTAGATGATCTTGTAATGAGCACCACTTAATTGGTAGGTATGATGTGGGCATCACTGAGTCATGGCTGAAAGAAGATTATAGTTGGGAGCTTAACATCCAAGGATACACATTATATCGAAAGGACAGGCAGGTAGGCTGAGGGGGGTGGGTGCCCCTGTTAGTAAAAAATGAAATTAATTCCTTGCAAAAAGTGACATGGGATTTGAAGGGTAAAAAGTCTCAGATAGGTGTTACATACAGCCCTCAAACAGTAGCCAGAATGTGGGCTACAAGTTACAACAGAGGATAGAAAAGGTACGTAAAAAGGGCAATGTTACCATAGTGATGTCATATTTCAATATGCAGGGAGATTGGAGAAAAACAGGTTGGTGCTGGATTCCAAGAGGGGGAGTTTTCAGAATGTCTGCAAAATGGCTTTTTAGAGCAGCTTGTGGTTGAGTCCACTAGGGAAATGGCAATTCTGCATTGGGGGTAATGTAATAACCCAGATTTGACTGGGAGGCTTAAGATCAAGGAACCCTTAGAGACAGTGATCATAATATGATAGAATTCATCCTACAGTTTGAGAGGGCGAAGCAGATGTCAGATGTATCAATATTATAGTAGATTAAAGGGAATTACAGAGGCAAGAGAGGAGCTGGCCAAAGTTGATTGGAAGGGGACACTAGCAGGGATGATGGCAGAGCAGCAATGGCTGGAGTTTCTGGGAGCAGTTTGGAAGGTTCAGGATAAATACATCCCAAAGAAGTATTCTAAAAGCAAGATGGTGCAATTGTGACTGAGAAGGAAAGTCGACAGTGTAAAAGGAAAAGTAAGGGCATATAAAACAACAAAAATTATTGGGAACTTAGAGGATTGGGTATACTTGTAAAAAACCACAGAAGGGAAGTAAAAAAGCCATAAGGAGAGAAAAGATGAAATATAAAGGTGGGCTAATCAGTAGTATAAGAGAGGATACCAAAAGGTTTTTCAAGTATATACAGAGTAAAAGAGAGGCGAGAGTGGATATTGGACTGCTGGAAAATGACACGGCACAGGTAGTAACGGGGGATAAAGAAATGCTGGATGAACTTAATAAGTATTTTGCATCAGTCTTCACTGTGGAAGACTAGTAGTATGCCAGAAATTCAAGAATGCCAGGGGCAGAATTAAGTATAATTTCTATTACTAAAGAGAAGGTACTTGGGAAGTTGAAAGGTCTGAAGGTAGATATGTCACATGGACCAAATGGACTACACATCAGGGTTCTGAAAGGGGTATCTGAAGAGATTATGGAGGCACTAGTAATGACCTTTCAAGAATTACTAGATTCTGGAATGATTCCGGAGGACTGGAAAATTTTTAAATGTCACTCCAATGCTTGCCATACATTAATCCTTTCATTCCCAGAATCATTCTTGTGAAGCTCCTCTCGCCCTCTGCAATGCCAGCGCTCCCAGGTCTTTCCATGTTTGCAATTGCTTTAAAATGCTTTATAATGTCCATGATTCTGTAGGAACGTCTCTTTACTATGATCGGTACCAAAATGATTTACAAATGGCCTTGCCTTTTTCTCAACAGGTGCAGTATTGGCCCACAAGGGCTATGTGCGTGAGGCTCGAGATGTATTTGCACAGGTGAGAGAGGCAACAGCAGAAATCAGTGATGTTTGGCTAAACCTGGCACACATCTACGTGGAACAGAAACAGTATATTAGTGCTGTGCAGATGGTAGGTATCAAACATGCCCATTACTTTAACTTCCAATTACATTTGTTGAATTTGGATGATAATTTCTGCTAATTTAAAGATCTAAATGCTAGGGTGTTTAGAGCACCGCTATAGTAACAGGCAAAGCAGTGGAAATACTCGAGATCAGGCAACATCTGTGGACTTGAGCAGTTAACTGATCATGAACCTGGGATATTGCAAAGGTCTGGGGTACAGAGGAATCTGGGTGTACTGATGCATGATTTACAAAAGGGTATTATGCAGGTAATGAGCAAGGCTAAGAAAATGTTGTTTGTTTTATGCAATCAAATACAACAGTAGTGACGTAGTGAGGGTATTGCTGAGACCGCATCTCAGAGTTGATCATTGAAGGATAATGGCAGTTCCTGAACTTGGTGGTGTGGGACCTAAGGTTCCTGTATTCCTTCCCAAAAGTAGCAGTGAGAAGAGAGGGTTCCTTTGAGGTACGTGTTTACAATGGAGGCACACTGTAATTGATAAGACATCTCTAAAGGTTCAAAACTTTTGATGGGGAAACTATAGTTAATACAAATATTCTAAAATCTACTGATGACGGAGAGCCAGGCCTTCCCCAGCTATTGTTAGAGCTAACTAATAGTATCAGTCAGGTCTGAGTCTTCCTCGAAAATTGTTTCCAATGGTATAAAATACTTCAATCCATTACTCCAAACCCTAGATTGATGCAGGACAATTAACACAGCCCCATTGTCTTAACATTTGGTTGATGCATATGCAAAAGTCTCACGATCACCACTTTGCAAACCTTATCTCTTGATCTGTGCATCAGAGTGTTGTTTATTTGCAAAGTTATGCTCTTAACTTCAATTAACTGCTTCCAATTTACTCTTTGCAGTAAGAGCTGAAAACTGGTTCTTGCTTGAGTATGGCCTGGAAGCTGGGGGTCCTTGATGATGGATGCTGCTTTCCTGTGGCAGCGCTCCTTGTAGAGCTTTGCCAGTGATAGCATATTTCATATAATTTTGGGGTCCTTATTTAAGGAAAGATGATTATCAGTAGTAAGTGGTTAAATGACAGACCGGCTGCGAAAGAAGAGTTGACAATGGGGCTAGCAACCCCAGCCCATAAAAACCCAAAACTACAGAAATGCCAACAGACGCTCCAAAGACCTCATCCCTGGGAGAAGAATGATCTTCACCTAGAAGACATATGAAGTTGTGTAGTGAAAGCAGAAGCCACAGGTCTGATCAACTTTCTGTCAGCCCTACACAAAGGACTCTGATGACAAGCTGCTGTTGGAGGGCATGTTTCGGTAGGGGTGATGGGCTTAAGAAGAAGAAGTAGTTAAAGGGAACTTTTCTAGACTAACTGGAATGAGAAGGTTGTCTTATGAAGGATTGCTTGACAGATTAGTTTTGTATTTGGTGAAGTTTAGGAGAGCAAGAGGTAACTCAGTTTAAAGATAACCAGATTCTGGTGTGTTGACAGCGTGGAGATAATATTTCCTCTTGGACAATCTAGAACTAATTTTCACTGTTTAAGTGTTGGTACACTTAAGATGGGATTGAGACAAACCTTTCTCTGAGATTCATGAGTTTGAAACCCTTCTTCTCTCGAGGCAACGGAAACAAAGTCTTTTTCCTATTGGAGTCGTCACAGAAGCCAGTTTACAGTCAATGCCATTCCTATTATCTCAGAGATTCAAATCAATCATCATACTAAATATAAGAGAAGGCCCAGTGGCCTACTCCTGGTCCTAATTTGTATGTTCTTACTTGTGGTCTCACTGAGGACTTGTTATGGAAATTATTTGAGGATCAGCCATGGATGTGATCCGCTGTCGGAATCCACCGCCAGCACTTGCAAGGTGACACATTTAGATGATTCGGATGTGGAATGGGCTAGACGGCCTAATTCTGCTCGTTTGTCTATGGTAATGTACTGGGCCAAATCCACTACCTTTTGTAGGATTTCCCACTCAAAGGCATTGGTGTTCCCATACCAGGCCATATACTTTCCACTATGCATCTATAGAAAGAAGTTTGCCAAGGTTTTTGATGACACGCCAAACCTCTGCAGACTCCTAAGGAAGTAGAGCGGCTGTTGTGCTTTCTTCGCAATTATATTTATATGATGGGTCCAGGACAGGTCTTCTGAGGTAGTGACACCCAGGAATTTTATGTCACTGACCCCCACCACCACCTCTGATCCTCCAATGATTACCGGCTCATGGACCTCTGGTTTCCCTCTCTTGAAATCTACAATCAGTTTATTGGTCTCATTGACATTGAGTGAAAGGTTGTTGTTATTACACCACTCAATCAAGTATTCAGTCTCCCTCCTGTAAGCTGATTCATCAGCACCTTTGATACAACCCACAGCAGTGGTGTCATCAGCAAACTTGTATATGGTGTAGGAGCTGTACTTAGGTGTAAAGCAAGTAGAGCTGGGAGCTAAGTACACTTCCCTACAGTGCTCCTGTGCGGATCCGAACTGACTGGGGACTACAAGTGAGGGACTCCAGGATCCAATTGCACAACCGGATATTGAGGCCTAAGTTTTTGAGTTTACTGATTAGTTTTGAGGGGATGATGGTGTTAAATGCTGAGCTGCAATCAATAAAGAGCATCATGATGGGGGCATCTTTGCTGTCCAGATGTTCCAGGGTTATGTGAAGGTGAATTATAGTGGATCCAAGTCACCACTCAGACAGGAGCGGATGTGCTTGAACACCAGCCTCTCAAAACACTTCATCACTGGATGTAAGTGCCACTGGCTGACAGTCATTTAGACAAGTTACTACCAGTACGACTGAAGCCTGCTTGAAGCACTTGGGTACCGCACACTGCCGGACCGAAAGGTTGAAAATGTCGGTGGATACACCAGACAGTTGATCGGCACAGGTGTTCAGTACTCGGCCAGGTATTCCATCTGGACTGGATGCTTTCCTTGCATTCACTCTCTTGAATGCAGCCTGCACGTCATCTTCAAATACTGAGACCAAAGGATCATCGGGAAACATGGGGGTGCGCGATGGTTCCTCCCTGTACTGGTGGTCAGAGCGAGCTTAGAAGGCATTGAGCTCATCTGGAAACAAGCTGTGCTGTCCTCTATGTCGCGTGATTTAACTTTGTAGGCGGTTAAGGCACTCAAGCCCTGCCACAGCTGTCGAGTGTCCCTCGTTGATTCCAGTCTTGTGCAGAATCTGCACTTCGCCTGTGAGATGGCTTTCTGGAGATCATATCTGCACCTCCAGACTTGAATGCCTCTGATCTGGCTCTCAGCAGATTCTGGATTTCATTGTTCATCCTGGGCTTCTGATTGGGGAAAGACCTGAATGATATTGTGGGAACACACTCATCCTCGGCAGTTTTAATAAGGTCTATAATGACCCTGGTGTAGTCATCAGGTCCTCAGGTGAGCTCTTGAACACGGCCCAGTCCATTGACTCAAGGCAATCCTGTAACCGTTCCTCTGCCTCCCACCTTGATCTCTGGAGCCTTGCTCTTTAGGCTCTGTCTGCACGCAGGTAGTGGGAGTACAGCCAAAAGATCCAAACTGCCAAAATGTAGTCTTGGAAAGGAACGATGGGCATTCTTCAAACAGGCCTGTTCAAAGTTGCCAGCTGTAATTTGAAATGCGCCGGGATGGGCTTTTTCTTGTTTACAGACACCATCAGTTTTGCAAGTACTTGCTTATAATCTGCCACCAGTGGTATGTAAACTGTGGTCAGGATCACAGATGAGAAGTCCCGAGGCAAATAGAATGGTCTATATTTAATTGTTGTTCAATGTCAGGGGAAGAAGAAGTCGACATAACCCCAAGATCTGTGTACCAATGAGAAATGACTAAACAGCACATGCCACCATCTTTTTTCTTACCAGAGTTGAGAGTTTGGTCTATTCTGAAAATCATAAAGGCTTCCGGTCATATCATTGAATCCGGTGTATCCACAGTTAACTATGTTTCAGTGCAACAAACAACTGAGATGCCTCTCTGCCTCGGCCTTGCCCTGAGATCGTCTGTCTTATTTTCCAGTGGCTGCACATTCGCCAACAAGATGCTAGACAAAAGAGGCGTCATCCCCCTGCACTTCAGCCTGGTTTGAATTCTGCCTCTCCTGCCGCAATTTCAGCCATGGCATTGACCTTTAAAGGCGCCACGCTTTACTGACTTTTGCTCCACGTTTGACCATCGATCATGAGATCTGAAGATCACTGATATGATTTTATAATCCATTATTGAGAGGAAATTTACATGCTGCTGATTGCATAAAAGTAGTTCAAGCAGAGTATATTTAAGAGGAAAACTGATACAGTTTTCTGCAGCCCATAGAGAGTTGCTGATGTACACCAGCACCCTCTTGATTGATTCACCATCCCTCTGGCTAAAGAAGTTCCTCCTCATCTCTATTCTAAAGGGACGTCCTTCTATTCTGAGGCTGTGCCCTCAGGTCCTAAACTCCCCCACTATTGGAAACATCTTCTCCACGTCCACTCTACCTAGGCCTTGCAGTATTTGCTAGGTTTCACTGAGATTCTCCCACCCACCCCATTCTTCTAAGCTCCAGGGAGTACAGGCCCAGAGCCATCAAACGCTCTTCATACCTGGGATAACCTTTCATTCCTGGGATAACTCTTGTGAACCTCCTCTGGACCCTCTCCAAAGCCAGCATATCCTTTCTTAGATAAGGCCAGTGAAGGTGAGTCACTTGAAAGGAAAGTGACTGTGGGTCAATGGGCAGAATCCCAACAGTGGATGAGCTTTTCAAAATAGCCAGCACAAAAAAACAACAAGAACTTGTTATTTTCAATGCCTTTAGCTGCCTTAGGACAATGGTCCCCAACCACTGGGCTGCAAAGCATGTGCCACTGGGCCGCGAGGAAACGATATGATTTGGCGATATGAAATGATATGAATCAGCTGCACCTTTCCTCATTCCCTGTCACGCCCACTGTTGAATTTGAACGCGTGCAAGGTCATCAGTCGGTCATTAACCTACAACTACTCGATGAGTAAAAAACAAAAGTCGCTTGAGAGTTTCTTTGAAAGAGATGGTAGGGGACATAAAAGGCCTAACGATGATGGTAACGCAGAGACAGCTGAGGCCAAGACTGCAAAAAAAAAAAGAAAGCTTCCTTCAACAGAAAATACGACGAGTCATACATAAAATATGAGTTTATTGTGAGCGGTGACTCACATGCTCCAAGCCCCTTGTGTGTGATATGTGGAGACAAGCTGTCTAATGAGGCAATGAAACCTTCAAAACTGCTTTGGCGCCTTGAGTCCAAGCACCCTGTACTTAGAAACAAACCTGTTGAGTTTTTTGAGCAGAAAAAACGTAAGCAAGCGGGACAGAAGCAAGTGCTGAGAGCCACCGCCTCCACAAATGCTGCTGCTCTGAGAGTGTCGTACTTAGTGGCTAGCCGTATTGCTAAGGCTAAGAAGCCTTTTACTGTTAGTGAAGAATTGATTCTGCCTGCTGCCAAGGACATGTGCCATGAATTGTTGGGAGAAGCTGCAGCTAACAAGATGGCACTGGTTTCTCTTTCAGCTACCACAGTTTCAAGGAGCATCAGTCAAGGGGGAGATCCCTGGCCAGGGTTTTGAGTTAAGAGAGCAGCTACAGAGATTCCTTTCAGGAAAAAAGTCACCACTTGTAGCACACTTCAGTGACAAGGAGTGGATAGCAAAACTTGCTTATCTGTGTGACATCTTCAACCTGCTCATTGAACTCAATTTGTCACTTCAGGGGAGAATGACAACTGTCTTCAAGTTGGCAGGTGAAGTGTCTGCTTTCAAAGCCAAACTGGAACTGTGGGGATGGCAAGTGGACAGGGGCATATTTGACATGTTCCCAACGTTAGCTGGGATTTGGGGAGAGACTGAGGCTGCACTGTCCTTCTCACAGCTGGTGCGCAATCACCTGTCTTTGCTGTCGACAGAATTCGAGTGTTACTTCCCAACCACAAATGACCCAAGACATGTAAAGGAATGGGTCCATGACCCATTTGTGAATGTCCCCGGTGAATCATCCATGTCAGCACGGGAAGATCAACTCCTCGAGCTTGCAAATGACGGTGGGCCGGAAAGTATGTTTGACATAACATCTCCGCCGGCATTCTGGATCAAAGTCAAAGCCGAGTATCCTGAGACAGCCACGAAAGCACTGAAGACGTTGCTTCAATTTCCAACATCATATCTCTGCGAAGCGGGGTTTTCTGCAATGAATGCAATGAAAACTGAATTGTGGAATAGACTGGACATAAGGAACCCCCTTCGAGTATCGCTGTCTCCCATCACCCCTCAATGGGACCGTCTTGTTGCAGGGAAACAAGCCCAGGGCTCCCACTAATTCAGCGATATTAGTGTGTTGCAATGATTTTATATGTTCATTCGGGGAAAATTTGCGCTGTGTGTTTAATATCCAAACGTTACTTAAAATGTTATGATGTTATTGACTTATAATTGACTTATCACTATATTCATGCAAGGAAGATATACGGTGTGTGTGTTAGATAAACCCTTTTAGAAACAAAATTGAGTGTGTTAGCCACTTATAAATGATTTATAGTTGACTTATCACCTATATTTTGGTCGTGATTAACGCCCCCCCCCGGTTGGCCGGTCTGCAAGAATATTGGAATATTGTCAATATTAAACAGGTCCGCGGTACAAAAAAGGTTGGGGACCCCTGCCTTAGGACATCCCAAAGCCCTTTATCTTTCCATTGTCATGCAGGTTAGGAGCCCAGGTCCCAGATGAGAGTGGTAGAGGAATTGTGATGTGTAATATGCTCTTTTGTTTTGGCTAGTATGAAAACTGCTTGAAGAAGTTTTACAAACACCAGAGTACAGAAGTACTGCTCTTCTTAGCAAGGGCTTACTTCAAGTGTGGCAAACTTCAAGACTGCAAACAGACTTTGCTGAAGGTAAGTCTTATTTTCCTAACACACACCATAAATAGAGCTATAGTCACGTGGCTGTGGTCATCTACTGTTTGATAAATTTTCAAAAAAATTCAACATCTGGGTGCGTATGTAGGGTATGAAATTGCTCAAAAAGTACATTTGTTCCACACGTAACACATGCCACCTTGTCATGTTACCTTGTTTCTATAGAGTCATAGAAGAGTACAGCATAGAAACAGGCCCTTTGGCCCATTCAGTCCGTGCCAAACCATTTAAACTCCCATTGACCTGCACTGGAGCCACAGCCCTCTATACCCCTACTGTCCATGTAACTATCCAAACTTCTCTTATATGTCGGGATCATCTACTGTACCCAGTGCTCTCAGTGCAGCCTCCTGTATATCAGTGAGACCTGGTGCAGATTGGGAGACGGCTTCGCCGAGCACCTACGCTCAGTCCACCAGAAAAAGTGGGATCTCCCAGTGACCACCCACTTTACTTCCACTTCCCATTCCCTTTCCGACATGTCAGTCCATGGCCTCCTCTATTGTTGTGATGAGGCCACACTCACGTTAGAGGAGCAACACCTTGTATTCCATCAGGGTAGCTTCCAATCTGATGGCATGAACATCGATTTCTCGAGCTTTTGGTAATGCCTCTCCCCTTCACCATTCCCCATTCCCATCTCCCCCCTTACCTTATCTCCTTCCCTGCCTATCACCTCCCTCTAGTGCTCCTTCCTCTTTTCTTTCTTCCATGGCCTTCTGTCCTCTCCTGTCACACTCCCCCTTCTCCAGCCCTGTATCTCTTTCACCAATCAGCTTCACAGCTCTTTACTTCCTCCCCTCCCCCCACTTTCTTAGTCTGACTCCTCACTTATTTTCCAGTCCTGGTAAAGGGTCTTGGCCACAAATGTTGACTGTACTCTTCTCCATAGATGCTGCCTGGCCTGCTGAGTTGTGTGTGCTGCTGCTCTCAATCTTCTACGTTCCAAGGAATAAGGTCCTAACTTGTTCAATCTTGCCTTATAACTTAGGTCCTCTAGACCCAGCAACATACTCTGTACTCTTTCAATCTTATTTATATCTTCCCTGTAGGTTTGTGACCAAAACTGCACACAATAATCCAAATTAGGCCTCACCAGTGTCTTATACAACAAATATAAGGCAAGCATAGTTTATCTTCAGTTTCTTCCTCAATAAGTGCTCACATTTCTGTACAATATAGAATCATAGAACCATAGAAACTACAGCAAAGAAACAGGCCTTTTGGCCCTTCTTGGCTGTGCTGAACCATTTTCTGCCTAGTCCCACTGACCTGCACACGGACCATATCCCTCCATACACCTCCCATCCATGTATCTGTCCAATTTATTCTTAAATGTTAAAAAAGAACCCGCATTTACCACCTCGTCTGGCAGCTCATTCCATACTCCCACCACTCTCTGTGTGAAGAAGCCTCCCCTAATGTTCCCTTTAAACTTTTCCCCCCTCACCCTTAACCCATGTCCTCTGGTTTTTTTCTCCCCTTGCCTCAGTGGAAAAAGCCTGCTTGCATTCACTTTATCAATACCCATCATAATTTTATATACCTCTATCAAAGCTCCCCTCATTCTTCTACACTCCAGGGAATTAAGTCCTAACCTATTCAACCTTTCTCTGTAACTGAGTTTCTCAAGTCCTGGCAACATCCTTGTAAACCTTCTCTGCACTCTTCCAACCTTATTATGTCCTTCCTGTAATTTGGTTACCAAAACTGAACACAATACTCCAGATTCGGCCTCACCAATGCCTTATACAACCTCATCATAACATTCCAGCTCTTATACTCAATACTTCGATTAATAAAGGCCAATGTACCAAAAGCTCTCTTTACGACCCTACCTACCTGTGACGCCACTTTTAGGGAATTTTGTATCTGTATTCCCAGATCCCTCTGTTCCACTGCACTCCTCAGTGCCTTACCATTAACCCTGTATGTTCTACCTTGGTTTGTCCTTCCTACATGCAATACCTCACACTTGTCTGTATTAAACTCCATCTGCCATTTTTCAGCCCATTTTTCCAGCTGGTCCAAGTCCCTCTGCAGGCTCTGAAAACCTTCCTCACTGTCTACTACACCTCCAATCTTTGTATCATCAGCAAATTTGCTGATCCAATTTACCACATTATCATCCAGATCATTGATATAGATGACAAATAACAATGGACCTAGCACTGATCCCTGTGGCACACCACTAGTCACAGGCCTCCACTCAGAGAAGCAATTCTCTACCACCACTCTTTGGCTTCTTCCATTGAGCCAATGTCTAATCCAATTTACCACCTCTCCATGTATACCTCGCGACTGAATTTTCCTAACTAACCTCCCATGCAGGACCTTGTCAAAGGCCTTACTGAAGTCCATGTAGACAATATCCACTGCCTTCCCTTCATCCACTTTCCTGGTAACCTCCTCGAAAAACTCCACTAGATTGGTCAAACATGACCTACCATGCGCAAAGCCATGTTGACTCTCCCTAATAAGTCCCTGTCTATCCAAATGCTTGTAGATCCTGTCTCATAGTACTCCCTCCAATAACTTACCTACTACCGACGTTAAACTTAACTGGCCTATAATTTCCCGGATTACTTTTCGATCCTTTTTTAAACAACGGAACAACATGAGCCACTCTCCAATCTTCCGGCACCTCACCTGTAGACAGCGACATTTTAAATATTTCAGCCAGGGCCCCTGCAATTTCAACACTAGTCTCCTTCAAGGTCCGAGGGAACACCCTGTCAGGTCCCGGGGATTTATCCACTTTAATTTTCCTCAAGACAGCAAGGACCTCCTCCTTTTCGATCTGTACAGTTTCCATGATCTCACTACTTGTTTCCCTTAATTCCATAGACTTCATGCCAGTTTCCTTAGTAAATACAGACGCAAAAAACCTATTTAAGATCTCCCCCATTTCCTTTGGTTCCGCACATAGCCGACCACTCTGATCTTCAAGAGGACCAATTTTATCCCTTACAATCCTTTTGCTCTTAATATACCTGTAAAAGCTCTTTGGATTATCCTTCACTTTGACTGCCAAGGCAACCTCATGTCTTCTTTTAGCCCTCCTGATTTCTTTCTTAAGTATTTTCTTGCACTTGTTATACTCCTCAAGCACCTTATTTACTCCCTGCTTCCTATACATGTCATGCAACTCCCTCTTCTTCTTTATCAGAGTTGCAATATCCCTTGAGAACCAAGGTTCCTTATTCCTATTCACTTCGCCTTTAATCCTGACAGGAACATACAAATTCTGCACTCTCAAAATTTCTCCTTTGAAGGCTTCCCACCTACCGATCACATCCTTGCCAGAGAACAACCTGTCCCAATCCAGGCTTTTTAGATCCTTTCTCATTTCTTCAAATTTGGCCGTCTCCAGTTAAGAACCTCAACCCTAGGACCAGATCTATCCTTGTCCATGATCAAGTTGAAACTTGATATAGATCCTTGTTTTTTATTGTAAATAATAATATACCAATTCTGTGTAATGAAATATATAAATAAGCAATAAATATCAAGAACCTGAGATGAAGAGTCCTTGAAAGTGAGTCCATAAGTTGTGGGAACAGTTCAGTGATGGGGTAAGTGAAGTTATCTCACTTGGTCTGTCCCTTGACTAGTTTCGGTCCTAATGCTATTCTCTCTAACTTCTCGGGTTTATAGAACATAGAACGTAGAATAGTACAGCACAGTACAGGCCCTTCGGCCCACAATGTTGTGCCGACCCTCAAACCCTGCCTCCCATATAAGCCCCCACCTTAGATTCCTCCATATACCTGTCTAGTAGTCCCTTAAACTTCACTAGTGTATCTGCCTCCACCACTGACTCAGGCAGTGCATTCCACGCACCAACCACTCTCTGAGTAAAAATCCTTCCTCTAATATCCCCCTTGAACTTCCCACCCCTTACCTTAAAGCCATGTCCTCTTGTGTTGAGCAGTGGTGCCCTGGGGAAGAGGCACTGGCTATCCGTTCTATCTATTCTTCTTATTATCTTGTACACCTCTATCATGTCTCCTCTCATCCTCCTTCTCCCCAAAGAGTAAAGCCCTAGCTCCCTTAATCTCTGATCATAATGCATACTTTCTAAACCAGGCAGCATCCTGGTAAGTCTTCTCTGTACCCTTTCCAATGCTTCCACATCCTTCCTATAGTGAGGTGACCAGAACTGGACACAATACTCCAAGTGTGGCATAACCAGAGTTTTATAGAGCTGCATTGTTACATCGCGACTCTTAAACTCTATCCCTCGACTTACGAAAGCTAACACCCCATAAGCTTTCTTAACTACCCTATCCACCTGTGAGGCAACTTTCAGGGATCTGTGGACATGTACCCCAAGATCCCTCTGCTCCTCCACACTACCAAGTATCCTGCCATTTACTTTGTACTCTGCCTTGGAGTTTGTCCTTCCAAAGTGTACAACCTCACACTTCTCCGGGTTGAATTCCATCTGCCACTTCTCAGCCCACTTCTGCATCCTATCAATGTCTCTCTGCCATCTTTGACAATCCTCTACACTATCTACAACACCACCAACCTTAGTGTCATCTGCAAACTTGCCAACCCACCCTTCTACCCCTACATCCAGGTCGTTAATAAAAATCACGAAGAGTAGAGGTCCCAGAACAGATCCCTGTGGGATACCACTAGTCATAATCCTCCAATCTGAATGTACTCCCTCCACCACCACCCTCTGCCTTCTGCAGGCAAGCCAATTCTGAATCCACCTGGCCAAACTTCCCTGGATCCCATGCCTTCTAACTTTCTGAATAAGCCTACTGTGTGGAACCTTGTCAAATGCCTTACTAAAATCCATATAGATCACATCCACTGCACTACCCTCATCTATATGCCTGGTCACCTCCTCAAAGAACTCTATCAGACTTGTTAGACACAATCTGCCCTTCACAAAGCCATGCTGACTGTCCCTGATCAGACCATGATTCTCTAAATGCCTATAGATCCTATCTCTAAGAATCTTTTCCAACAGTTTTCCCACCACAGACGTAAGGCTCACTGGTCTTTAATTACCCGGACTATCCCTACTACCTTTTTTGAACGAGGGAACAACATTCGCCTCTCTCCAATCCTCCGGTACCATTCCCGTGGACAACAAGGACATAAAGATCAGAGGCTCAGCAATCTCTTCTCTCGCCTCGTGGAGCAGCCTGGGGAATATTCCGTCAGGCCCCGGGGACTTATCTGTCCTAATGTATTTTAACAACTCCAACACCACCTCTCCCTTAATATCATGTTTAATTTGTCATAGGCAACCCTGATTATGTACTTTTTTGTAGTTCCCTGTAGCTCACAACTTCTGTGGGTGCAAAGTAGTGTCGTTTAGAATCAGAGTTATACAGCACAGAAAAGGTCATCCCCACTTTTCCTTACCAACCAACAGAAAATACTAGAGGAACTCACCAGGTCAGGCAGCACGTATGGAGAAGAATAAGTCAGCATTTCAGCTGAGACCCTTCATCTGTCCTCTTGAAGGGTCTCGGCCCAAAGCGTTGACTGTTTACTCTTTTCCATGATGCAACTTGGCCTGCTGAGTTCCTCCAGCATTTTATGTTGGTTCCTTTTTATGATACTGGTTTTGACAAGTTATTTTCTCTCTCTTGGGTGTGCGAAAGTTTACTAAGGGAGAGCATTCTCACTGTGACGTATAAAAACAATTAGGAAATGAACAGATATTATACCTGGAATGTTTCTGATCTAAACACATACATACCAGCAACTGCATACCCTCAGTTAAAATGAAAATACTTGCATGTTTAGCAGTTTGTCTCCAGTGAAGGAAGTATGTAGTTTCTCCATGGAAGGAGAAAAGTTCAAAGTAAATTTATGATCAAAGTACATATGTCACCATATACTACCCAGAGATTCACTTCTTGCAAGTATTCACAGTAAGTACAAAGAAACACTATAGAATCAATGAAAAATTATACACAAAAACGGGCAAGCAACCAATGTGCAAAGTGATAGCAAATTGTGAAAATATTAAAAAAGAAAAACAAAAAGGTTATTATAAGATAATAACTTATATGAAATAAGTAATAAATAATATTAAAAACATGAGTTGTAGGGTCTTTGAAACTGAGTCCATAGGTTGTGAAATCAGTTCACGAATGGTTTGTGTTCACAGGCCAGACATGCGTCCCCTAATGATACGGTGCTCATGTTTAACATGGCCCTAGTGTTACAAAGACTAGCTACATCAGTCTTGCGAGATGAGAAGAGCAACCTGAAGGCCGTGTTGAATGCAGTCAAAGAGCTGGAACTTGCCCATCGGTAAGATGTGAATTAAAAACATGGTCTCGGGGAAAAAGGGACCATAAGATGTCCTTGGTAGATAGGGTAAAAGAGATTTTATAAATATGTTAAAAGCAAAAGGGTGCCTGGAGAAAGATCAGGTACCCTTAAGGATCAGAGTGGTTTGTTGGTGGAGTCATGGGGGATATAGGAGGTCTGAAATGAATACCTTTTGTTTGTATTTACTGTGGAGAAGCTCAGTGAAGCTAGGGCATTTAGCGTAAAGGGCAATGATATCCTGAAACAGATCAATATCACCAAAGAGGAGGTCTTGGTGGACAAGGGGCATAAAGATGGAGAAGAAAGATTAGCTTCATTTGTCACATGTACGTCAAACCATACAGTGAAATATGTCATTGGCATCAAATCAAATCAGTGAGTGTTGTGATGGGCAGCCCGCAAGTGTTATGCATCTGGCACCAACGTAGCATGTCCACAACTCACTAACCCTAAATGTACTGTATATCTTTGGAATGTGGGAAGAAATCAGAGTACCCAGAGGAAGCTCGTGTGGTCACGGGGAGAATGTACAAACCCCTTACAGACAGTGGTGGGAATTGGACCCCAATCTTACACAATTGTGCTAACTACTATGTTACCATACCACCATAAGTGTATCCTAGAATGTTTTGGATGCAAGGCAAAAGGTTGCCTGGGCAGGGCAGAGAGTTTTGTATGTTAGCCATTGGTGATGTAGCAGAAGGCTGAAGGGTGGCTAATGTTGTCACCCTATTTAAGGGCTGCAAGGACCTGCCGAGTAATAACTGCTCAATGAGCATAACATAATTGGTGGGGAAGTTACTGAGGGGATTCTGAGACAAGATTTATCTGTATTTGGAAAGGCAGACTAACTAAGGATATTCATCTTGGCTGGGAGGGGATGGGGGAAGAAGTAAAGGGCTGAAGAAGATAATGAGTGTAGGAAATCATGTTTCACAAATTTGATAGAGTTTTTTTTCCAAGAGGATTGATGATGGGAATGGTAGGCATAGTCTGCATGGTCTTCAACAAGGTGTAGATGTGGTCTACATGGACTTTAGTAAGGTGTGGTGGACATGGTCCACATGGACTTCAGCTTGGTAGACTAGTCAGAAAGGCAAGATCTCATGGGATGCAGGGTGAGTTGGCCAATTGGATACAAACAAAAGATTCTGTAGTTGTTGGAAATCCAGAGTAACGCACACAAAATGCTGGAGGAACTCAGCAAGTCAGGCAGCATCTATGGAAAAGAGTAAGCAGTCGATGTTTCAGGCCGAGACCCATCATCAGGACTGAAAAGGAAGGGGATAGAAACCAGAGTAAGAAGGTGGGGGCAAAGGGACAAACTAGCAGGCGATTGATGAGACCAGGTGGTGAGTAGGAGAAGGTGGCAATGAAGTAAGAAGCTGGCAGGTGATACATGGAAGTAAAGGACTGAAGAAAGATTATGATCTGAGAGCAGAAAGGGAAGGAGGGGGGCCACCAGGGGGAGATGATAGGCAGGTGAGGTGAAGAGGGGGGAGAAGAGGACAGATAAGTGTGGAGGCAGAGTGGGAAATGGAAGGGGGGGGAATTATCAGAAGTTGGAGAAAACAATAGTTATGCCATCAAGTTGGAGGCTACTTAGATGGAATATGAGGTATTGCTCCTTTATCCTAAGAGTGGCTCATCTTGGCAGTAGATGTGCCATCAGATTGGAGGCTACCAATTGGATACCAAATTGTTTTGGTGGAATGAGTCAGAGAGTGGAAATGGATAATAAATCTTCAGATCAGAGGGCTGTTCCCAGTGCTGTGTCACTAGATCTTGTGATTTCTTGATTTGTTTGAGAATGTAGTCAGTTTACTGAGTAAGTTTGTTGATGGAACTAAAATTAGTGGTGATGGTGGACAACAAAGAAGTTTGCCGATGGTTTCAAAATTACCTAGATCAGCTGGGTAAGCGAGTGAAGAAATAGCAAATCTGACATAACTGACAAGTACAAAGTGATACATTTTGGGAAGTTAAATCAAGGCAGCAATGATATTAGAGGGTACTTACACACTTACTTACTTATGCCCCAGTAAGGGTGATGGGCTTAAGCCACTGATGGTAGCTTGCCAGAATCCCCTGTCCTGGACCAGTCTTTCATGTTGTCTCTGGGTGCAGCCCATCTTCCTGGTGTATCCTTCCTCTTGCAGGAATGAGGTCTTTGTAGCTTCTCTTGGCATTTCTATAGTTCTGGGTTTTTATGGGGTGAGGTTGCTAGCACCATGCCCAGCCCTCCTTTCACAGCCGGGCTTGGGACCATCTATGGCAGAGTAGAAGGAATAGTTACAATATATAAAGGACATTTGGACAGATACATAGAAGTTTAGAGGGTTTTGCATTCAATGCAGACAATGGGGCCAGCTCAGGACAGTACCTTTGTCTGTGTGGATGAGTTAGACAGAATGGCCTGATGTGTGCTATACAACTCTTAACTCTGTATTCCTGTCAGGAGTCTAATCCTACAACTTTTGTCTCTTTCAGTTACTTCAAGTACCTCAGTAATGCTGGGGATAAGATGCGATTTGACTTGGCTCAAGCAGCGGCAGAGGCTAGGTATGTGACAGCCTGCAGTTCAGCCGTGTTTGTGTTCAGCCTGTTGTTATGTCAAATCAGCAGAATGTATGCCGTGGTAATGAAGGGAGCACCTGAGAGCCAATTGTACTTTTGTGACACTGGAACAATAAGACTATAAGACCTAGGAGCAGAATTAGGCCATACAGCCCATAAAGTCTGCTCTGCCATTCTATCGTGACTGACCCCGGATCCCATTCCACCCCATACACCTGACTTCTGGCTATATCCTTTGGTGCTGTGACTGATTAGGAAACTATCAACTTCCACCTTAAATATATCCACGGACTTAGACTCCACCGCAGTCTGTGGGAGAACATTCCACGGATTCAGCACTCTCTGGCTTAAAAAAAATTCCTCCTTACTTCTGTTCTAAAAGGTTGCCCCTCAATTTTGAGATTGTGCCCTCTAGTTCTGGATACCCCCACCATAGGAAACATCCTCTCCACATCCACCCTATCTAGTCCTTTCAACATTCAGTAGGTTTCAATGAGATCACCACCCTCCACCCCCCCCCCCCCCCGGCATACTTCTAAATTCCAGTGAGTACATGCCCAAAGCTGCCAAACCCTCCTCATATGTTAACCCCTTCATTCCCAGAATCACCCTCATGAACAGAGGACACGCAAAGCTGCTACGCAGGTTAATTCTGTAGTTAAGAAGGCATACGGTGCATTGGCCTTCATCAATTGTGGGATTGAGTTTAGAACCCGGGAGGTAATGTTGCAGCTGTGTAGGACCCTGGTCAGACCCCACTTGCAGTACTGTGCTCAGTTCTGGTCGCCTCACTACAGGAAGGATGTGGAAACCATAGAAAGGATGCAGAGGAGATTTACAAGGATGTTGCCTGGATTGGGGAGCATGCCTATGAAAACAGGTTGAGTGAACTCGGCCTTTTCTCCTTGGAGCAACGGAGGATGAGAGGTGACCTGATAGAGGTGTATAAGATGATGAGAGGCCTTGATCGTGTGGATAGTCAGAGGCTTTTTCCCAGGGCTGAAATGGCTGCCACAAGAGGGCACAGTTTTAAGGTGCTTGGAAGCAGGTACAGAGGAGATGCCAGGGGTAAGTTTTTTACACAGAGTGGTGAGTGCGTGGAACGGGCTACCTGTGACAGTGGTGGAGGCAGATATGATAGGGTCTTTTAAGAGACTCCTGGATAGGTACATGGAGCTTAGAAAAACAGAGGGCTATTGGTAAGCCTAGATAATTTCTGAAGGACATGTTCAACACAGCTTTGTGGGCCGAAGGGCCTGTATTGTACTGTAGGCTTTCTACGTTCTATGTTCTAACCTCCTCCGGACTCTCCAATGACAACACATCCTCTCTGAGATACGGTGCCCAAAACTGTTGACAATACTTCAAGTGCAGCTTGACTAGTATCTTATAGCCTCAGCATTATCTCGTTGCTTTTATATTATATTTCCCTTGAAATAAATGCCAACATTGTATTTGCCTCCTTTACCACTGACTCAACCTGTAAGTTAACCTTCTGGGAGTCTTGCGCGAGGACTCCTTAATCCCTCTGCACCTATGATGGAAACATAGAAAAACTACAGCACAATACGGGCCCTTTGGCCTACAATGCTGTGCAGAACATGTACTTACTTTAGAAATTACCTAAGGTTACCCATAGCCCTCCATCTTTCTAAGCTTCATGTACCTATCGAGGAGACGCTTAAAAGACCCGATCGTATCCGTCTCCACCACCATCGCCGGCAGCCCATTCCACGCACTCACCACTCTCTGCGTAGAGATGTTTGAACTTTCTCCCCAGTTAGATAATAGTCCGCACTATTGTTCCTTTTACCAAATCCATTATCATACATTGTCCAACACTGTATTCCATCTGCCACATTTTTGCCCATTCTTCCAATTTGTCTCAAGTCCTGCTGCAATGGCATTGCTTCCTCAGCACTACATACCCTCCACATATCTTCGAATCATCAGCAAACTTTGCCACAAAGCCATCAATTCCATTATCTAAGTCATTGACAAACAATATGAAAAGTAGTGATCCCAAGGAGCACCACTAGTCACTGACAGCCAGCCAGTAAAGGCCCCTTTTAGTCCCACTGGCTGCCTCCTGCCTGTCAGGCATTCCTCTGTCCATGCCAGTATCCTTCCTGTAACGCCATAGGATTTTACCTTGTTTAGCACCCTCGTCTGTGGCACCTTATCAATCACCTTCTAACAATCCAAGTAAATGACAGCAACTGCCTCTCCTTTGACCACCCTGCTTGTTACTTCCTCAAAGAACTCTGACAAATTTGTCAGGCAAGATTTCCCTTTATAGAAACCATGCTGTCTTTGACTTATTTTATCTTTAGTCTCCAAGTACCCCGAAACCTCATCCTTAATAATTGACTCCAACACTTTCCCAACCTCTGAGGTTAGGCTAACTGGCCTATAATTTCCTTTTTTTTTTTTTGCCTTCTTCCCTTCTTAAAGAGTGGAGTGACATTTGCAAACTTCCAGTCCTCTGGGACCATGCCGGAGTCAAGTGATTCTTGAAAGATATTGACAAGTGCATCCGTTATCTCTTCAGCAACCTCTGTCAGGACTCTGCAATATAGTCCATCTGGTTGAGGTGACTTATCCACCTTAAGACCTTTGAGTTTGCCTAGTACCTTTTCCTTTGTAATAACAATGGCACTCGCTCCTGCTGCAGGACACTCACAGACCTCTGGCACACTGCTTGTGTCTTCCACAGTGAATACTAATGCAAAGTACGCATCAAGTTCATCTGCCATTTCATTGGCCCCATTACTAACTCAACAGCATCATTTTCTAGTGTCCAATATCAACTCTCGCCTCCCTTTTACTCTTATTGTGTCTGAATAAACTTAGTGTCCTGCTTTATATCATTGACTAGTTTGCCCTCATATTCATCTTTTCCCTTCTTAAGGTTGCCTTTTGTTGGATTTTAAAAGCTTCTCAATCATTCAACTTCTGACTCACTTTTGCTACCTTAACCTTGGCTTTTATGTAGTCCTTAACTTCCTTGTCAGCCACAGTTGCCTACACCTGCCATTTAGGAACTACTTCTTCCTTCACCTTGTGAGCTATTACCAGAAACTTCAGCCATCTCAGCTTTTCCATCATCCCCACCAGTATCCTCCTCCAATCCACCTGGGCAAGCTCCTCTCTCAAGCCTCTGTAATTCCCTTTATTCCATTGTGATACTGACACATGTAACTTATGCTTCTCCCTCTCAAATTCCAGTGTGAATTCAGTTATATTATGATCACTGCCTCCTAAGGGTTCCTTTGCATTAAACTCCCTAATATGATCTCTGTTATTACACAACTTCTCAAACTAAGATAGCCTTTCCCCTTAGGCTCAAGCACAAGCTGCTCTAAAAAGCCATCTTCTAGGCATTCAGAAATTTCTCCTCAGCTCTGTTGTGAAGGGACGTCCTATTCTGAGGTGGTGCCCTCGGGTCCTAGGCGCCCCACTATAGGCCTTTCAATATTCAATAGGTTTCGATGAGATTCCCCCTCATTCTTCTAAACTCAAGCGAGTACAGGCCCAGAGACATCAAACACTGCCCATACGTTAATCTTTTCATACCTGGAATCATTCTCATGAACCTCCTGTAGACCCTCTCCAGTGCCAGCACATCCTTTTTTTAGATAAGGGGCCCAAAACTGCTCACAAATACTCCAAGTGCAGTCTGATAAAGCCTCAGCATCACATTCTTGCTTTTATATTCTAGTCCTTCTGAAATGAATGCTAACATGAATGCCCATAATCCCTCCAAACCCCTCCTCCCCATGTCCCTATCCAAGTGATACTATTGTATCTGCCGCAACCACTTCCTCTGGCAGCTCGTTCCATATACCTACCACACTTTGTGTGGAAAAGGTTATCCTCTCAGGTCCATTTTAAATCCTTCCCCTTAACCCTAAACCTATGCCCCATAGTTTTGGACTGCCCTACCCTGGAGAAAAGACTGTTTCCATCCACCTTATCTGCCCCTCCCATAATTTTAAACACTCCTATAAGGTCGTGTTTCATTCGCCCATGTTAGGTAGGGGAATGGAAGGAAGGAAAGGAGGGGCAGTGGAGAAGATGGGCAAGACTAGGATTGCCAACAGTCTTGGATGGGATGCCCCATGTGTATTATTGGCTGAGAGTCAAGAGTTATAGAACATAGAAACAGACCCTTCGGCCTATCTAGTCTGTGCCAGATATATTCTCCCATTGACCGTCACCTGGGCTATAGTTCTCCCATACCTCTCTATCCACTTCAGATTGCTTAAGATTCAAGGTTGTTCAATGTCATTTCCTGTTGATGGGAAAGTAAGTGTACAGGAAAGCAAAGTAATTGTTACTCCAGATCTGATGCAGCACAAAAAAAACACACTGAGATAAAGAATTCAGTAATTTGAAAAAACACAATAAATATAAATACATAAGATAGTTATATACATAGGTTGATTATATGTCCATAAAGTGACGCTAGGTATAGCGCTGCTGTACTTAAAGTGACTCCAGCAGGAAATAATGTAGTGGTGGTGGGCAATGTGGAGGGTGGGTTATTGGGTGAGGTTGTTGATCAGCCTTACTGCTTGGGGAAAGTAACTGTTTTTGAGTCTGGTAGTCCTGGTATGAATGCTAGGTAGGCAGACAGTTCATGAGCTGATGTTGGTGATGCACTAGGCAGTTTTGACTTCCCATTGTAGAGCCTTCCTGTCCACCACAGTGCAGTTTCCATACCATGGAAATACAAAAAAAAGGAAATAATAATGAATAAATAGCAATAAGTATCGAGAACAGGACATGAAGAGTCCTTGAAAGTGAGTCCATAGGTTGTGAGAACAGTTCAGTGATGAGGTGAGTGAAGTTATCCCTTCTGGTTCAAGAGCCTGATGGTCGAGGGGTAATAACTGTTCCTGAACCTGGTGATGCGAGTCCTGAGGCTCCTGTACTTCCTACCTGATGGCAGCAGCTAGAAGGGAGTATGACCTGGGTGGTGGGGTTCCCTGATGATGGATGTTGCTTTACTGCAACAGCACTCCATATGTATGTGCTCAGTGTCGGGGAGGTGGGGCCTTTACCCGTGATGGACTGGGCTGTATCAACTTCTTTTTTTAGGCTTTTTCATTCAAGGTTATTGGTGCTTCTGTAGCAGGCCATGATACACTCAGTCAGTATATTCTCCACTGCACATCTATAGAAGTTTGTGTGTTGTAGGCAGTGCTCTGATCTGATGAGCCAAGCGCAGTACCACGTAGCCCGTGCACGGAAACAAGACGAGGAGGAACGGGAGCTGCGGTGCAAGCAAGAGCAGCAGAAGGAGATGCTGAGGATGCAGATCGTCAAAGAACAGGTCAGTGATACTGCCAATTGTCCCTGAACGGCAGAGAGTCGGTGCGTGCGTACTGGAACATCAGAGAGTTGCCACCTGGTGCCTATGAACAGCACAAGGCTCCTATGACAGGGGAATATATTATCATGAGGGTCATAGTCAGGGTAAAAGCACGGAGACTTCTTCCCGGGGAAGCGGGCACATTTAAGATAGGAGGCAAGAGATTTTTTTAAAAATCATGCAAAAGGTGGTGCATATTTGGAATGAGCTGCCAGAAATAGTGGTTGAGGTGGACACGTTAGCAACATTTAAGGGCCATTTAGATAATTACAGATTAGGTAATAATAGATGTCTACCCCTAGATAGAGTGGATGTGGAGAGGGTGTTTCCTCTAGTGGTTGAGTCTTGGACCAGAGGGCACAGCTTCAGAATGGAGAGACGTCCATTTAGAATGAATCAGAGGAGGAATTTCTTTAGCCAGGGAGTGGTGAGTCTGTGGAATTCATTGCCACAAGTCATTGGGTATATTTAAAGCGGAGGTTGATAGGTTCTTGATTAGTCAGGGTGTCAAAGGCTACCAGGAGAAAGCACGACTGTGGGGTTGCAAAAATAAATCAACCATGATGGAATGGCAGAACAGACTCAGTGGGCTGAAAGGCTTAATTCTGCTCCTAAGTCTTGTGTGGAGGAGAGACTTAGAGGGCTATGGGCCAAACATGTGGGCTGTTGGTTGTACAGAGCAGAAGACAGCGAGATTGATTTGTAAATCTAAAATTTGCGCAGGTTTATTTAGTAGCAGAGCAGTGAAGTTCCCTTAGGACAAGTTTAATTTGGTATTGTGTTTAGCACAGACATTGTGGGCCAAAGGGCCTGTTCATGTGCTCTACTGTTCATAGTTTTATATTATCCAGGGTGTCCTGTGCCAGGCAAACATCTTGCAATCAGCATTTCCACAAACAGTGATTTTCTCATTATAACCTTGGTGTTGGTGCCATTTTGCTGTGTTCAAGGGGCTACTTCACTTCCCACGTTGCAGCTGTCACACCAATTCAAAAGCATTGGTTAGTTGTTCTACTGTCTGAACCCTTAATTAATTTAATCTGTGTTACAGAACGTAGAACAGTACAACCAAAACTACTCCACGCTAGCGGTCTGCTGGAGTACAAAGTTAAACCAACTGTTGCTGCAGGAGAGAACAGTACAGCACAGTACAGACCCTTTGGCCCTCAATGTTGTGTCGACCTTCTAACCTACTCAAAATCACTCATCCCCTTTCCTCCTACATAACCCTCCAGTTTTCTTTCATCCATGTGCCATTCTTAAGAGTCTCTTAAGTGTCCCTAATGTATCTGTCGCCACCACCAGTGATCCATGCACACGCCACACTGTTTAAAAAAAAAAACAACTTACTTCCAACATCCCCTCATGTTTTCTTCCAATCGCCTTAAACATATGCCCCCTCATACTAGCCGTTTCTGCCCTGGGAGAAAGTCTCTGGCTGTCCACTGTATTTATGCCTTTTCTCATCTTCGAGACCTCTTACCAAATCACCTCTCATCTTCCTTCGCACCAGAGGGAAAAGCCCCAGTTCACTCAAACTTTCCTCATGAGACACGTTCTCTAATCCAGGCAGCATCCTGGCAAGTCTCCTCAGCACCCTCTCTAAAGCTTTCAAGTCCTTCCTGTAATGAGGCAACCAGAACTGAGCACAGTACTCCAAATATAGTCTAACCAGAGTGTAATTTTAATTTCATCCTGTGAAAGATTAGTACAGATGTATGAAACCCCGGAAATCTGGACTTCACCTAGTGATTTGGACTACACCTATGTATTTCAGGAACGGAAAAGACTTAATATCTTATTCTTGCTCAATCTCTCATGTTGCACTTACAGTATATGAGATGTTGGTGAGGCAGCACTTGGCAAATGGCTTTTAATCCAGATATATAGGAGAGATTACTTTTTGGGAGATCAAACCAAGGTCAAACTTATTCAGTGAATAATAGGGCCCTGAGGAGTGTTTGGAACAGAGGGACCTTGAGCACAGTTTGCTGAAAGCAGTGTCACAGGTAGGGGGGATGGTGAAAAGTTAATAGTTCATCATTCAGTGCACTGAGTGTAGGAGTCAGCAATTTATGTGCAGTTACATAAGACATTGGGTGAGGCTGTACAATGTGAGTATGGTATACAGTTTTGGTCACCTTCTTATAACAAAGATGTTATTAAACTAGCAAGAGTGTAGAAAAAGATTTAGCAGGATGTTGCCCAGACTTAGGGGCCTGAGTTGCAAGGGGAGCTTCTTAGACTAGGACTTTATTCCCTGGAACATTGAAAATTGGGGGATGACCTGATATAGGGATATAAGATCATGAGGGACACAGGCAGGATCATAGACTTTTTCCTGCGGGGTGGGGGGCAGTGCTTAAAAGAAAGAGGGCATAGGTTTAAGATCAGAGGTGAAAGATATGAAAGGGTCATCAGGGCAAGCTTCACACAAAGGGTGGTACGTATTTGGAATGAACTGCCAGAAATAGTGAATGAGATGGCATATTAGCATTCGTTTCAAGAGGACGAGAATATAAAAGCAAGAATGTAATGGTGAGGCCTCTTGTCTAAGAAAGGATGGGCTGATTGTTGGAGTGGATTCAGAGGATGTTCACAAAAATTATTCTGGGATTGAAAGGCTTGTCATATGAAGAGCGGTTGATGGCTCTGGACCTGTATTCACTGGAATTCAGAAGAATGAGGGGTGACCTCATTGAAACCTATCAATGTTGAAAGGCCTTGGTAGAGTGGGTGCCGAGAGGGTCTAAGACCGGTGGGCACAGCCTCAGAATAGAGGGGTGTCCTTTTAGAATGGAGATGAGGAAACTCTTTAGCCAGAGTGGTGAATCTGTGGAATTCGTTGCCACAGGCAGCTGTGGAGACCAAGTCATTGGGCATATTTAAGGCAGAGGTTAATATATTCTAGATTAGTCAAGGCATAAAGGGATACGGGAAGAAGACAGGAGATTGAGGCTAAGAAGGAAAATTGACAGGATGAAATGGCAGAGCAAACTAGAAGGGTCAAATGGCCTCATCCTACTCCTATATCTTATCGTCTTATCCCCATTGGTTCAAGAGCCTGATGGTTGACGAACAATAACTGTTCTTGAACCTGGTGGTGTGGGACTTCAGGCTCCAGTCTTATGGTTTTATTAGCAATATTTAAAAGCCATCTCGAGAGATAGGAGAGGTTTAGAGGGCTTTGGACACAGGCAGATGGGACACAGTTGACATGCATGAATTGAACTAAAGGCCCTGTTTCTATGCTGTATGACTCAATGACTGTTTCCACCCCCTCCCCCCCCCATAATCCCGAACTAGGAAGATAAGAAGCAAAAGGAGCTGAATGAGCAGCGGAAGTTATTGGAACAGCGGAGCCAGTTTTTGGAGAAAACCAGGAACCTGCTGGTGTTCAACGAGGATATGGAGACAAAGGAGAAGAAGAAAGGAGGTGGTGGTGGAGGAAAGGTAACATGAAAGCTCAGACATTCACTACACTTGGAGCTAAAACACAAACTATTCTGCCCAAGTACTTCCTGTACCATTTTCTCTCTCTCCACACAAAGACAGCTGCATTATCACACACAGCTTTGTTAATAATTTCCATAACCACTTTTGTCTGTCCTGTGAATTCAGATTCAGATTTATTTATCACATGTACATCAAAACATCAGGTGAAATGCTGTGTTTGCGTCAGCAACCAACACGACCTAAAGGTGTGCTAGGGGCAGTCTGCGAGTGTCGCCACACATTCCGATGCTATTGTAGCATGCCCACAATTCTTGCCAGAACAACACAAGCAACAACAGCAAACAAAGCCCCTTTCCTCCCTCCCACCCATCCACCACCCACCACCCACCACCCACACACACGGAGAGTCCTCTAACTCCAGGACAGACCTTCAGTCTCCAGGCTTCGGCCATTGGGCTTCGATCTTTGTTATCATCCCCCGAACTAGCTGATGATGGGACCCCGAAATCCAGGCATGCCTTATGACCAGCCATCGTACCCGCTATTCACGCAGACATCCGACTCCGGGGCCTACTGACCTGGGACAGCCCACCATCAACAGCTATACATAGAAACATACATAGAAAATAGGTGCAGGAGTAGGCCATTCAGCCCTTCGAGCCTGCACCGCCATTTATTATGATCATGGCTGATCATCCAACTCAGAACACCGCCCCAGCCTTCCCTCCATACCCCCTGACCCCCGTAGCCACAAGGGCCATATCTAACTCCCTCTTAAATATAGCCAATGAACTGGCCTCAACTGTTTCCTGTGGCAGAGAATTCCACAGATTCACCACTCTCTGTGTGAAGAAGTTTTTCCTAATCTCGGTCCTAAAAGGCTTCCCCTCTATCCTCAAACTGTGGCCCCTCGTTCTGGACTTCCCCAACATCGGGAACAATCTTCCTGCATCTAGCCTGTCCAATCCCTTTAGGATCTTATACGTTTCAATCAGATCCCCCCTCAATCTTCTAAATTCCAACGAGTACAAGCCCAGTTCATCCAGCCTTTCTTCATATGAAAGTCCTGCCATCCCAGGAATCAATCTGGTGAACCTTCTTTGTACTCCCGCTATGGCAAGGATGTCTTTCCTCAGATTAGGGGACCAAAACTGCACACAATACTCCAGGTGTGGTCTCACCAAGGCCTTGTACAACTGCAGTAGTACCTCCCTGCTCCTGTACTCCAATCCTCTCGCTATAAATGCCAGCATACCATTCGCCTTTTTCACCGCCTGCTGTACCTGCATGCCCACTTTCAATGACTGGTGTACAATGACACCCAGGTCTCATTGCACCTCCCCTTTTCCTAATCGGCCACCATTCAGATAATAATCTGTTTTCCTATTTTTGCCACCAAAGTGGATAACTTCACATTTATCCACATTAAATTGCATCTGCCATGAATTTGCCCACTCACCCAACCTATCCAAGTCACCCTGCATCCTCTTAGCATCCTCCTCACAGCTAACACTGCCACCCAGCTTTGTGTCATCTGCAAACTTGGAGATGCTGCATTTAATTCCCTCATCCAAGTCATTAATATATATTGTAAACAACTGAGGTCCCAGCACTGAGCCTTGCGGTACCCCACTAGTCACCGCCTGCCATTCTGAAAAGGTCCCGTTTATTCCCACTCTTTGCTTCCTGTCTGCTAACCAACACTCCACCCACACCAATACCTTACCCGCAATACCGTGTGCTTTAAGTTTGCACACTAATCTCCTGTGTGGGACCTTGTCAAAAGCCTTCTGAAAATCCAAATATACCACATCCACTGGTTCTCCCCTATCTACTCTACTAGTTACATCCTCAAAAAATTCTATGAGATTCGTCAGACATGATTTTCCTTTCACAAATCCATGCTGACTTTGTCCGATCATTTCACCGCTTTCCAAATGTGCTGTTATCACATCCTTGATAACTGACTCCAGCAGTTTCCCCACCACCGACGTTAGGCTAACCGGTCTATAATTCCCCGGTTTCTCTCTCCCTCCTTTTTTAAAAAGTGAAGTTACACCTTCCTAGGTACTGTGATCCTTGCCTACCCTGGCATTGAAATCTACCAAGATGAGCAACTTGTCTGCCCTAGGGACATTATCAGTTACTTCAGCCAGTTCCTGATGGAAGGACTCCTTGTCTTCATCAGAATGTGCCATGGCTGGTGCATCCACCTTGATCAAACTCAGGAAACGATCCTTTCCGATGGGAACACGGAGTCGCATGATCCTTTAAGATATCCCTATTGGAAGTGTTGGCAATTTGCTAGCAATCTTGTTGGAAATAGCAAAGGGCACACCTGCATTTCCCCTTTCGTTGAAGAGACATAACCTACAAAGTAACAAAGGCATGCTCACCTCCTTGACTCAGCTAACCACGATCCTTCTACTAGACCTAGTCTAGTAGTATACCGATAGAACATCACCTTTATGGCCAGGTTAGACCTGCCAGAGAACGAATCTCCGCCGTACTTCGCTGGCGTTCGGCCTGCCTCACTCCTACGCCACGGTGAGGCGCCAAGGTAGGATTTTGTAGCAGTGACACTGGCCGAACGCCAGCGAAGTACGGCGGAGATTCATTCTCTGGCAGGTCTAACCTGGCCGTGAAGGTGATGTTCCATCGGTATACTACTAGACTAGATCTAGTAGTAGGATCGTGGCTAGCTAAGTCAAGGAGGTAATGTTGCGGGTATTTACAGTAAGTACAAAGAAACATCAATGAAAGATCACATACAACAATAATAAACTGCAAATACAAAAAAAAATAAATAGATAAATAAGCAAGCATGCAAGCAAAAAATATCAAGTACATGAGATGAAGATACCTTGAAAATGAATCCATAGGATTTGGGAACGTTCCAGTGATAGGGCGAGTTAAGTTGAAGGAAGTTATCCCCTCTAGTTGAGGGGTAATAACTGTTCCTGAACCTGGTGGTTGGGTCCTGGGGCTCCTGTGCCACGTTTCTGATGGCAACAGTGAGAAGAGTGCATGATCTGGATGGTGGGATCCCTGATGATGGATGCTGCTTTCCTGCAACAGTGTACCATGCAGATGCGCTCAGTGCTTGGGAGGGCTTTACCTGTGATGAACTGGCTGTATCCACTTTTTGTAGGATTTTCCATTCAAGGGCATTGGTGTTTCCATACTAGACTGTGATGCAGCCAGTCAGTGTATGCTCCACCACACATCTATAGAGGTTTGTCAAAGTTGAGTGCATCTCTGCAGTTATACATATTTTCATTAAGATGTTTCTCATATCCATTTTAATGTTTTTATTATTTTACGATCCTGGTGCATTTTTGTTCTCTGGTCTGAATAAATGTTTTTTCTTTGATAAACAGCGTGCGAAGAAAGGAGAGTTTGATGAATTTGTGAATGATGATTCTGATGAAGATTTGCCTCTGCCCAAGAAGAAGAGGAAGCAGAGAGCAAGTGGTAGTGAACCTGAGGGTAGGGACGAGGACGGTGATCGCAAGCAAAAAAAGAAGAAAAGGAGACGGTATGTAGCAGCACAAACCTGAGGGTTTGTGCACATTACAAAGTAGTCAGCATACAATATGTTTACTGAGAGATCTTGTGTCCAATATTGAAGAAAATAAATGAGGATAGCACATTCAATATGATTGACTTATACCTTAGAATAGTACAAAGATGAGCTTTCTTTGTCACATGTCTTTCATTTGTCACAAAACATACAGTGAAATGCACCATTTATGTCAAATCTAATCAGGGAGTATTTTGGTGGGCAGCCTCCAAGTGTCATTCTGTATCAGGCACCAACATAGCATGCCCACAACTTGCTAACTCTAAGCTCTATGTCTTTGGACTGTGGAAGGGAACCAGAACACCTGGAGAAAACCCAGACAGTGGTGACAATTGAACCCTGATCTTACAGCCGGTGCATTAACTGCTACATTAGGGGTATATTAGGTGGGCACATGGACAATAGAAAAATGGAGGGCTATCTAGGGAAGTGTTAGAATGATCTCAGGGTAGGTTAAGGGATCAGCACAACGTTGTGGGCCAAAAGGCCTGTACTGTGCTACAATGCTGTCTGTTCCACAAGAATACTAAAATTGATGGTCTGCATCCTAGAGTGCTTAAGGAAGTAGCCCAAGAAATAGTGGATGCATTAGTGATAATTTTTCAAAACTCGTTAGATTCTGGACTAGTTCCTGAGGATTGGAGGGTGGCTAATGTAACTCCACTTTTTAAAAAAGGAGGGAGAGAGAACCCGGGGAATTATAGACCGGTTAGCCTAACGTCGGTGGTGGGGAAACTGCTGGAGTCAGTTATCAAGGATGTGATAACAGCACATTTGGAAAGCGGTGAAATGATCGGACAAAGTCAGCATGGATTTGTGAAAGGAAAATCATGTCTGACGAATCTCATAGAATTTTTTGAGGATGTAACTAGTAGAGTGGATAGGGGAGAACCAGTGGATGTGGTATATTTGGATTTTCAGAAGGCTTTTGACAAGGTCCCACACAGGAGATTAGTGTGCAAACTTAAAGCACACGGTATTGGGGGTAAGGTATTGGTGTGGGTGGAGAATTGGTTAGCAGACAGGAAGCAAAGAGTGGGAATAAACGGGACCTTTTCAGAATGGCAGGCGGTGACTAGTGGGGTACCGCAAGGCTCAGTGCTGGGACCCCAGTTGTTTACAATATATATTAATGACTTGGATGAGGGAATTAAATGCAGCATCTCCAAGTTTGCAGATGACACAAAGCTGGGTGGCAGTGTTAGCTGTGAGGAGAATGCTAAGAGGATGCAGAGTGACTTGGATAGGTTGGGTGAGTGGGCAAATTCATGGCAGATGCAATTTAATGTGGATAAATGTGAAGTTATCCACTTTGGTGGCAAAAATAGGAAAACAGATTATTATCTGAATGGTGACCGATTAGGAAAAGGGAAGGTGCAACGAGACCTGGGTGTCATTATACACCAGTCATTGAAAGTGGGCATGCAGGTACAGCAGGCGATGAAAAAGGCGAATGGTATGCTGGCATTTATAGCGAGAGGATTGGAGTACAGGAGCAGGGAGGTACTACTGCAGTTGTACAAGGCCTTGGTGAGACCACACCTGGAGTATTGTGTGCAGTTTTGGTCCCCTAATCTGAGGAAAGACATCCTTGCCATAGAGGGAGTACAAAGAAGGTTCACCAGATTGATTCCTGGGATGGCAGGACTTTCATATGAAGAAAGACTGGATGAACTGGGCTTGTACTCGTTGGAATTTAGAAGATTGAGGGGGGATCTGATTGAAACGTATAAGACCCTAAAGGGATTGGACAGACTAGATGCAGGAAGATTGTTCCCGATGTTGGGGAAGTCCAGAACGAGGGGCCACAGTTTGAGGATAGAGGGGAAGCCTTTTAGGACTGAGATTAGGAAAAACTTCTTCACACAGAGAGTGATGAATCTGTGGAATTCTCTGCCACAGGAAACAGTTGAGGCCAGTTCATTGGCTATATTTAAGAGGGAGTTAGATATGGCCCTTGTGGCTACGGGGGTCAGGGGGTATGGAGGGAAGGCTGGGGCGGTGTTCTGAGTTGGATGATCAGCCATGATCATAATAAATGGCGGTGCAGGCTCGAAGGGCCGAATGGCCTACTCCTGCACCTATTTTCTATGGTTCTATGAAAGCTGAGTAAGGGAAAATGTGGAGCAGCCTGGTTGGGGTGACGAGTTTATCCGGAGGCTTTGCATATTTATTTATTTGTTTATTGAGATACAGTGCGGAACTGGCCCTTTGAGCCACGCTGCTGAGCAATCACAGGACATTTTACAGTGACCAGTTAACCTACCAGTCGGTACATCTGTACTGTGGGAGGGAACTGGAGCACCCGGAGGAAACCCACACGGTTGCAGGGAGAATGTACAAACTCCATTCAGACAGTGGCAGGAATTGAACCTGGGTCATCTGTACTGTAAAGAGTTATACACTATAGTTACTGCATTTCAGCAAGGTGGTAACGTAATACTGTTTTACTTCACCCTGACCAACCACCCTCTCCCTCCCTCCTCACCCTCCATCTGCAGACCCCAGAAACCTGCTGAAGATGGCAGTGATGATGAGGAACCAGCCTCCCGACCGAAGAAACCACGCCGGCCAAAAACAGTCGAACGCAAAAAGAAAGAGAAGGTTTGTTTCTGTTGCATGGATGTGTGATTGCTGACCCATGGTCCATTCTGTTAAACTCAACTTTTTTTCTTCCTTTTCACTTAGATTCAGTGAAAACCTTTTGTTTACATGCCATCAAGACCATAAGATGTAGGAACAGAAGTAGACTATTTGGCCCATCATGTCTTCTCCACCATTCCACCATGGCTGATTTATTAACCCTCTCAAGCCCATTCTCCTGCCTTCTCCCTGTAACTTTTGACACCCTGACTAACCAAGAACCTATCAAACTCTGCTTTAAATATATCTAATGGCTTGGCCTCCACAGCTGTCTGAGGCAATGAATTCCACAGATTCACCAGCCTCTGGCTGAAGAAATTCCTCCATCTCTGTTCTAAATGGACGTCTCGCTATTCTGAGGCTGTACTCTCTGGTCCTAGACTCCCCCACTATGGGAAGCATCCTCTCCACATCCACTCTATCTCAGCCTTTCAATATTTGATAGCTTTCAATGAAATCCCTCTCTTATTCTTCTAATCTCCAGCATACAGGTCCAGAGCCATCAAGCACTCCTATTAAGGCAATAACAAGGAAAACAGAGTGTAGAAAATAGTGTTACTGTTGGAGAGTGCAGTGTACGTAGACAAATAAATGTGCAAGCTGGGTGGGAAAAACAAGAGTTTACTTTTTAGCATATGAAAGGTTTGTTCAAGAGTCTGATATCAGCAGGATAAAAAATATCCAAGTCCTGTAGGGGATTGGTTTTATTTTTAAAATTATGACAGGGTGATAGATAAGATCAAGATGGGAACATTACTGGTTGGTGAAACCAGAACTAAGGGACAGAGCCGTAAGATTCAGGGGAATAAATTTAGGATGGAGATGAGAAACTGCTTTTCCCAAAGAGGAGTGAATCTGTGGAATTCTCTGCCCAAGGAAGCAGTAGAGGCCACCTCATTAAATTCTTCAAAGCTCTTGGGTCTTCTGCAACAACTACCCTCAAAAGATAATTGTCAGGTCAGCTTTTTTGAACTACGCTCTTTAACGATGAGGGACGCAGACTCGGTTGACACTTTTAAACACCAGCTCAAAACTGATTTATTTAACCGTGCTTTTAACTAGCATCCCATTGTCCCACTTAGCCCACTTTGAACTACATCATTTGTATGAAGAGTGCTCTATAGATAAGTTATTACTATTATTAAATATAGAATTGAAGGCACAGATAGATTTATCGCAGGGGAATGAAAGGGTTGTGGGGAAAGGCAGGTATCTGGAGCTGAGTCCACAGCCAGACCTGCCACGTTCTTATTAAATGGTGGAGTAGGTTCAACAAGCCAGATGGCTGACTTCTGTTGCGAGTTCTACATGGTTTATTTAACTGAGGTATTGTGTGATGGATTATGTGAGGTTTTTTTTTTTCCCTGTAGCTCAAACCTGAACGACTCCCGCCTTCCATGAAGGGTAAAATCAAGTCGAAGGCCATCATTTCATCCAGTGACGACTCTTCTGATGAGGGGACACTGAAGATAGCAGAAGGGTAAGCCACATCTCTAACTCAGTGTTAGTTGTCTGTTGTATCCAACTATGACAGGAAACCTATGCAGGAGAATTTATTAAGTGGGAAAGCCGTTACACTGGGACAGTTCCACTCTCTTGACCTCAGAAGCCCAGATCCATTGGTATGAGTAGTCATCACTAGCTGGGGACTTCCCTGGTTGCAGGGGATGACCATGAGTACTTCTATGCCTCGTCATGCCTTTCACTTTCCATTGAATGTTGCAGAACCACTTTCCTGGCCGATGGATCTCACTAAATCTCATGCTGGAGCTGACTTCAAATGCTAGGACAGGGATGTTCCTATCTCACCAGGGTAGGAGCCGCTTGCTATCCTCATTTGATTTAGTCCGCCTATTGAAGCAGTGTGCTGGGGTGTGGCTGATGTCCTATGCATACAGCTGCTTGAAGCCTCAGTGAGAGCGGAGTGTTCGGTGGGATCTAAAGGTGAGTGAGAAGCCCCAAATGGACACAGCAAGCCCCTTCACCATAAGTGCTACCTCACACTGGACACCTCACATACCCTGTAACTCAGTAATGCCTACCTTTCAGTTTATAGCTCAGGTCTACATGCATCAATATTTGTAGTTTTAATAAATTGTATTCAGGGAGAGCAGGGGTGTGGGAGCAACAGCTGTAGGATTCATATGGGAAGGATTTCATTATTTCTGATACCGGGTTTTGATTACCTGGGTTAAGGAGAGCCCTAATCAGAATCATGTTTAATATTACTGGCATATGTTATGAAATTTGTTGTTTTGCAGCTGCAGAACAAATGAAATACATAGTAATAAAAACTATTCGTTACAATAAGTATATATAGAAACATAGAAAATAGGTGCAGGAGTAGGCCATTCGGCCCTTCGAGCCTGCACCGCCATTTATTATGATCATGGCTGATCATCCAACTCAGAACACTGCCCCAGCCTTCCCTCCATACCCCCTGACCCCCGTAGCCACAAGGGCCATATCTAACTCCCTCTTAAATATAGCCAATGAACTGGCCTCAACTGTTTCCTGTGGCAGAGAATTCCACAGATTCACCACTCTCTGTGTGAAGAAGTTTTTCCTAATCTCAGTCCTAAAAGGCTTCCCCTCTGTCCTCAAACTGTGACCCCTCGTTCTGGACTTCCCCAACATCGGGAACAATCTTCCTGCATCTAGCCTGTCCAATCCCTTTAGGATCTTATACGTTTCAATCAGATCCCCCCTCAATCTTCTAAATTCCAACGAGTACAAGCCCAGTTCATCCATTCTTTCTTCATATGAAAGTCCTGCCATCCCAGGAATCAATCTGGTGAACCTTCTCTGTACTCCCTCTATGGCAAGGATGTCTTTCCTCAGATTAGGGGACCAAAACTGCACACAATACTCCAGGTGCGGTCTCACCAAGGCCTTGTACAACTGCAGTAGTACCTCCCTGCTCCTGTACTCCAATCCTCTCGCTATAAATGCCAGCATACCATTCGCCTTTTTCACCGCCTGCTGTACCTGCATGCCCACTTTCAATGACTGGTGGATAATGACACCCAGGTCACGTTGCACCTCCCCTTTTCCTAATCGGCCACCATTCAGATAATAATCTGTTTTCCTATTTTTGCCACCAAAGTGGATAACTTCACATTTATCCACATTAAATTGCATCTGCCATGAATTTGCCCACTCACCCAACCTATCCAAGTCACCCTGCATCCTCTTAGCATCCTCCTCACAGCTAACACTGCCACCCAGCTTCGTGTCATCCGCAAACTTGGAGATGCTGCATTTAATTCCCTCATCCAAGTCATTAATATATATTGTAAACAACTGGGGTCCCAGCACTGAGCCTTGCGGTACCCCACTAGTCACCGCCTGCCATTCTGAAAAGGTCCCGTTTATTCCCACTCTTTGCCTCCTGTCTGCTAACCAACTCTCCACCCACACCAATACCTTACCCCCAATACCGTGTGCTTTAAGTTTGCACACTAATCTCCTGTGTGGGACCTTGTCAAAAGCCTTCTGAAAATCCAAATATACCACATCCACTGGTTCTCCCCTATCCATTCTACTAGTTACATCCTCAAAAAATTCTATGAGATTCGTCAGACATGATTTTCCTTTCACAAATCCATGCTGACTTTGTCCGATCATTTCACCACTTTCCAAATGTGCTGTTATCACATCTTTGATAACTGACTCCAGCAGTTTCCCCACCACCGACGTTAGGCTAACCGGTCTATAATTCCCCGGTTTCTCTCTCCCTCCTTTTTTAAAAAGTGGGGTTACATTAGCCACCCTCCAATCCTCAGGAACTAGTCCAGAATCTAACGAGTTTTGAAAAATTATCACTAATGCATCCACTATTTCTTGGGCTACTTCCTTAAGCACCCTGGGATGCAGACCATATATATGTATATAAAAAGAATTAAATAAGTGGTGCAAGAAAAAAAAGGGAAAAAGACTGAGGTAATGTCAATGGGTTCATTGTCCATTCAGAAATCTGATGGTTGAGGGGAAGAGATGTTCCTGAAATGTTGGGTGTGTGTCTTCAGGCTCCTGTATCACCTCCTTGTAGCAATGAGAAGGGAGTCTTGGGGGAAAGTGTAAATGGGCAAGTATGAACTGACTTCAGCATCAATACAGGCCTGAGCCTGGAGTCAATGGGAGAGGAGGTGTAGTATGTGAACAGGTGAGTGAGCATTTCAGCGCAGTAGTCCCCTGTGCATTGTGTGCGTGAGCAGAGATCAGAGCTGCAGCGTAACCCACCCGATTCACTCTTCCAGGAATGCTCGGGACAGCGGCTCAGACGAGGACCAGGCAACTGACACCCGCAGGAAGCGGCTGGTGTCTGACAGCGAGTCGGAGGATGGGCGAAACCAGGAGAGGTCAGGGAACGAGGGGGGCAGCAGCCCAGGCTCGAGGAGCGGGCAGTCAGCTGCCGGCTCTGACAGCGAACCATCGGCAAGTGGGCAGGCAGCATCCGACCATTCGGGCAGCTCGGGAGAGGAAGATCACGGCGAGTCTCGCCCCACCTCACGAGCCTCCAACGACTCCGGCCGGCAGGATTCTTACGAGGAAGGGTCAGTCCAGGGGTTGCCTGCTGAATCAGACCAGGAATCCAATCAGGGAGATGGTCGCCATACGTCCGTGTCACCGTCACAATCAGACGATGACAGTGACTGAGTCAGGCTCATTCTGAAATGTGGACTCAGTTTCTTCTGGATGAATGTTGAAGCTTAGAAAAGAAATGGTTTACTTTATAAAAAGCTGTGAAGCCTGCCTTTCTTGACCTTGAGCGAGGACTGTGCTGTAAACTCAGCAAACTGTTCGTTGCTGTGTTTCGTATTTAAGATAACACAGGGCTTAATGGCAGTTGCCTGCTGTTACTGTCATAAAATGCTCGGAGAATCAGGCAAGCTGCTACCAGCTAGTTTGTGAAATAAAGAGCAAATATTTTAGAGATGGGAACTATAGAGATGCAAAAATGTGACCTATGATTTTTTTTGGAAAATTCTTGTAAACGAAGAGAAACTTACACTGTTTGTTTAATAAATGTCTAAAAAGAAAAGCGTCTGTGGAATGAGTTGGGTTGTTGTGTATTCAGAAGTAGAAGTCAGTGTGTGTGTGTGTATGTGTGGAGTGATTCATACTGAACTGTATAAACACAGCCAACCTGGTCCCAACATGAAAAACGTTCACAATTCAAAGTAAAGTTATCACACTACATAAATAAATGTCACCACATCCAACCCTGACATTCATTTTCTTGCAGGCATTCACAGTAAGTACAAAGAAACAAAAAACAATAATAAATCAGTTATCAAGAACACGAGAAGAAGAGACCTTGAAAATGAGCCCATAAGTTGTGGGAACGGTTCAGTGTTGTGGTGAGTGAAGTTATCTGCCCTGGATCAAGACTCTGATGGTTGAGGGGTAATAACTGTTCCTGAACCTGGTGATATGAGTCATGAAGCTCCTGTACCTTCTTCCTGATGGCTGCAGTGGGAAGAGAGCATGGCCTGGATGGAGGGTGGGGGTGGTCACTGATGGATGCTGCTTTCCTGTGACACTGCTCTGGAGAGGGCTTTACTCATGGTGGACTGTGCTGTATTCACTACTTCATATCAGATTTTGTTATGAAATGTCTTATACAAAGCTCTTTAAAACACTGGTTAGACCACATTTGGAATATTGTGTTTGGTTCTGGTCGCTTCAGTATAAGAAGGATATAGAACAGTGTTTCCCAACCTGTTTTAGCCCAATGCCCCCCCTAAAACACACTCATTCTTGCCAACTCCCCCTTCAGGCACAATATACTTTCCAGCACCCCCATAGTGTAAAATCATGTCTACCCTATGCCAACATGAGAAAAATGTGACTTCATGCTCTCAGATCCAGGCAGCATCCTGATAAATCTCCTCTGCACCCTCTCTGAAGTTTTCACATCTTTCCTAACGTGAGGCGACCAGAATTGAACACAATATTCCATGTGGTCAAACCAGGGTTTTATAAAGCTGCAACATTACCTCGCGGCTCTTGAACTCTGACTAATGAATGCCAACAGACCATACGCCTTCTTAACCACCCTATCAACTTGAGCAGCAACTTTTGAGGGATCAATGGATATGGACCCCAAGATTCCTCTGTCCCTCCACACTGCTAAGAATGCTGCCACTAACCTTGTACTCTACCTTCAAATTTTACCTTCCAAGGTGGGTTGAACTCCATCTGCCACTTCTCAGCCCACCTCTGTCCATTGTAACCTATGACAGCTTTCTACACTCCACAAAACCACCAAACTTTATGTCATATGCAAACTTACTAACCCACCACTTCCTCATCCAAGTCACTTATAAAATGACTTGTAGAGGGAATAACTTTCTTTTTCATTTCATTAGTAGTGCAATAAATTTCAAAATCTCCCAAATTTTACAAAGGGAACAATGATTTGGAGGCCCCTCTGTTGGTCAGGGTCGACCATAGATATTACCATAAGACATAGGAGTGCAATTAGGCCATTTGGCCCATCAATTCTGCTCTGTCATTCAATCATGGTTGATCCTTTTTCCCCTCCTCAGCCCCACTCCCCAGCCTTCCCCTGTAACCTTTCATGCTGTGGCCAATTAAGAACCTAGCAATCTCCGCCAACAACTTGGCTTCCACAGCTACCTGTGGTAATAAAATTCCACAAATTCACCACCCAATGGCTAAAGAAATTTCTCCACATCTCTGTTTTAAATGGACACCCCTCAATCCTAAGGCTGTGACCTCTTGTCCTAGACTCCCCCATTATGGGAAACACCCTTTCCACATCTACTCTGTCTATACCTTACAACATTTGAAAAATTTCAATGAGAGCCCCCTCATCCTTCTGAATCCCAGCAAGTACAAGCCCAGAGTCATCAAACATTCCTCATATGATAACCCTTTCATTCCTATATTCCTACTGTGAACATACTCTGAACCCCTTCCAATGCCAGCGCATATTTTCTTCGATAAGGAGCCCAAAACCGTTCACAATACTTAAGGTGAGGTCTCACCAGTGCCCTATAAAGCCTCAGCATCACATCCCTGCTCTTATATTCTAGACCTTTTGAAATGAATGCTCACATCGCATTTTCCTTCCTCACCACGGACTCTTAACTGCAAGTTAATCTTTAGGGTGTTCTGCACAAGGACTCCCAAGTTCTTTACATCTCAGATTGTTGGATTTTCTCCCCATTTAGAAAATAGTCTGCACATTTATTTCTACTACCAAAGTGCACGACCAAGCATTTTCCAACATTGTATTTCATTTCCCACTTGTTTTAATCCATTCTCCTAATCCGTCTAAGTCCTTCTGCATCCTACCTGTTTCCTCAACACTACCTGCAACTCCACCAATCTTCATATCATCTGCAAACCTGGCAACAAAGCCATATGTTCCATCATCCAAATCATTTATATACAGCATTAAAAAAAGCAGTCCCAACAAACCCTGTTTAACACCACTAGTCACTGGCAGCCAACCAGAAAAGGATCCTTTTATTCCCACCCACTGCCACCTCAAATGCTCAAAGCATGCCAGTAACTTTCCTGTAATACTGTGGGCTCTTAACTTGGTAAGCAGCTTCACGTGTGGCACCTTGTCAAAGGCCTTCTCGAAATCCATAGAAACCATAGAAAAACTACAGCACAGAAACAGGCCTTTTGGCCCTTCTTGGCTGTGCCAAACCATTTTCTGCCTAGTCCCACTGACCTGCACACAGACCATATCCCTCCATACACCTCCCATCCATGTATCTGTCCAATTTATTCTTAAATGTTAAAAAAGAACCCGCATTTACCACCTCGTCTGGCAGCTCATTCCATACTCCCACCACTCTCTGTGTGAAGAAGCCCCCCATGTTCCCTTTAAACTTTTCCCCCCTCACCCTTAACCCATGTCCTCTGGATTTTTTCTCCCCTTGCCTCAGTGGAAAAAGCCTGCTTGCATTCACTGTATCTATACCCATCATAATTTTATATTTATCTATCAAATCTCCCCTCATTCTTCTACGCTCCAGGGAATAAAGTCCTAACCTATTCAACCTTTCTCTGTAACTGAGTTTCTCAAGTCCCGGCAACATCCTTGTAAACCTTCTCTGCACTCTTTCAACCTTATTTATATCCTTCCTGTAATTTGGTGACCAAAACTGAACACAATACTCCAGATTCGGCCTCACCAATGCCTTATACAACCTCATCATAACATTCCAGCTCTTATACTCAATACTTTGATTAATAAAGGCCAATGTACCAAATGCACAACATCCACTGAATCCCCTTTATCTATCCTACTTGTAATCTCTTCAAAGAATTCCAACATGTTCATCAGGCAAGATTTTCCCTGAAAGAAACCATGTTGACTTTGTCCTGTCTTGCCCTGTGTCACCAAGTACTCCATAACCTCATCCTTAACAATTTACTCAAGCATCTTCTCTACCACTGAGGTCAGGCTAACTGGTCTATAATTTCCTTTCTGCTGCCTTCCTCCTTTCTTAAAGAGTGGAGTGGCATTTGCAATTTTCCAATCCTCCGGAGCCATGCCAGATCCAATTATTCCTGAAAGATCATTACTAATGCCTCTACAATCTCTACCGCTACTTCTTTCAGAGCCCTAGGGTACAATTTATTTAGTCTGGGTGATATATGCATCTTTAGGTCTTTCAGCTTTTTGAGCAGCTTCTCCCTTGTAATAGTAACTGCACTCACTTCTCTTCCCTCACACACTACAACATCTGGCACACTGTGAGTGTCTTCCACAGTGAAGACTGATGCAAATACTGATTGAGTTCATCTGCCATCTCCTTGTCCCCCATTATTATTTCTCCGGTGTCATTTTCTAGCAGTCCTATATCCACTCTCATCTTTCTTCTATTTTTATATACTTGAAAAGGTTTTTTTTATCCACCTTGATTTGTTTGCTAGCTTTCTTTCATATTTCACCTTTTCCCTGCTAATGATTCTTTTGGTTGCATTCTGAAAGCTTTTAAAAGCTTCCCAATCCTTTATCTTCCTGCTAATCTTTGCTTTGTTGTATGCCCTCTCATTTGTTTTTACATTAGTGAAGACTTCCCTTGTCAGCCACGGTTGTACTAATTTGCCATTTGAGTATTTCTTCATTTTTGGAATACATCTATCCTACAGCTTTCTCATTTTTTTCCAGAAACTCATTGCTGCTCTGCTGTCATTCCTGCCAGCATCTCCTTCCAATTTAATTTGGCCAACTCCTCTCTCATACCACTGTCACTTCCTTTACTCCACTGAAATAATGCTACATCAGATTATACTTTCTCCCTATCAAATTACAAGTTGAACTCAATCATAATGTGATCACAGTCTCCTAAGGGTTCCTTTACCTTAAGCTCCCTAATTCCCCCGGTTCATTACATAACACTCAATCCACTATAACTGATCCCCAAGTAGGTGCAATGACAAACTGCTCTAAAAAGCCATCTCATGGGCATTCAACAAATTCACTCTCTTGAGATCCATTACCAACCTTAATTTCCCAATCTACCTACATGTTAAAATCTCCCATGACCATCATAACATTGCTCTTTTGACAGTCCTTTTCTATTTCCAGTTGTAGTCTACAACCCATCTATTGTTTGGAGGCATAGATATAACTGCCATCAGGGTCCTTTTATTCTTGCAGTTTTGTAACTCAACCCACAAGGACTCAGCATCTTCTGATCCTATGTCACATCTTTCTACTGATTTGATGCCATTCTTTACCAGCAGAGCCACGCCAGCCCCTCTGCCTATCTTCCCATCTTCCTATCCCTCTAATACAATGTGTAACCTTGGATATTCAGCTCCCACCTACAGCCATCCTTCAGCCACGATTCAGTGATGGCCACAACATCATACCTGACAATTTGTAATAGTGCAACAAGATCATCCACCTTATTTTTTATACTCCTTGCATTGAGATAGAACACTTTGAGTACTGTATTTGCTACCTTTTTTGATTCTGCATCCCTAATGCACTGATACTCACCCTGCTGGCTGCAATGATGTCCTATCATCTGCCTGCCCTTCCTGACAGTCTGACTGCAGGCTATCTTTGCTTTTTTAACCATCCGTCCTATCCTGAGCCCCTTCATTCCAGTTCCTGTCCTCCTGACAAACAAGTTTAAACCCTCCCCAACAGCTCTAACAAACCTGCCTTGAGAATATTGGTTCCCCTCAGGTTCAGGTCATATCTCCCCCAGAAGAGATCCCAATGATCCAAGAACCTGAAGCCCTGCTTCCTGCACTAGATCTCAGCCATACATTCATCTGCTAAATCATCCTGTTTCTACCCTCACTGGCAAGTGGCACAGGTGGCAATCCAGAAATTACTACCCTGCAGGTCCTGCTTCTCAGCTTTCTGCCTAGCACTCTGAATTCTCTTTTCAGGATCTCTTTGCTTTTTCCTGTGTCATTTGTACTAATATGTACCAAGACATCTGGCTGCGCTCTCTCCCCTGCCAAAATGCTATGGACACGATCCGAGACATTCCTGACCCTGGTACCTAGGAGGCAACATACCATCTGGGTGTCCCGTTCACATCCACAGAATTTCCTGTCTGTTCCTCTGACTATTGAGTCCTTTATCATTACTGCTTCCCTCTTCTCCCTCTTTTCCCTTCTGTACCACAGACCCATGCTCAGTGCCAGTAACCTGGTCTCTGTGGCAATCCCCTGGGAGGTCATCCTCCCAACAACAGTATCCAAAACAATATTCTTATTATTGAGGGGAATGGCCACAGGGGTGCTCTGCGCTAACTGCCTATTCACCTTCCCATTTCTTCTCCTGACAGTCACCCAGCTACCCACCTCCTGCAATTTCGGGGTGACTACTTCCCTGGGTAACTCTGATGGATTATCTCCTCACTTTCCCAAACAAGCTGAAGGTCATCCAGCTGCTGCTCCACATTCCTAACACGGTCTTCATGGAGCTGCAGTTGGATGCACTTCACCCAGATGTAGTTCCCTGGAGACTTTGGGTCTCCCAGGACTCCAACATCCAGCACAAAGAACACACAATGGCCATTTAAACTACACAAAGTACCCCTGACCCAGTAAGAAAAAGGGGAAACTTAGCAGAAACTTACCCGGACGACCTACACAGAGCCAATGCCTCTTCCAAGCCGAAGCCATCTTTGAGCCAAAGCCTGACCCTCCCACTCACACCACTGGCCCACTCCCAACAATGGCCGCTCCACCTGTCCCTTCTGTACTTTTATTTACTCCTCTCTGCGCTGCTCCCGCCACTCATTGGGCTGCTGGAATGACATGGAACACCTGTGAAGCTCTCCTTTTAAACGAGCACCATTGACCTGCGAGTAATCTCCTCACCGTGTGCTGCTGCCGCTGCCGTTCCAGCTGTCTGCGCTAGCCAGGTCAGTACAAGTGGAGAGGAAGCTATTGCCCATGCAGCAGGCTCCCTCCTCCTTGCGGCTGATAAATCCAAAGGGATGGCAGAGACCGATACAGTTTGCTACCAGTGGTGCTGCAGGAGTTCCCAGTCAGCATTGAACTCAACGTAGGACCGCTTAGGGACTGCAGTTCTGGAATTTTCCTTGGGGTTTACTCCCAAAGCCTCTCCCATGAATGGGTATAGTCACAAGGCGGCAGAGTTTTGAGATCAGAATTTTCCTCCTCCTAGATGAGCTGCCAACCACAGCTGACGAGCCCCATCTGCACACAGCAGCAGGTTTTAAAGCGCCAGTAACCCACCTTTGCCCCTTCTCCTGTCAGTAAAAACAGTTGCGCTGGGCTTAGTAGCTAAGCCACAGGTGAAGGCCAGGAGCTGGACTTGGTTGTCAGAGGCTATTTGAGATGCACGTCATTGGGAGAATTTAATAGGTAGTGGCAGCTTATCCCCACTACTTCCCCTGGCTATGACAACTTCAGGGAACCCCTTATCAGTGTTTCCTGTCCATCTGTCTACTGAGCCCATCACATTGGTGGGTTTAGAGTCACACATTGGCCAGATTGGGTAAGGAATCAGTTGTATCTCTGACCCTTCTCTCACTTTGTGATTACAGCTACTCTAAATAGATACTATAGAGTTATTTCATGTAGGTTTACTTACTCAAATTGATGGTCTGCTGTCCGGGGTTTGAATTCTGTGTCTGCACCAATGGTCTAGAGGTCTGGATGCTCGATTACTCCCTTAAACGCTAGACCATCAAGTTCAAGTTCACTTGTCATTCAACCATATGATCCCCCTTTTACTGGGTGTCTCTGGAAATGCAACTCGTTAGCCCCTCACTAACAGCCACTGGACCCTCCTTTCTCCAGCTTCGTACATCTAAAGTGTATGCGACTTTGATCCCACCAAATCCATGAGACTGGGATGTCCCACCCACCCAAACCCCAGTTTGTGTGAATGCTGTATGATTTACTGCCCTGCAATAGTCCAACAGATTAAAAAAACAGATCACACACAATTATAATGAAGTGTATTTGTGATTGTTAACTTAACCAAAGAGTTAGTAAAGAACTGCTACTACTACTACTACTACGTCAGCTCAGGCCTAGGGGGCCGGCGTCGGGCACGATGACGGACTCTCCACTTCTCCCTCTCCCTCACCATCACTTTGGAAGACACTAGCAGTATGATGGAAGTTCCAGGTGTCGGGAGCATGAAGTGTGTGAGGTTATAACTAGACAGAAGGTTCTTGGGCTTTGATTTATTTTATCATTAGTCTCCAAGTACCCTGAAACCTCATCCTTAATAATAGACTCTAACACTTTCCCAACCACCGAGGTTAGGCTAACTAGCCTATAATTTCCACTCTTTTGTCTTCCTCCCTTCTTAAAGAGTGGAGAAACATTTGCAATTTTCCGTTCTTCAGTTTGCCTAGCACTTTTTCACTTTGTAATAGCAATGTCACTTACTCCTGTTCCCTGACACTCACAGACCTCTGGCATATAGCTAGTGTCTTCCACAGTAAAGACTGAAGCAAAGTACTTACTAAGTTCATATGTCATTTCTTTGTCCCCCATTTCTACCTCAACAGTATTATTTTCAGTGGGTCCAATTTCAACTCTCACCTCCCTTTTATTCTTTATATAACTGGAAAAACCTTTATTATCCTGCTTTATATTATTGGTTAGTCTGCCCTCATATTTTACCTTTTCCCTTCTGAAAGCTTTTTTAGTTGCCTTCTGTTGGATTTTAAATGCTTCCCAGTCATCTAACTTCCCACTCACTTTTGCTACCTTATATGCCCTTTCCTTGGCTTTTATGAAGTCCTTAACCTCCCTTATCAGCCATGGTTGCCTACCCCACTATTTAAGAACTTCTTTTGTGGGACAATCTATCCTGTGTTTTGTGAACTATTCACATAAACTTCAGCCATCTCTGCTCTGCCATCATCCCTGCCAGTATCCTCCACCAATTCACCTGGGCAAGGTCCTCTCTCATGCCTCTGTAATTCCCTTTATTCCATTGTGATACTGATACATGTGACTTTTGCTTCTCCCTCTCAAACTGCAGTATGAATTCAATCATATTATGATCACTGTCTCCTAAGAGTTCCTTTCCATTAAGCTGACCAATAAAATCTGGATTATTACACAACACCCAGTCTAAGATTGCCTTTCCCCAAGTAGTCTCAAGTACAAGCTGCTCTAAAAAGCCTCCTCATAGCATTTAAGTTCCCTCTCCTGCAATCCGACACCTACTTGATTTTCTCAATCCTCTTGCACATTGAAGTCCCCCATTACAATTGTGACGTTACCCTTATTACATGCCCTCTCCAGCTCCGTTTGAAATCCCAACCCCACATCTTGGCTCCTATTTGGAGGCCTATATATAAGACCATAAGACTACAAGATATAGGAGCAGAAGTAGGGCGTTCGGCCCATCGAGTCTGCTCCACCATTCAATCATGGACTGATCCAACTCTTCCAGTCATCCCCACTCTCCTGCCTTCTCCCCATACCCTTTGATGCCCTGGTTAATCAAGAACCTATCTATCTCTGCTTTAAATGCACCCAATGACTTGGCCTCCACAGCCACTTGTGGCAACAAATTCCACAGATTTACCCCACTCTGACTAAAGTAATTTCTCTTCATATCAGTTCTAAATGGACGTCCTTCAATCCTGAAGTCGTGCCCTCTTGTCCTAGAATCCCCTACTATGGGAAATAACTTTGCTCTATCTAATCTGTTCAGACGTTTTAACATTCAGAATGTTTCAATGAGATCCCCCACCCCCCCCATTCTCCTGAACTCCAGGGAATACAGCCCAAGAGCTGCCAGACATTCCTCATACAGTAACTCTTTTATTCCTGGAATCATTCTCATGTATCTTCTCTGAACCCTCTCCAATGTCAGTATATCCTTTCTAAAATAAGGAGCCCAAAACTGCACACAATACTCCATGTGGTCTCACGAGTGCCTCAACATCACATCCCTGCTCTTATATTCTATACCTCTAGAAATTAGAAAGTTTAGAATATATGCATTATGATCAGAGATTAAGGGAGCTAGGGCTTTACTCTTTGGAGAGGAGGATGAGAGGAGACATGATAGAGGTGTACAAGATATTAAGAGGAATAGATAGAGTGGATAGCCAGCGCCTCTTCCCCAGGGCACCACTGCTCAATACAAGAGGACATGACTTTAAGGTAAGGGGTGGGAAGTTCAAGGGGGATATTAGAGGAAGGTTTTTTACTCAGAGAGTGGTTGGTGCGTGGAATGCACTGCCTGAGTCAGTGGTGGAGGCAGATACACTAGTGAAGTTTAAGAGACTACTAGACTGATATATGGAGAGGCAGGGTTTGAGGGTCAGCACAACATTGTGGACCAAAGGGCCTGTACTGTGCTGTACTATTCTATGTTCTATGTTCTATTAAATGAATGCCAACATTGTATTTGCCTTCTTCAACACCGACTCAACCTAGAGATAAACCTTTAGGGTATCCTGCACAAAACTCCCAAGTCCCTTTGCATCTCTGCATTTAAATACTCTCCCCATCTAAATACTATAATAGTCTGCCCATTTATTTCTTCCACCAAAGTGCATGACCATACACTTTCCAACATTGTATTTCATTTGCCACTTCTTTGCCCATTCCCCTAAACTATCTAAGTCTCTCTGTAGGGTTTCTGCTTCCTCAACACTACCTGCTCCTCCACTTATCTTTGTACCATCGGCAAATTTAGCCACAAATCCATTAATCCCATAGTCCACATCATAGACATACATCGTAAAAAGCAGCGGTCCCAACACCGACCCCTGTGGAAATCCACTGGTAACCAGCAGCCAGCCAGAATAGGATCTCTTTATTCCCACTCTCTGTTTTCTGCCGATCAGCCGATGCTCCACCCACACTAGTAACTTCCCTGTAATTCCATGGACTCTTATCTTGCTTAGTAGCCTCCTGTGTGGCACCTTGTTAAAGGCCTTCTGAAAATCCAAGTACACCACATCTACTACATCTCCTTTGTCTATCCTGCTTGTAATTTCCTCAAAGAATTGCAGTAGGTTTGTCAGGCAAGATTTTCATTTCAGGAAACCATGCTGGCTTTGGCTGATCTTGTCATATGCCTCCAGGTATTCCGTAATCTCATCCCTAACAATAGGGTCCAACAACTTCCCAACCACTGATGTCAGGCTAACAGGTCTATAGTTTCCTTTCTGCTGCCTCCCACCCTTCTTAAATAGCAGAGTAACATTTGCAATTTTCCAGTCATCTGGTACAATACCAGAATCTAGCAATTTTTGAAAGATCATTGTTAATGCCTCCACAGTCTCTCCAGCTACTTCCTTCAGAAGCCGAGGGTGCATTTCATCAGATCCAGGAGATTTATCCACCCTCAGACCGTTAAGTTTTTCAGCTGTAATTTTCACTGCACAAACTTCACTTCCCTGACACTCTTGAATGTCCGGTATACAGCAGACCTCTTCCACTGTGAAGACTGATGCAAAATACACATTCAGTTCCTCTGCCACCTCTGCATCTCTCATTACAATATCTCCAGCGTCATTTTCTATTGGTCTTATATCTACCCTCAACTCTCCTTTACCCTTTATATACTTAGTCACCAGCTTCCTTTAATAATTCATCTTTTCCTTCCTAATGACCTTCTTAGTTTCCTTCTGCAAGTTTTTAAAAGCTTCCCAGTCCTCTGTCTTCCCACTAGCTCCGGTTTCCTTGTATGCCCCGTCTTTTGCTTTTACTGTGGCTCTGACTTCGCTTGCAGTTTCTTAATTCTACCCATAAAGATTCAACATTATCTAACCCATGTCACCTCTTTCTAAAGATGTAATTCCATCTCCTACCAACAGAGCCCTATGCCTTCCTGCCTGTCCTTTCGATGCAAACTTTATTCTTTGATGTTAAACTCCCAACTATGACCTTCTTTCAGCCCCGACCCAGTGATGCCCACAACGTCATACCAACCAATCTCTAATCGCGCCACGAGTTTGTTCACCTTATTCCGAATGCTATGTGCATTTAAATACTGCACCTTCAGTCCGGCATTCTTCGCTCTTTTGAATTTTTCCCGTGATACAATTTAACTCATTACTCTGTCTGCACTTGTACCCAATCATTGGCTTGTCCTTCCTTACATTCATGTTACATTCTTCATCTACTTGTAAACCTGCTGGCTCATCCTCAGCTCCGTCATCCTGGTTCCTGTCCCCCTGCCACTTCCAACAGCTCTGGTAAACCTGCCTGCAAGAATATTGGTTCCCTCTGGATTCAAGTGCAACCCGTCTGTTTTGTACAGGTCACACTGGCCCCAGAAGAGGTCCCAGTGACCCAGAAATCTGAACCCCTGCCCCCTGCTCCATTTCTTCAGCCACACATTTATCTGCCACCTCGTTCTATTCCTCTCCTCATGTGGTGTGGCACAGTCAGCAAACCCGAGATTAATACTCTTGAGGTCCTGCTACTCAGCTTCCTTCCAACTCCCTGTAGTCTGTTTTCAGGACCTCCTCCCTTTTTCTACCTATGTTGTTGGTACCAATATGTACCAACGACGTTACAATAGGGTCTTTTAAGGGTCTCCTGGATAGGTACATGAAGCTTAGAAAAAGAGAGAGCTATGGGTAACCCTAGGTAATTTCTAAAGTAAGAACATGTTCAGCACAGCATTGTGGGTCGAAGGGCCTGTATTGTGCTGTGGTTTTCTATGTTTCCACAACTGGCTGCTCACCCTCCCTCTTCACAATATCGTGGACACGTTCAGAAACATCGTGGCCCCTGGCACCTGGGAGGCAAACTACCATTCGTGTTTCCTTTCCACGTCTACAGAATCGCCTGTGTGTCCCTCTAACTATACAGTCCCCTATCACTGCCGTCATCCTCTTTGGTTCCCTACCCTTCTGAGCCATGGGGACAGACTCAGTGCCAGAGGCGTGGCCGCTGTTACTTCTCCCAGGTAGATCGTCCCCCCCAACAGTACTCAAAATTGTGTACATTGTTGAGGGGGATGACCACAGGGGTGCTCTCCACTATCTGACATTCTCCCTTCCCTCTCCTGACAGCCACCCATTTATCTGTTCCTGTAGCCTTGGGGTGACTACCTCCCCCGGCTCCTGTCTATCACTGTTTCACTTTCCCTAACAAGCCGAAGGTCATCGAGCTGCAGCTCCAGTTCCCTAACGCGTTCTCTAAGGAGCTGCATCTCGATGTACCTGGTGCAGACATGGCCATTGGGGAGTCTGGGAGTCTTCTGGAAATCCCACATCGGACACCCAGAACAGAACATTGGCCCTGTAGACACTATTTCTGCAAGAGTTAAATAAGAAATAAGGAATGAACTTGCCTACTTACCTTGTCTACTTTTCTTAGAGAGGATGTGCTGAAACTGGAGAGGGTTCAAAGGAGGTTCACAAAGATGATTCCAGGGTTGAATGGCTTGTCATAGGAAGAATGCTTTATGGCTCTGGGCCTGTATTCTCTGGAATTCAGAAAAATGAGGGGTGACCTCATTGAAACCTATAGAATAGTGAAAGGCCTTGATAGAGTGGATGTGGAGAGGATGTTTCCTGTGATAAGAGAGTCTAAATCAGAGGGCACAGCCTCAGTATAGAGGGGTGTCCTTTTAGAATGGAGGTGAGGAGGAATTTCTTTAGCCAGAGAGTAGTGAATCTGTGGAATTCTTTGCCACAGGCAGCTGTGGAGAACAAGTCTTTGTGTATATTTAAGGCAGAGGTTGATAGATTCTTGATTGGTCAGGGCATGAAGCGATACAGGGGAGAAGGCAGGAGACTGGGGCTGAGAGGAAAATTGGATCAGCCATGATGAAATGGTGGAGCAGACTCGATGGGCCAAATGGCCTACCTCTGCTCCTGTATCTTATGGTCTTATCTGTCTGTACGCAGTTCGACCGGTGAGAATGGCTCCAGGGGCTGTGGTGTGTCCCTTGTTTGAGATGTGGGAGGTCTGGGAGACCGTCAGCCTCCTGGATAACCACATCTGCACCAGGTACACCGAGCTGCATCTCCTCAGAAAGTCCATCAAAAATCTGGAGCTGTGGCTCAGTGACCTTCGGCTGGTCTGGGGAAGTGAAGAAGTGATAACAGGAATGTGGTCTCCCCTCAAATGCAAGAGGCAGGGAGATGGGTGACTGTCAGGGGAGGAAAGGGAAGTGGGCAGTAAGTACAGAGCACCCCTGTGGCCATTCCCATCAGTAATGAGTACAGGATACTGTTGACCTACTGGGGTAAGCTGCAGCTACCAGCTCTACGGGACTGACTCCGCCGCTGCGGCTCAGAAGGCAAGCAGGGAGAAGTGGACTGCAGCGGGAACAGGGGATTCCACAGTCTGAGGAACAGAGGTGAGACAACGTGGACACGATAGAGTCACCTGGGTGGTACGTTGCTTGTGTGTGCCAGCGTCAGGGACGTCTCAAATCAGCTCCAGGACATTCCGAGCGGGGAGGGTGAGCATTGGTACATCTTGACACCAAAGACACAGACAGCAAAAACAAAGAAGTCCAAAAGAGAGAGTTTAGGGAGCTGGGTAGAAAGCTGAAAACCAGGGTAGCAACTAATATCCTGGCAGGCAGGTTTGCCGAAGCTGTTGGGCAGGGGGTTGGGAACTGGAGTGGTGGGGCTCTTGGTTTGGGAGACTGTCAGAAGGACAGGCAAATGATAGGGGAAAATCACAAGCAGTGGGATGAGTTGCAGTGTAAAGGGGGGGGAAAAATTGAAAAGGGTGACAGATACCAGACTGAAGGCGTTATTTATGAAAGCATGCAGCCTATGGAATAAAGTAGATGATTTTGTAGCATAGTTAGATATCGACAGATATGACGTGGGCATCTCTGAGCTTAACATCCAAGGTTACATCTTGTATCAAAAAAGCAAGCAGGCCTAAGGGGAGAGGTGGCTGTGTTGGTAAAAAAAAATGAAAACAAATCTTTAGAAAGAGGTGATATGGGATCAGAACATGTAGAACCTTTGTGGATAGAGTTAAGAAACTGCAAGGGTTAAAAGATCCTGATGGGAGTTATATACAGGCCTCCGAACAGTAGTCAGGATGTTGACTACAAGTTACAAGGGGAGATAGAAAAGGCATGTCAAAAGGCAATGTTATGATAGCCATGGGAGATTTCAATATGCAGGTAGATTGGGAAAGTCAGGTTGGTGCTGGATCCTGAAATGGAATTTGTAGAATGCCTACAAGATGGCTTTTTAGAGCAGCTTGTGGTTGAGCCCACTAGGGGAAGTGCAATTCTGGATTGGGTGCTGTGTAATGAACTGAATTTGGTTAGAGAGCTTAGGGTAAAGGAACCCTTAGGAGGCAGTGATCATAATATGATAGAATTCACCCTGCAAGTTCAGGGAGAAGCTAAAGTCTTACAATGGAGTAAGGGGAATTACAGAAGCATGAGAGAGGAGCTGGCCAAAGTTGATTGGAAGGAGACACTAGCAGAGATGTGGCACGTGGCCAAGTGGTTAAGGCGTTGGACTAGTGATCTGAAGGTCATGAGTTCGAGCCCCAGCCGAGGTAGCGTGTTGTGTCCTTGAGCAAGGCACTTAACCACACACTGCTCCAGTCCACCCAGCTGAAAATGGGTACTGGCATCCTATCTGGGGGTGCGGGGGGAGTCTTGTACTCTCAGTCGCTTCACGCCATGGAAACCGGCATAAGCACTGGCCTGATGAGCCTATGAGGCTCGGGACAGACTTTAACTTTAACTAGCAGGGATGTGGCAGAGCTGGAATTTCTGGGAGCAGTCGGAAAGCTCAGGATAGATGCGTTCCAAGGAAGAGGGAGTATTCTAAAGGCAGGATGACACAACATCCTTGTGGCTGACAAAGCAACATAAAAGCAAAAGATAGGGCATATAACAGAGCAAAAATTAGTAGGGAGTTCAAGGAGTGGGAAACTTTTAAAAACCAATGGAAGGCAACTAAAAAAACATAAGGGGGAGATGAGTATTTTGGACCAAAAGGCAGAGGAGCAAAATTAGGCCATTGTGTCTGCACTGCCATTTCATTATGGAAATAGTCTACCCTTCTACCAGAGTGCATGACCATACACTTCCTGACACCATATTCCATCTCCCACTTCTTCTAATCTGTCTAAATCCTCCTGCAGCCTCTCTACTTTCCTCAAATCTACCTGCCCCTCCACTGATCTTCACATCGTCCATAAACTTGGTCACAAACCCATCGATTCCGTCATCCAAATCATTGGCATACAATGTAAAAAGAAACAGTCCCTGTGGAACACCACTAGTCACCGGCAGCCAAGCAGAAAAGGTTCCCCGTTGAAGTTTAGATCCCACATCATGGTTACTGTTCGGATAAGTGTATACAACTTTCATCAGGGTCTCTTCACCCTTGTAGTTCTTTAATTTTACCCACAAGAATTCTACATCTTTCTTATGATTTGATTTCATTTTTTACCAAGAGCACCATGCCAGCCCCTCTGTAAACCTGTCTGAATGATCTATGATCTTTCAGCCACATCTCAGTGATGACCAAAACAACATACCTACCACCTTTAACTGCACTCAAGATCAGCTACCTTATTCCATATACTGATTGCATAATAAGCTAGGTGTCCCCCCAGCTAAGCAGTGAAACTGAACCAGGCGAGAGTAGAAAGTGATCGAGTGTGTCAAGGCAGTGCCAAGGTGCTTGAGGGGACCCAGGTGTATATAAGGAGCCAACCAGGGGCCAGGGAGATGGTCAGACAGCACGGACTCACCTTTTCTCACATCTCTAACTGCCTCTTAAGTGCTGCAAATGTATCTGCTGTCTCCAGTTCCTCTGGCAGCACGTCCCAGACATTCATCACTCTTACCTTTGAGTTTAAATTTGCTCTGCATATCCCCCTCTCTCATCTTAAGCTTCTGCAAGCGAGTCTTTGACATTTTCAACCTGGGATAAAATCTCTGTCTACCTACTCTCATAAACTTGTACTTAGTCTTTAATGAACCTCTCCTTACAGCTGATTCTCTCTAATCCAGTCAGCATCCTGGCAAACCTCTTCTGCATCCTCTCCAAAGCCTCCACATCCTCCTGTAACTGGCTGACCAGATCTGCATTTCTTGCATACTTCTGCAACTTTCTGAGCCACACAGTCTGGAACCCAGAGGTTTTACACATCTCCTTTGTCAGTGTAGTATAGCGAGGGTCCTGGACTGATTTAGAGTTGAATAGCACAATCACTCATTCTCCCACTCGGACACAGAGGACAATGTGGTACAACGGTGGCAGAGTCAATGGAGAAACCCACCTGTTTGACAGCAACAATTGCAAATCAGTATCTTCAAATTATACTTGTGGGAAATTGATAAAAGGCAAAGGCAGGAAACTGTAGGCCACAAGACAATGGAGATGGTTATCAACTTGAGGAGGACTCGCACCACCCACACACCTCTTCACATTAGCAGCACAGCAGTGGAAACTGTGAGCAGTTTCAAATTCCTGGGAGTGCACAACCTCCCATAGTCACACAACATTTTCTACACAATCAGGAAAGCTCACCAACGCCTCTACTTTGTGAGGAGGCTGAAGAGAGCTGGACCTTGCACATCCATACATTCTACAGATACACAGCAGAGAGCATCCAAACATGCTGCATCACAGCGTGGTACAGAAAATGTGCAGTGGGTCACAGAAAGACTCTACAACGGGTAGTCAAAACTGCCCAACACATCACTGGCACCAGCCTATCCAGATATGTAGGGTAACTCACACAAAATACTGCAGGAACTCAGCAGGTCAGGCAGCATCCATGGAAATGAATAAATAGGACACTCAAAGCTGCTGCGCAGGTTGACTCTGTGGTTAAGAAGGCATACGGTGCATTGGCCTTCATCAATCGTGGGATTGAGTTCAAAAGCCGAGAGGCTATATAGCTATAGAAGACCCTGGTCAGACCCTACCTTGAATACTGTGCTCAATTCTGATCGCTTCACTACCGGAAGGATGTGGAAACCATGGAGAGGGTGCAGAGGAGATTTACAAGGATGTTGCCCGGATTGGGGAGCATGCCTTATGAGAATAGGTTGAGTGAACTCGGCCTTTTCTCCTTGGGGGAACGGAGGATGAGAGGTGACCTGATAGAGGTGTATAAGACGATGAGAGGCATTGATTGTGTGGATAGTCAGAGGCTTTTTCCCAGGGCTGAAACGGCTAGCATGAGAGGGCATAGTCTTAAGACGCTTGGAAGTAGGTACAGAGGAGATGTCGGGGTAAGTTTTTTACGCAGAGAGTGGTGAGTGCGTGGAATGGGCTGCCAGCAACGATGGTGGAGGCGGATACAATAGGGTCTTTTAAGAGACTCCTGGATAGGTACATGGAGCTTAGAAAAATAGAGGGCTATGGGTAACCCGAGGTAATTTCTAAGGTAGGGACATGTTCGGCACAGCTTTGTGGGCCAAAGGGCCTGTATTGTGCTGTAGGTTTTCTATGTTTCTGTGTTTTGGGTTGAGACCTTTCATCAGGACTGGAAAAACAGATGAGAATTCAAAGTAAGAAGCGGGGGAGGGGAGGAAGAAGTACAAGGTGGGAGGTGAGGGGTGAAACCAGGAGAGGGAAGAGGTGATGTAAAGAGCTGGGAAGTTGATTGGTGAAAGAGATAAAGGGCAGGAGAAGGGGGAACCTGATAGGAGAGGACAGAAGGCCATGGAAGAAAGGGAATGAGGAAGAACACCACAGAGGGAGTTGATCAGTAGGTAAGAAGATAAGGTGAGAGAGGGAAATAGGAATGGAGGATGGTGAAGGGTGTGGGGGGGCAATTACTAGAAGTTTGAGAAATCGATGTTCATGCCATCAGGTTGGAGGCTACCCTGACAGAATATAAGCTGTTGCTCCTCCAACCTGAGTGTGGCCTCATCGCAACAGTAGAGGCGGCCGTGGACTGACATTTCAGAATGGGAATGGGAAGTAGAACTGAAATGGGTGGCTACTAGGAGATCCTGCTTTTGGTGGTGGACGGAGCGTAGATGCTCAGTGAAGTGGTCTCTCAATCTACATTGGGACCCACTCATATACAAGAGGCAACACTGGGAGCTCCGAACACAGTATATCACCCCAAAAGACCCACAGGTGAAGTGTAACCTCACCTGGAAGGACTGTTTGGGGCCCTGGATGGTAGTGAGGGAGGAGGTGTAGGGGCAGATGTAGCACTTGTTCTTTTTGCAAGGGTAAGTGCCAGGCGGAAGATCAGTGGGAAAGGATGAATGGACAAAGGAGTCATGTAGGAAGCGGTCCCTGTGGAAACCGGAAAGACAAGGGAGGAAAAGTTGTGCTTGATGATGGGAGCCTGTTGGAGATTGCAAAAGTTACAGAGAATTATGTGCTGGACGCGGAGACTAACAGGGTGTTCGGTGAGGAGAGGAGGAACCGTATCCCTGGTATTGAAAGGTCAAGGACATATTTACAGAAGAGTATCTGAAAAGGGCCAGTGACATCATGAAGGATCCCACCCACCCTGCTCATAGACTGTTGTCCCACTCCCATCGGGGAGAGGCTACCGAGCATCCACACCAGGTCAACCAGACTCAAAAACAGTTACTTTCCACAGCAGTAAGGTTGATCAACACCTCCACCCACTAACCCACCCTCCACACCCACAACCAGTACTACTTTATTATTTCCTGCCAGTCACCTTGTGTACAGACATTCCTGCATCGAGCATCAGTTTATGGACAGACAACCAATCTATTGGTTTTATATTAAGTGCTTTTATTTATTGTGTTTTTATTCTATTCTTTAGCATAATGTTTTTTATGGCTACATTGGATCTAGAGTAACAATTATTTCACTCTCCTTCACACGTGTACTGACAAATGACAATAAACAATCTTAAATCTGGAATCTTGAATCCTAAATATTTTGGGATCATGGTTCCCAGTCTGACCACAACAGTTGCAGTTTAGATACTGACCACCAGGTGGTGCACATGTGCCACCTGCAGGAACATTCCCTTTAAATCATTCCCCTTCCCACTGAATCCCGCTCTGCGGCAAATCCCACTTCCCAATTTTAACTACTGTACTGTCAAGAGGTGGTACTGGGGGGGCGGTCACACTGTGGGAGGGAGTGGTACTGAGGGAGGGTCACACTGTGTGAGGGCTGGTACTGAGGGAGGGTCACACTGTGGGAGGGGTGGTACTGAGGGAGGGTCACACTGTGGGAGGGGTGGTACTGAGGGAGGGTCACACTGTGGGAGGGAGTGGTACTGAGGGAGGGTCACACTGTGGGGGGGTACTGAGGGAGGGTCACACTGTGGGAGGGGTGGTACTGAGGGAGGGTCACACTGTGTGAGGGCTGGTACTGAGGGAGGGTCACACTGTGGGAGGGGCGGTACTGAGGGAGGGTCACACTGTGTGAGGGGTGGTACTGCGGGAGGGTCACACTGTGGGAGGGGTGGTACTGAGGGAGGGTCACACTGTGGGAGGGGTGGTACTGAGGGTGAGTCACTGTGGGAGGGGTGGTACTGAGGGAGGGTCACACTGTGGGAGGGGTGGTACTGCAGGAGGGTCACACTGTGGGAGGGGTGGTACTGAGGGAGGGTCACACTGTGGGAGGGGTGGTACTGAGGGAGAGTCACACTGTGGGTGGGGTGATACTGAAGGAGGGTCAGACTGGGACGGGTGGTACTGAGGGAGGGTCACACTGTGGAGGGATGTGATATTGAGGGAGGGCCACACTGTGAGAGAACTGGCACTGCGTGAGATTTTTAGATTCTGATACTTTTGCAGTTCAAAGGTTTTTTGGAAGTCAAGAATCAGGCATAAATCTTCCTACTAACAATCGTTTACAGGAGCAACAAAGATGAGCCGAGGGAAAGTCTCATACTCCGACTAGAGATAACAATTCACAGGGAGTGATACTTGCTACTGAAAATACACGGACAACTGTATAGTAATTACTGGAAATTTTACTGAACAATTACACGCATGTGCAGTAGTTCAAGTTCAAATTGAAGTTTAATTGTCATTCAACCATTCCTGAATACATGCGTAAATCCAAATAAAGTCCAAATCCCCAGTGTTCCATTGGGGCCAAGGTACAAACTCAACCCCAGCAGTCACACCCAGCATGGATATATATATATATAGACATCCGTCAGTCTCGTGAGACCATGGATAGATAGATAGATAGATAGATAGATAGATATTATATATATATATATATAGATATAGATAGATATAGATATATATATAGGCATCTGTTACTCTCATGGGACCATGGAGAGATATATATATATAGACATCTGTCACTCGAGAGAGACCATGGATATATATATATATATATATATATAGGCATCCGTTACTCTCGTGAGACCATGGATAGATATATATATAGATAGATAGATATATATAGATATATATTATATATAGGCATCTGTTAGTCTTGTGAGACCATGAATTTGCGCCTTGGAAGCTTTCCAGGGCGCAGGCCTGGGCAAGATTGTATGGAAGACCAGCAGTTGCCTATGCTGCAAGTCTCCCCTCTCCACGACACTGATGTTGTCCAAGGGAAGGGCACTAGGGCAGATACAGCTTGGCACCAGTGTCGTCGCAGAGCAATGTGTGGTTAAGTGCCTCGGCTGAGGCTCGAACTAGCGACCTTCAGATCACTAGTCCGAACTGTACTGAAAAAAGTACAAATTACTTGTAATTACAGGTACTCAAAGTAGGCAAAGGTGAGTAAGTCATTAAAATGTGGTTTTGTTGTCAGTGAAGATGAAGATCATGATTTACAGTGGGATCTTGATCAGGGGAGTAAGGCGGCGGCAGTAGTACAGTATGTCAAATAGAGCTTAATTCATTAAGTGTATGGGGTGTCCAGGGAGGGTCAGCATTGCTGGTGAAGGGGCTTGTCATGTGCACTCTGGGGCAGCTCACTCACCTTCGGACCCCACTGGACACTCAGCTCTCACCTGTGACCCCAAGTAACTGTGACCCCCGTACACAGCTTCAATAGGTGGTTTAAACCAGGTGAGGGTAGCCAGTGGGCTTCATACCATAAGGCAAAGGAGCAGAATTAGGCCATTCGGCCCATCATCTGCTCAGCCATTTGATGCATTGGTGATTCATTTTGCTCCCTTTCTCCTGCCTTCTTCCTGTAAACTTTCATGCTGCGACTTACCGAACCTGTCAACATCCTCCTGATATCTACCCAGTGACGTGGCCTCCACAGCTGCCTGTGGCAATGACTTCCACACATTCACCACCCTCTGGCAAAAGAAATTCCTCCTTATCTTTGTTATAAATGGACATCCCTCTATTCTGAGGTTGTGCCCTCTACCTTACTATAAGAAACATCCTCTCTACCTCCACTCTATCAATAGGTTTCAATGAGATCCTCCCTCATTCTTCTAAATTCTAGCAAGGACAAGAATCAGACTTCCAGTGAGGCCTCACCAGTGCTTTATAAAGCCTCAGCATTATATCTGTGCTTTTATATTCTAGTTCTCTTGAGATGAATGCTAACATCACATTTGCCTTCCTCACCACAAACCCAACCTGCAAATTAACCTTTAGGGAACCCTGCACAAGGACTCCCTCCTCAATTTGCACCTCGGGTTTTTGAACTTTCTCCCTGCTTAGAAAACAGCCTACACTTTTACTCTTTCCACCAAAGTGCACGACCACACACTTCCCAACACTGTCTTCCATTTGTCACTTCTTTGCCCATTCTCCCAATCTGCTTCTTTGCCTCCTCAACACTACCTGCCCCTCCACCTATCTTAGTATCGTCCGCCCACTTGGCCACAAAACCACCAATTCTGTCATGCAAATCAGTGACATAACGTAAAGAGATGTGGTCCCAACACCGACTCCTGTGGAACACCACTGGTCACCAGCAGCCAGTCAGAAAAGGCTCCCTTTATTCCCACTCTTCACCTCCTGCCAGTCAGCCAATGCTTTCTCCATGCTAGTACCTTTCCTGTAAAACCATGGGCTCTGAGCAGCCTCGTGTGTGGCATCTTGTCAAAGGCCTTCTGAAAATCTAAGAACACATCGTGCACTGATTCTCCTTTGTCTGTAGTCATATTACCCCGCTATGTCTGTCCTAGCACGCAAAGACGGCTTCACTGGACTGGGTGGATGAGATTTACAGTGAGATCCAACGGCCAGGAATGAGGTTCTGCAGCACTTCATGGAGACCGACAGGAATGACAAGGCACAGAAGTCACCATCATTTGCTCCAACCAAAGCGGACCCCAGTTGGTGACGACTACTTCTACTATTAGACGTGGACTTCCGAGCTCGAGAGAGATACTGCCCCGCTTAAACAACTTTTCAACTTTGAAAACTCTCCTGCATAGTTTCACTGGCATTGTTGGAGACGACAGACAACCAACGTTTTGGGAAGACAGGTTGATTTTGGACTTTTACTGTGAACAGCCTGGCCCTGAGGAATGTTGTAGACTGAAGGACCTAGGAGTAAATGGTAGAGAGGGTGAAGAAGGCTTTTCGCATGCTAGTCTTCATCAGTCAGAGCTCTGTCTAGAAGCTGGGATGTTATATTGCAGTTGTACCAGACACACTCAGGATATTGTGCTCACATTTGGCCAGCCTGCTATAGGAACAGCCTGGAAAGAGTACTTTGCAACTGTTTTTGTTAGTGGAGGGGAATGAGGGGTGGCCTTATAGAGGTATATAAAATTATGAGGAGTTACTTACCTCTGTCAGCTCTGCTGGGGCATAGGCTGCCAATAGTAGCTCTCCAGAATCCTTTGTCCTGGGCCAGTCTTTCAAGGTGTTCCCACGTGTAGCCCATCTTCAAAAATCATTCCTCTCCAACAGATGAGGTCTTTGGAGCTTCTGTTGGTGTTTCTGTAACTGTTTTTTTTATGCTATGCCCTATGCCAGCTCTCCTCTTTTCACAGCCAGGCCTGGGACCGTCCTTGGTGGAGTTATAGATCAGGCTAGGAACTGATAACTTATGGGATAGGTGTAAGGTGAGAACTTTATTAGGAACCAGAGGATGGTCTGAATATGGAATGAGCTACCAGAAGAAGTGATTGAGGAAGGTACATTAATGACATTTAAGAGCACTTTGACAGGTAGAGGGATAGAAAAGTTTCTGACTGAACATGGGCAAATGGGACCAGCTAAGATAAAGAATCTCGTTCAGCATGGACTAGTTGAGCAGCTTCTGAGCAGATTCCCTGTGCTCTCACTTTGATTAGACTCCTGTTTCCCAACATCTAAACTTTTGTAGCGCATTTTCTTTTACTGAGGTTACCACTGAAGTGAAACCATTTGGACTCATCTACATTACCCAAAGGGCCTGTAATGTACTATTCTATGTTCTCTACTGAAACCACCCGCTGGTTGGGGTTGGCCATGGATGTTGTCTCCTCACTGTCTACAAGCCAGTTGCCCATGTAACAGCAAACCTCTCCCCCTGCACCACACACACACACAGCTGATGAATCCAAAGGAACAGCAGAGACTGATACAATTTGGCACCAGCGGCGTCGCAGGAGCTGCCAGACAGTGTAGAACTCAACACAGGACTCCAGATGAACCGCCAAACATGGCTGGTGAACCCCATCTGCCCAGACTCACCTACAAGGGTTTATCGAATTCCTCACGAGCTCTGGCCGGCTCACAGGGGCAGTGGACAGGTTGCTGGTTAGTGACGCTGAGGCCTGGATGTAGAACCCAGGAATTCCATCAAACGCCACTACAGTGACCTGGCCATGATGATTCACAACTGACTTGCTCCACAGAAGAGAGGGTCATGGTTGATGGGACTCATTCTGACTGGAGGTCTGTGAATTCAGAATCTGAATCAGATTTAATATCACTGGCTTACGTCATGAAATTTGTTGCTTTGCAGCAACAGTACATAATAAAAAACAATTAAAATAATATATAAATACATTAGTGCAGAAAGAGCAAACACTGCCATAGTGTATACAGGTTCACTGATCATTCAGAAATCTGGTGGCGGAGGGGAAGAAGCTGTTCCTTAAATGTTGTATGTGAGTCTTCAGGCCCCTGTATCTCCTACCTGATGGTAGCAATAAGAAGAGGGCATGTCCTGGGTGATGGGGGTCCGTAATGATGGCTGCCACCTTTCTGAGGCATTGCCATTTGAAGATATCTTTACTAGTGTCCATAATGGTTTGAGTTTACAATTTTCTGATCCTGTGCAGTGGCCCCTCCATTCATATAAATGACTTGGGTAAAATATAGATGGATGAAATAGAAATATCAAAGGGTAGTGAGAAATGGGAGAGTTTAATCTGACTAAAAGTGAGGTTGTATTCTGAGAGATCAAATGCAAAATGAACATATTATAGGATTTCTAAGTGTTGAAGAATAGAGGGACAAAAGGGATCAAATCCCTGAAATTGGCTACACAGGCATAGGGCACAATAGGGCACAAGGAAGTAGGGTTACAAAGAGAAAATCTGCAGATGCTGGATTCCGAGCAACACGCACAAAATGCACAGCTCTATGGAAAAGAGCAATTGACGTTTCAGACCGAGACCTTTCATCTGCAGATGCTGGATTCCGAGCAACACGCACAAAATGCACAGCTCTATGGAAAAGAGCGATTGACGTTTCGGACCGAGACCCTTCATTAGACTGGAAGGTAGGGTTAGGTTAGTGAAGTTAGTGCAAGTCAGCTCCAGCAGACTGTGCAGGTGGGATCAACAGTAAGATCCAAAGTCCAGGAAGGCAGTACTGCAATGCTTCATGAAGTGCAAAGCCACAGTAGTCATAGATATCTATTGCAAACAAGGAAAACCCCAATTTATGACGACTACTTGTACCACTGGACCCAGACTTCCAAGGTCAAGAGTGGAACTGCCCCAGTGCAACAGCTTTTCCACTTTAAATACTCTCCCACAGGTCTCCTGTCATTGTAGGCTATGACAGACAACAAAGGAAGTACAGGACATGCCTTTTCGTGGAGGCAGTTAATTCTAGAGGAAGAAAATTATGGTACAGCTTTATAAAGCTCAAGTTAGCCCACATCTGGAGTATTGCATTCATATCTTGTTGTAACATTACAGGAAGGAACTGGAGGCTTTGGAGATGGAGTAAGAGAGGCTGAACCAGAGAACTGCCTGGAAGATGATATGTAGTATGATAGGTTGGACAAACTTGGGTTGTCTTCTCTGGAGCAGCCAGGGGCAAGGAGAAAGCAAACAGGTTTATAAGAAGCATTAACAGTTGGCATCCTTTCTCCCCAGGGTAAAGATAGCACCAGCACACAACGCAACCAGATGCGACATCCTCCAGACAGTTCACAAAACTACTTTTATATTTATTTATTTCAAATGTGGTTCTGCTACTGTTGCAGTCTGAGATCGACATTTGTGGTGTTTATGGGCCGATTAAACTATCCCACATTTTGCTGTCTCCGAGAGGATTCCATGAGGACAAAAAGCCACTACTCTTCGCTGATTAAGGTGTCCAAGATTGAAATTGAGGAGTGGGCAGAAGACACGCAGGTGTTCAGCACCGTCTACCAGCCCCTTACCCACTGCTGCCGGAAAATGGTGTCCGCATGTGATGGTTTCTCTCTCTCCCCAAACCCCTTCTCATCCACTGCTCCTGGAGGAAAAGTCGCTGCATTCAGATGGTCCCCTTGGCTCACTGCTGCTGGAGAATTGTACTAGAGTCCTGGGTCTTCGGCAAGGTTTGTGGATTGGACTCTAGTTCTCTTCATGATTCAGGTTCCTTTTCCATTGCTATTTTGCTCGAGGTGGCCTGCAGATAATGAACACAGCACTAGACTGAACTGTGTTCAATATGCCTGGACTCCAGATTTTGCACTTAGCACTTTTTTTGTCATTTGCACAATTTGTTTTTGTTTCGCTTGTTTGTGGGGTTTGGTGTTTGATTTTCTTTGAACACGGCCAGGGCTTTCTTCGATTCATGGCTTTTTGTGGCAAGATGAATCTCATTTGATGATAAATGTCCTCTGAATCATTAACACTTAGAAAGCATGTATTTAAGGTGAGAGGGAAGGGCAAGTTTAAAACAAAATTACAGTGGGTGCCAGGGATGGTAATGGAGGAAAATATGGTAATGTTTGAGTCTCTAGGGTAGACACATTTATTTGCAGATTGCAACACCATAGGCATTTCTAGACACAAGACTGTATTGTAAATGAGTCTGTGGCAATATCACCTTCATTTTTCACCAGATGATCAACTCTTCGTGCAAGACACCAAGGCTTCACACTGCTTACAGGTTTAAAACAATTTGAAGCAGAAATCAGGTTTTTGATGTTAGGAATTTTAATGTCAATGCCAAGCAAATGTCTTCATTAAATTGCAATCCCTACATTAAAATACATTCAAAAAGATCTGATCTTAATCATTTTTCCCTTGTTCCTAACCTTGGCAAACATGCAAAATTGGCAAATGCAAACACTGAGCACAGCCTTCTGTATCTCTGTTAAACAAGCTGGAACTGGAAAGCAAAATGCACCAACCATGGAAATGCAGTTCAAACAGCATGTTAGTCACAACTGCAGCACCCTCACACCCACCTGCTGTAAGCCTGTCTTCACCCAGGGAAACTTACTTCTCATCGTATTTGGAGATACAGCAATGAGCCGCACTATCCTGTAACCCACCTATTTCACCCTAGCTGAATAATTGGACAATGACCAATTAACCAACTGATACTGTATATCTTAGGACTGTGGGAGGAAACTGGAACACCAGGAGAAAAGCACACGTTCATGGGAAAGGCAACGATGTTAATCCCAAGGTGCAATAGCATTGCGCTAACCGCTACACTACAGTGGCAGCACCTTCATTTCTCCGCACAAACTTTACACTTAGCGCCCACTGAGCAAGCAGAAGATTTTATCTCTTTCTTCAAATTAATGCAAGAAGCCAAATAAAATCAACAGGAAAATAAAGCCATCAAGTATCACAATGTTTATTATAGATACAAGTTACCGTATATAAAATCAGGCCATGTGAACAAGTAGTGAACACAATTTGATAAATTATGTAGGCTTCATTCTGTTACTGTCACACACAAGGGGTCAAAGAAAAGTTAGTTCCAATAACCTCACCATTGTATTTTTTTTCACCCCATCTTGACAAGCACTTTCAAGTCTTTTACCACAGCATGAGCTGGTAAACGAGATTAAAGACTTGTGCATATGCTCAGGAAGTAGGGTTTAAACAGAGTTAACCCTGGCACATGCCTTCGAACCCAATAGCGGAGGTAGAAAGACAGGCAAATTAATGTTACAGCTGCAACCCACTGATTACAGTTTCCAATTTACTTTGTTTCAAACAATCCAAGGGAAAATAAATCAAATATTGCAACGACTCAAGTATTTTGCTGAGCAAAGTGCATTTCTACAGTGTATTGGTGTTGCTATTCAGTTTGTAAAAATCAACCAATGTAGAACAGCAGCCAACAGCATAGTCTTCATTATAACTACCGCTTGCACTCAGCAAATTTAGGGTTCAGTTATTGCATGCTATTCAAAGGTCATGAAGTTGCCTAAAAAGGTACTGTATTCTGAAGATTCAATGGTACACTACGCTTAAGACATACACTAAAAGGTTATGCAGACGTTGAGGCATGAACATGCTCCTGCGCTAAATACTGCAGCAGCGGAATGAATCTCTGCAGTGGTTGGCATGAACGGAGTCACAGCACAGCAACAGTATATTTGCACAAGTTTAAGGCTTTGGCCGGTTTTCAGTCGCCATCTTCCTCCTCAGACTCTTCCTCCTCTGCAGTTTCTAGCCAGGTCAGCCACTGATTCACCTGTAGATCAAACGAAATGCAAGGTCAAGAGTGCATCTTGTTGTACGTGGGAACTGCTCGAGCCCTTGAAAGCATGTACCACTAACAGCAAAAAAGTAATTCAGCCCATCAAGTCTGCTCTGACATTCTATCATGGCTGATTTATTATCCCCATTCTCCTGCTTTCTCCCCATAATTTCTGATGCCCTCGGCATCCACATCACCAAGGACCTCACATGTCTGTACACACCAGCTGTGTGGTGAAGGGCACAACAGCATCTCTTTCATCTCAGAAGGCTGAGGGAGTTTGGTGTGGGCCCCCCAAGTCCTAAGAACTTTCTACAGGGGCACAACTGAGAGCATCCTGACTGGCTGCATCACTGCCTGGTATGGGAACTGTACTTCCCTCAATCACAGGACTCTGCAGAGAGTGGTGCAGACAGCCCAGCACATCTGTAGTTATGAGTATTTGTAGTTATGTAATTATGAACTATTCAGGACATTTACAAAGACAGGTGTGAAAAAAGGGCCCATAGGATCATTAGGGACCCAAGTCACCCCAACCACAATCTATTCCAGCTGCTACCATCCAGGAAACTGTACCAGAGCATAAAAGTCAGAACCCACAGGCTCAGGGACAGCTTCTTCCACTAGGCCATCAGACTGATTAACTCACACTGACTTGAGTGTATTTGTGTTACATTGACTGTTCTATTTATTATAAATTACTGATTGCACACTGCACATTTAGATAGACATAACAAAGATTTTTTTCTCATGTATGTGAAGGATATAAGAAATAAAATCAATTCAATTAATCAAAAACCCATCAAGCTCTGCTTTAAATATACCCAATGACAGCCTCCACAATGCACCAGATTCACTACCCTCTGGCGAAAGAAATTCCTCATCTGTTCTAAATGGAACACAGAAATCTACAGCCCACAATGTTGTGCCAAGCATGTAACCTACCACCACCATTGCCGACAGTGCATTCCACATACCCACCACTCAGTGTCAACTTATTCCTCCCTACCTACTTCTAAGCACCTCAAAACTAAACCATTTCAGCCCTGGGAGAGAGCGCTCTCTGGCTATCCTCATCAATGCCCCATATCATCTGATACACCTCTACAGAGAAGCCAGGATCACTTAACCTATTCTCCTAAGTCATGCTCTCCAATCCAGGCAACATCCTTCTAAATCTCCTCTGCACTCTGTAGGATCCACATCCTTCCTGTAGTGAGGTGACCAGACCTGAGCACAGTACTCCAAAGTGGGGTCTGACCAGGGTCCTATATAACTGTAACATCACCTCTCAGCTCTTACACTCAATTCCACAATTGATGAAGGCCAATCCCAGAGTCAACCTGCGCAGCAGCTTTGAGTGTCCTATGGACTCGGACACCAAGATCCCTCTGATCCTCCACACTGCCAAGAGTCTTACCATTAATACTATACTCTGCCATCATATTTGACCTACCAAAATGAACCACCTCACACTTACCTGGGTTGAACTCCATCTGCCACTTCTCAGCCCAGTTTTGCATCCTTATCAATGTTCTGCTGTAACCTCTGACAGCCCTCCACACTATCCACAACACCTCCAATCTTTGTGTCATCAGCAAATTTACTAACCCATCCCTCCACTTCCTCATCCAGGTCACTTATAAAAATCACGAAGAGTAGGGGTCCCAGAACAGATCCCTGAGACACTCCACTGGTGACCAACCTCCATGCAGAATATGACCCATCTACAACCACTCTGTCTTCTGTGGGCAAGCCAGTTCTGAATCCACAAAGCAATGTCTACTTGGATCCCATGCCTCCTTACTTTCTCAATAAGCCTTGCATGGGTTACCTTATCAAATGCCTTGCTGAAATCCATATACACTACACCTACTGATCAATCTTCAATGTGTTTAGTCACATCCTCAAAAAATTCAAATCAGGCTCGTAAGGCATGACCTGCCCTTGACAAAGCCATGCTGAATATGCCTAATCATATTATGCCTCTCCAAATGTTCATAAATCCTGCCTCTTAGGATCCTCTCCAGCAACTTACCAACCACTGAGGTAAGACTCACTGGTCTATAATTTCCTGGGCTATCTCTACTCCCTTTCTTGAATAAGGGAACAACATCTGCAACCCTTCAAATCCTCCAGAACCTCTCCTTTCCCCACTGATGACACAAAGATCATTGCCAGAGGCTCAGTAATCTCCTCCCTCGCCTCCTACAGTAGGTTGGGGTACATCTCCTCCAGTCCTACTGACTTATCCAACTTGATGCTTTCCAAATGCTCCAGCACATCCTCTTTGGTACATGCTCAAGCTTTTCATTCCACTGCAAGTCATCCCTACAATTGCAAAGATCTTTTTCCATATCGTGAATACTGAAGCAAAGTATACATTAAGTACCCCTGCTATGTCCTCTGATTGCATACACTCTTTTCCATTGTCACAATTGATTGGTCCTATTCTCTGACGCCTTATCCTCTTGCTCTTCACATATTTGTAGAATGCCTTGGGGTTTTCCTTAATCCTGTTCACCAAGGCCTTCTCATGGCCCATTCTGGCTCTCCTAATTTCATTAAGCTCCTTCCTACTAGCTTTATAATCTTCTAGATCTCTATCATTACCTAGTTTTTTGAAACTTTCATAAGCTCTTCTCTTCTTGACTAGATTTACAACACAGTCTTTGTGCACCACAGTTCCTGTACCCTACCATCCTTTTCTTGTCTCATTGGAACATACCTATGCAAAGAACTCCATGCAACTATCCCCTGAACATTTGCCACATTTCTTCCGTATGTTTCCAATTTCCTGCCTGGTAGCCTCATTATTTCCCGTTACTTCAATTAAATGCTTTCCTAACTTGTCTGTTCCTATCCCTCTCCAACACTATGGCAAAGGAATTAGAATTGTGGTCACTATCTCCAAAATGCTCTCCCACTGAGAGACCTGACACCTGACCAGGTTCATTTCCCAATACCAGATCAAGTACAGCCTCTCCTTTTGTAGGCATATTGTGTCAAGAAACCTTCCTGTACACACCTAACAAACTACACCATCTAAACCCTTCGATCTAGGGACATGCCAATCGATATTTGAAATTAGAATCTCCCACCACAACAACCCTGTTATTATCACACCTTTCCAGAATCTGCCTATCTGCTCCTCGATGTCCCTGTTACTACTGGGTGGTCTATAAAAAACACCCAGTAAAGTTATTGATCCTTTCCTGTTCCTAACTTCCACCCACAGAGACTCCATAGACAATCCCTCCATGACTTCCTCCTTTTCTGCAGCCGTGACATGATCTCTGATCAACAGTGCCACTCCCCCACCTCTCTTGCCTCCCTCCCTGTCCTTTCTGAAGCATCTAAAGCCTGGCACTCAAAGTAACCATTCCTGCCCTGAGCCATCCAAGTCTCTGTAATGGCTTTCTCTATTTGTGAGCCAACCGCCTCTTCAGTTTGGTTCCCACCTCCCAGCAATCCTAGTTTAAGCTCTCCCCAATAGCCTTAGTAAACCTCCCCACCAGAATATTGGTTCCCCCTGGGATTCAAGTGCAACCCATCCTTTTTGTACAGGTCACACCTGCCCCAAAAGAGGTCTCAATGATCCAGAAATCTGAATCCCTGCCTTCTGCTCCAATTCCTCAGCCATGCATTTATCCTCCACCTCATTCTATTCCTATACTCACTGTCACGTGGCACAGGCAGTAATCCTGAGATGACTACCTTTGTGGTCCTGCTTCTCAACTTCCTCCCTAACTCCATGTAGTCTGTTTTCAGGACTTCATCCATTTTCCTGCCTATGTCATTGGTACCAATATGTACCACGACCTCTGGCTGTTCTTCCCACTTCAGGATATTGTGGACGTGATCAGAGACATCCCGGACCCTGGCACCTGGGAGGCAAACTACCATCTGTGTTTCTTTCCTGCATTCACAGAAACCGCTGTCTGACCCCCTAACTATAGAGTCCCCTATCACAGCTGCCATCTTCTTCCTTTCCCTACCCTTCTGAGCCACAGCGCCAGGTTCTGTGCCAGAGGCATGTTCACTGTTGCTTCCCCCAGGTAGACTATCCACCCTCGACAGTAAGTACTCCTGTTTGAGTACTGTTAAGGGGAAACGGCCACAGGAGTACTTTCTAGCCTCTGACTCCTGCCCTTGCCTCTCGTTACCCACTTATGTCTCCTGAGGCCCCAGTGTGACTACCTGCCTTATAGCCCCTCTCTATAACCTCCTCACTCTCCCTGACCAGGCAAAGGGCATCTAGCTACATCTCCAGTTCCCTAACACGGTCCCCAAGGAGCTGCAGCTTGACGCAACTGGCGCAGATATGGCTATCGGGGAGGCTGGGAGTCTCTAGGATTTCCCACATCTGACACCAAGCACAGAACACCAGCCTCAAACACATACTTCCTGTCTATTTTCTACACAGGAAGCCTACTTTGCCTCGGCCTGGCATTGCCAAAGCCCCGTTGAACCAGAGCCCTCCTACTCTGTCACCCGCTCTTTAACGCCGTCTCCTTTTAAACTCTTCTCGCTGTTCTACCTGGTTGATGTCCACGTGCTTGTGCAGTCGTGCTCCGATCAAACCGCTGAAGTTATCTGGGTTGAGGTCCATCTGCCACTTCTCAGCCTAGTTCTGCATTCTATCGATATCCCGCTGTAACTCGATAACCCTCTAGACTATCCACAACACCCCCAATCTTTGTGTCATGAGCAAACTTACTAACCTTTCTGCTTCCTCATCTAGGTCATTTATATATTAAAAAAAATTCACAAAGAGGAGGGATCCCAGAATAGATCTCTGTAAAACAGTGGTCCCCAACCACCGGGCCGCAAAGCATGACTCTGGGCCTGTACTAGGAGAATGTCCCAGATGCTACAAGGCAGGGGTCCCCAACCTTTTTTGCTTAATATTGACAATATTCTTGCAGACTGGCCGACCCGGGGAGGGGGGTTCAAGTAGGGTTAAACTCACCTCAACATGTCTTTTACAGTTAGGGTTGCCAGCTTTCTCACTCCCAAATAAGGGACAAAAGTAGCAGTCAAATCCTGACGAAGGGTCCCGGCCCAAAATGTTGACTGTACCTTTTCTTATAGATGCAGCCTGGCCTGCTGCGTTCACCAGCATATTTTGCGTGTGTTGATGGGACACTTGTGTTTACTCCGAGAAAGACTACCATGGCCATGAAGTCTTGCGCGGGCACCTGTGTGCACATGCACGTATGTGCCGATATTTTCCCCCCACAAATCAATTTTGGCTTATCTTCCCGACTACACTGTACATACATTATTTCTACTTTATATAGGCTGCATTTATCATATAATTCCTGCTTTTACTATATGTTAGTTATTTTAGGTTTTGTGTGTTATTTGGTATGATTTGGTAGGTTATTTTTTGGGTCTGGGAACGCTCAAAAATTTTTCCCAATTAATGGTAATTGCTTCTTCGCTTTACACCAATACAGCACGAAAGGTTTCATAGGAACGCACTACCTTAGCGGGGGAAATACGGGACAAGGGCAGTCCCGTATAGGACAAACCAATTTAGCCCAATATACGGGATGTCTCGGCAAATACGGGACAGTTGGCAACCCTATGTTCAAGTTCAACAGTGCATAACAGGGAATGAGGAAAGGTGCAGCTGACTCGTATCGTTTCCTCGCGGCCCGGTAGCACATGCTTTGCGGCCCGGTGGTTGGGGACCACTGCTATAAAGAGATGTACAGAATCCATGAAAGAGTAACTCAATGGACACTGGGTACATTTAAAGTGGAGTTTTAAATATGTTTTATGATGTTATGGTCCAACTAAGAACAGGCTCACCACAAGCACTTAAACTCAAATAAGACAGCATTTGCAGCTAGTTTGGGCATTCCAACCACACTCACCCAGAAAACCAGCAAGCCACTCTGGCTTGAGACTTGAGCATAAGTGAGGACTAACTCCAGGTACAAGCTACTGCTTGCTGATCATAACCATCCCCTTGGGCTACACTGAGCAGCCAGAGATGCTGTGTAACACTGATTAATAGATGAGGAGGAATTTCTCTTGCCAGATGGTAGTAAACCTGTGGAACTCATTATCACAGACATCTGTGGAGTATATTTAAATTGAAGGTTGATATGTTCTTGATCAGTAGGGGCATTAAAAAAGGTGACAGAAGCCAGGAGAATGGAGTTGAGGGGATAATATATCAGCCACGATAGAATGCCGGAGAAGGTGCAAGGCTAACTCCCACAATGAACCATCCCTAGCTTACTTGTTTTGTCACTGGGAGGCAGCACAATTGCAAAAGATCCCAGAGACCCTTTCCTTACATTGCAAGAATGATAAACATTAAATTGCTGAAAATCCTTCACAAGTACAAGATGGTGCCGTTAAGTAGAGACTCATTGTACGCAGCTCTAACAGGAATCAAATATTCCTGTTCAGGACTACTACAGCTGAAATCCAGTCACACCCATGGGCACTTTCAGTAAGGAACATTCTTTTAAGACAACTAATAAACACCCATTCATTCCCCCACCCCTTACACTAATTTTTAAAACATTTCTTATTGTAATTTTTATTACTATGTATTGTGCCGCAAAAAAATTTCATGACATACGCCATTGGTATGAAACTTGATTTTGATTCAGCTCAAAAACTGATACCACATGTACACACACAATTACCTGGAATAAAGCTTTGCCTTTTCCTGGGAATTCCTGGCTGATATCCTCTTTCCATGCTAAGAAGGCTTCCTCTTCGATTATTTCCATGTCATAAAAGTTCACAAAAAAGCGCAGTAACATACCTGTAATTGAAGCAGTATACCAGGTTAACAAACTAACAGCAAACACAAAATTCTGTGGATACAACAGAAAATCTGGAGGAACTGAGCTCAGGCAGATCTTATGGAGGGAAATTAACAGTCAACGTTCCAGGACTGATAAAGGGTTTAGATCACCCAGACCTCATCATGTTAAGTACTTCTACCTTCTAAACTTGCATCATAAGAGAGAAAACGCATGCACTTGTGTTTTGTGTTGTACTGTGCACCTTGGTCCAAAAAAAAAACACCATTTCATTTGGTGGTATACACATGTATAGTTGAATGAAAATAAACTCAACTTGACCCTTGAGATACTACCTGACTGGAGTTCCTCCAGCATCTTGTGTGTGCTGCTCAAAGGTGCCCCATCAGCTTAGCAGTTAGCACCACACTGTTACAGCTCAGTTCAATTCCAATGACATCGTAAGGAGTCTCTGTACGTGAAATGGATGGGTCTTTCCTCAGGTGCTCCAGTACCCCCCCCCCCCCACACACACAGTCCAAAGATGTACTGGGTAGTTAAATGCTCATCGTAAACTATCCCGATTAAGTTGGGGTTAAACCAGGGTTGATGAGGGCTGCTGGAGCAGCATGGCTCAAAATGTCTAATCTGCACTGTACTGCGAAGTAAATAAACAATTTCAAGCTTCAGAGCAATGTGATTGCCACTTTCAAAATGAACACAGTCATAGTCATACTTCATTGATCCCGGGGGAAACTGCTTTTCGTTAATAAAGTATGACTATGACTATGCGTTCATTTTGAAAGTGGCAATCACATTGCTCTGAAGCTTGAAATTGTTTATTTCCTTCGCAATACAGTGCAGATTAGATATTTTGAGCCATGCTGCTCCAGCAGCCCTCATCAACCCTAGCTGATTAAACAATCTGACAGAAGTGAAATCATAAAGTCACTTAGCTTCCAAAGCACAAACAAAACCAGTACACCAACATTACTGTCAGTTTTGCTTATTCCCATCATAGACAAGAGAGAAACAAGAGAGAAGACAGACCAGAATAAACATGGAACCTACCTTTGGGGAAGTTATGAGTGTAGCAGTGCACCTGCAATGCATATAGGGCGCTAACCTGCAGCTCCGTGTGATCGTGCAGGAACTTCTGCATTACTGGCTTAAAAGACAGGAGCAGCTGCTTCTCAAGTTCCAACACATCCTTGGAAGGAACACCTGTTGGGTCAGCACTTTCAGCCGGGGCCATTTTCGAAATGTGTTGCAGGAAGCTGCAAGAGTAGCAAGCAGTTTATGCAAGGTCCTGTAAACACCAGAGCTAACTTTTGTAACCTCAGAATTAGTACACTTAGTTACTATGTGGCCTATTCTCACTAAAGTTTAGAAGAGAGGGAGGGGTCTCTTCGATCTTCTGTCTGAAGGGAGAGGGAAGCTTGAATATCATTTGATGGCTCTGGGACTGCACTCGCTGGATTGAGCAGGGGGATCTCACTGAAACCTATCAAACAGTGAAAGGACTAAATACAGTGGATATGAAGACGTTTCTTATAGATGGAGAGTCTAAGACCGGAGGGCACAGCCTCAGAATAGGAGAACATCCACTTAGACCAGAGATGAGGAGAAATACCTTTATCCAGAGGATGGTGAAGCTGTGGAAAACATTGCCCAGATGGCTGTGGAGGACAGGTCATCGGGTATATTTAAAACAGAATTTGATTTTTGATTAGTCAGGATGTCAAAGGGTAAAGGGGAAAGGCAGGAGAATGGTGTTCAGGGATAACAAGTCAGCCATGATGGAACAGTCCAATTCTGCTCTCAAGTTTTATGCTCAGCCAAATATACACAACTGTAACAAAAAGCTCAAACATTGCTTTGCTTGCATATTTTGGCCTTTATTTCTCTTATAGCCAGGAGGGCACTGCTGCTTAAGCGGAAGGATGTCACTCCGCCTACTCATACTCATTGGTTAAATGATGTTATGTCATGGCTTAAATTTAGAGAAGATTTGCTGTTCAATTTCTGAACCTAGACAAGATTTTTTTTAAACATTGTGGGGACCTTTTTTTGAATTATTTTCAAAATCTTTGATTTGCTATTAAGCACAAATGTTGGCTAACAATATGTTTTATTATATGATAAGGATTTTTTCCTTTTTTTAAAATCAAACAGCTATTTTTTTTCCCTGGTAGTGGGTTTAGATTTTTTTTTGTATAATAAAATTATCTCTTTTCAATATTATGTTTAAATTTAATGTATATAATGGATATGGGGTAATGAGACTATTTGTGATTCCAATATATTGTAATTGATATATATCCTACTGCACTGTATTTTTATGTAAGAAATCAATAAAAATTTTGAAGAAAGAAACATTGCTTTGCTGAGCTGGTGACTACACAATCCTGCAATAAGTTCAGGCCACACATCCAGCAAATGAAAACCAAGCTCATTTTTGTGAATTCACTAACCAAGAGATGTCACTCATTTCGTTATTAAACAAACAGCATCAGTATCACTCCCATCACTCCTTCAGAGGCCTGCACATCTTAAATGATCCTTCTAAACTCATCAACAATCCCATTGTAAAGCATCCTCATCCCAGGGACTAACAAAAACAAAAAGGGAATACTTATTCTTGGATGATAATGATTCACCTATAGTACAACTATCGACACTGAGGTGCACACGGAACCCAGCCACACAGTTCAAGGATCTCCAGGATGTCTTGTGAACAAGATGAGACATAGATTAAGTGTATAGTCAAGACATTACCCAGGCAGTAATGGCCAATAGGGTGATAAAGTATGGTGGGATGTCACAGGTAGTTGTTTTTCTATATCTCAGTGGTGGGTGCATGGAGGCTTAGCCAGGGGCAAATACATTTAGCGATATTTAAGATACTTTTAGATACACATGGTTGACAGAAAAATAGAGGGCTATGTGAGAAAGAAGAGCTAGTTGATCTTAGGCAGTTGTTTAAAAGGTCGGCACAATATTGTGAGCCGAAGGACTATTACTATTCTATATTTTAGGACCAGAATATGCAGTCTGGACTGACCAGTGTATTTTCAAATAGGGTCCTCAAAAACCAAGCCCCAAGGTAGCAAAGCAGCAGTACTTCAGTGAATAGAAGCTGCCTATGTAACCATCTCCCTTCTTCCAAATGAAAAACAGTTGCTGTTTTCCTTTAAAGATGGGGGACTATTTACAATCTCCAGCGTAGGCAGATGTACCTGGTCAAAAGAATGTTGACAAATCCTTTATCTGTGTGCAATTTGGGAGAAATGTTATCCTTGATCCACTTGTAAATGGCTTGAGGGGACGGGTCATTCTTAATTTGTTCTGCCAACTCCTTTTCCAATTTCAGTAGTGGGAACAAAAAACTGAGTCCTTTGCCTTCCAGTATCTCCAACATGCGATCCTTGTTCTGGTCAATTTCTGTAGACACAGAAACTTTTTTAAAATTTAGACATACAGCACAGTAACAATTAACCTACCAACCAGTATGTCTTTGTGGGAGGAACCCCACATGGAGAAAACAAACTTCTTACAGACAGTGGCAGGAACCGAAGCCGGGTAACTGGTGTTGCGCTAACCATTTGCCACCCCATGAAAGCATTGTAAACACAACTGGGAAGAAGATTGGGCAAGTCAGATCAAATCAACAAATCTGAATTAGTCAGAAAATAGTCAGGCTGAGCAACAGTGACTCAAAGGGAACGCTGATGGATGAAGACCCGAGACAACAAGGGCTGGAGGAGGGGAAAATAGAATAAAAGGTCCAAGATAGGGAAGGAGACAAAGTGAAAGACTGGTGCAATGCAAGTAGAACAAAGTGGCTTTCCGAACAGTGTTCAATACAAGAAACAGAGAAGGTGAGTACGGCTCTACCAAGGCAACTGAAATCTCGAAGGTGAATTTACAACACTTGCAAACAGAGCAGAGGTGTACCTATGTGGTCAGTGGATCTACATCAGGAGTACTTCCAGCCACACAAGCAGGTTCTGTAACCTCGGATGCAAGAAAGTTCAAGACATGGAAATTAGACCAATTCTAAAGGAGGATGCATAGACTTTCACGCGACCCCTTAGATTCACAGACCTGGCAGCATCTTCTGCATGTTGACTTTGCTCTGCTGAAAAAGGTCAGTCAACCACTCTCGATCCTTCAATTTGGCAAGCTGCTGTAGACAAAGTAGGAACAAGGGGAATTGGGTTCCATTCTCAAAGGGCTGGGCAAGTTCCAGGAGGGTCACAAGCTCTGAGATAACAGCACGCGCTGCGTACTGGGCCAAGTAAGATTTCACCAGCGGGATATCCCCCTCCAGCTTGGGGCACTGGTCCAATACATTCAAGAAAGCCTGCAAACAAAAAACAGACTCCATTAACAAAAAAATTACAAGGTAGCTCTGCCATTATCAATAATCACCACTTTACCTGGTTTAAAATTAGACCATGAAACACAGGAGCAAAATCAGCCAAGTCTGCTCTGCCATTACATCATGGCTGACTTGATTATTCCTCTACCCCATTCTCCTGTAATCTTTGACATCCTGAAAAATCAAGCACCTATCAACCTGTTTTCAACACACCCAATGACTTGGCCTCCATATCCATGGCAATGACTTCAAGATACACCAACCCCTGTTCCTGGACTCCCCCACAATAGGAAGTATCTTCTCCACGTCCAGTGTATCCAAGAGTTTTAATATTCAATAGGCTTCAATGAGATCCTCCGACATTATAACTAAACTTCAGCGAGTATAGGCCCAGATCCATCAAATGCTCCTCATACAGATGTACAAGGACAGCTATAATATTAATTATATTCTGTAATTGTCATTCAGCAGTGGACACTGAAAAGAATTAATCCAGCATGAAGTACTCTGATAAGTAACTCAACTTCTTATACTCCCAAATTACCTGCATGAAATTTTCACCCGTAACAAGGCCCTCCTGCCTGAGAGCATCTATCAAACTGCTGGCTTGTTCCTTGTCCTCATCTGAGCGATCGAGAGTGTACACAATCATCTTGCTCAACATTTCTGGCAGAAAAGGTTTTGGTGCCCTCATTTCCTTCACTCCATTAACAGCATCTTTAATGTTAACCTTTGTCAGATACTCTGTTAGGATAGTTTCCTGCAAAAAAATTGACTATTGTGAGAAACTAAAATGAAGCTTTTTAAAAAAAAAAAAAAAATTTTCAGTGGTTATCGAGAGTAGAAAATTATTAGAGGTTCAGACTGTCAACGTGCATAACAATTGCAACTTGTAATATTGAAAGCAGCACTTCTAAATATGAGGGAAGCATCATTTTAAGATGATTGGAGGGAAGCATGGGATGGGGGGGAATGTCATGAGGCCTTCTGTTCATTGGGATGTATCGATGATGTTATGTCGGCATGATATGGAAAGCAAGCAGGACTTCTCTCTCCATGAAGTTGATGAATCTTAAGGAACGGCAGACAGATGCCGTTTAGCACCAGCAGCACTGCAGGAGTTGCCAGTCAGCATTGAACAGGACAGCAGCTTTGCTCCTTCTGTCAGAGGCTATTTGAACGACACGCCATTGGGAGCATTTAATTAGTGGGAGCCTATTCCAATTAGCACGCGTCTCTCCCCCGCGCCCCCAGCTATGACAGATAGATGGAGGACGTCAGAGGGCGCTAATTTTTTTTTAAATATACACAGTGGTCGATGCGTGTACACACTGTCCGGGGTGGTGTTTGAGGCAGATACATTAGGAATATTTAAGAAATTCTACGACGGACACGTGGATAACAGAAAACTGGAGAGCTATGAAGGAATGAAGGACTACATTGATCTTTGAGTAGATTAAAAAGTCAGGACAACATGGTGGGCTGAAAGGCCTGTACTGTTCTATGGATATGCACATTATTACAGATCCCATTTGACCATGTCATAGAATCATTTACTCCAGCATAGATAAAATCAAATAAGCCAAAGTATCAGAGAATTGTTAATATACAAATTAGACTGCCCCCTAAAACCACTATAAATCAGACAGTGAAGACTAATTGGATGTAGAATGTGACCAGATTATCTTACCTACTCAAGATACAGTTCTCCCTGGCATTCCAATCTAAAAACTGTGCAGTCACTCACCGTCAGTTTAAGCAGTTCTTCTTTGGAAGGTGCTTTCTTGTTCTTCACAGGCTTCTCCTGAATCAAGGGTGGATTTGTTTTGAGACCTAGTTGAGGGGGCTGACAAGAAACAGACGTTACCGCTCAATAGTGAAGCTACAATGTTAAATGGTTTAAAAATTAGAGGTATATTTGAAGGTCAAAATTTAAATCATTCCTCTCTAATGAGGAACGGCATCAAACCTGCAAAACAAATTTCACAACGTCGAGCATTGCACTTTTTCTTTGCGGCAAAGGATGAGCAGGAACGAAAGGTTTACAAGATGTTATGAGGCACAGATCAAGCAGACAGGCAGAGACATTTTACTAGGGCGGAAATGGCTAATATGGGGTTGGGGGGGGAGATATCATTTTATGGAGGAAGTATAGAGAGAATGTCAGAGGCAGATTTCTTCAGTGGTGGTTGCATGGAGCACTGTCGGATTGGCGGCAGAAGCAAAGATTATGCCAAGATTGAGTTATAGTCTGAGTTACAGGCTCTGGGCTTGTATTCACTAGAATTCAGAAGAATGAGGGGTGACCTCATTGAAACCTATTGTATAGTGAAAGGCCTTGATAGAGTGGCTGCGGAGATGATGTTTCCTATGATGGGAGAGTCGAAGACCGGAGGACAGTCTCAGAATAGAGGGGCATCCTTTTAGAATGGAGATGAGGAAGAATTTCTTTATCCAGAGAATGGTGAATCTGTGGAATTCTTTGCCACAGGCAATTGTGGAGGCCTCTTTATGTATATTTAAGGCAGAGCTTGATAGATCATTGATTGGTTGGAGTATGAAGGAATACAGGGAGAAGGCAGGAGATTGGCGTTGAAAGGAAAATTGGATCAGCCATGATACCATGGTGAAGCAGACTCAATGGGCCAAAAGGCCTAATTCTGCTCCTGTATCTTATGGTCTTATAGTTTCTAAGGATATTGTTAGAATTTTACTAAAGCAAATTGAGCAGTGCTTAAACACATACCTGCCCCAGGGGTGGTGTCTGAGTACGAGGAGGCTGTGCACTTGGTGGGATCATAGTTGGTGTTTGCGGTTGAAGTTTGTGCACTAGATTTTTATTCAGCAAGAATGACTGTGCAGGCCTCAAACTGATCTGCAAATAGAAAAGGCAAACAACAAACTCAGTAGCTGCCTACAACACAGACACACACACACACAGTAGTTAGTACTGCATGCAGATATGTAACATTTCAAAAAAGCTTAATACAAATCCAAATATCTGAAGAACAGCTGGTTACTTTGTCAGGTACTTGTGTGGCTGCCCTCATTTCTTAATCACGCTCACAGGACACTGGCCAGCTATCCGTGACAGGTTGGAGAGGGGGAAGGGCAAAGCAAATAGAGTGAAGGAGGGGCAGAGAGAAATTGGCAAGAGAGGTCAAGTGAGTCAAATGGAAAGAATGGCTTGCCAGATTAGTCCTCGCAATAACGCGTCATTCCTTAATCATTGGGCACCGAACCAGTGAATATGTCCAGATTCAGATTACCTCATCTGCATTGATCTGTCCTTTCTTTATGAACCGAGGAGGCATGCCCTTGGATTGAGTTGGTTGCTGGGATGAGTGTCCCTGGTTTTGTCCGTGGTAATGCTGGATCTGTCCCTGTAATAGAACACTGTCACTTCCTTGTGCCAATACTACCTGCTGCCAGCCTCAGCTTTAACAGGACAAACATGCCCAACCAACGGCCGAGCCAAGTCCTTGACTCCACACTCTCTGCAACACCAGTGCTTTTTGTCCACCAGCAACCAGGGGCTGTTTCCACAGACAGCCACATCCCAAGTGTAGGAAGCCACAAGGCTCGACTCAGAAGGACAACACATGAATCACAAGGGACAGCCTCGAACATGCACTCTGCAAGACTTCAGCTGCCCGGTAACCACGGGCAATGTGATGCCAGTGACTGGCTGCTCATCAAGCAGGTTTGCAGAGGTGCATCTCGGTTAACTTCGAATTTACTTGCCTATTAATTAATCCATTTCAAGTCCCATTCTGGTACCAGCCTCTTCAGAAACATTAACCCTATCGTTAAGGTGAGCATTTCTAGGGGCTTTATTTCACCCTGGGGAGGAAGGGGGTGGGCGGGAAACATCCGTGGTATGGAAACCATAATATGTCATTGCAAACAACATCGAATCAGTTCACTACCACAAGGTCTTGAAAGCTTTGTATTACACAAGGTTAGCCGCTACAAGGAATTTCGCTCAACTTATTCCAATTAAACAAGGCAATTTTAGATATTAAAAGCAGCTATAGAATATAGCTATTCAATGGGGTAGTTGAACTACTTTAAATTTCAGCTGATCATGAGCTGCACAAGGCCAGGAATAACAAACTACTTACCTCCTTCAGACTGGGGATGCAGCCTACTGATTACAATAATTATTGATCTGACCTACAAATTTACATTAAATGCAGAAATGTCCCACCAATTTGTCCCAAGATATTTCTATCACAAGGTTTCAATTAACTCAAGGATAATATAATTCCACTTCTGGCTGCCTACTAGGCCATTACAAAGAAAGTTGGCAAACTTGTGAGTCGGACTGCATTAATGAATATACACAAGAACAAACTTAAGTCAACTGTTCTAAAGGGACATGAAATGCTCCCATCTCTCACCTGGTTAGATTTAAGGAAAGACTTGCTTCCCATGTCCCCAAACTGTGACTGAGGAGGAACATGCCCACCATGGCCATTAAAGAGCTGGTTGGAACGGTGTCGCCCCATAGTAGGTGAGAATCGGTCTTGAATTACTCCTGGACCAGTACCAATTCCACTACCTTTAAGTCATAAAGAAAAAGGATACTTTCAGAAAGGATATTAAACATGTCTGAAAGGCACTTCTAAAATCCAGAGTCCAATACCACCACCAGGTTCAGAACCCCTCAACCATCAGGCTCCTGGAACCAGGGGAGATAACTTCACTCACCCCATCACTGTTCCCACCACCTATGGACTCACTTTCAGGGACTCCAACTCACATTCTCGATACTTACTATTTATTATTTTGTTTTCTTTCCTTTTGTATCAATAGCTTATTGTCAGTTACACACTGGTTGTTTGCCTCGTGCGATTTTTCATTAATTCTCCAAATTTCTTTGTATTTTCTGTGACTACCCACAAGAAAATAAAATCTCGGTATAATACGACAGCATCAATCAGAATGAGATTTAGTATCACTGTCATGTCATGAAATTTATAAACTATATAACAGAAGTACAATGAAATACATGATAAGAGAAGAAAGCCGAGTTATATTAAGTACACGTATTAAATAGTTCACACAAGATAAATAGCGCAAAAAAAAGTACCAAGATGGTGCTTATAGGTCCTATGCCCATTTAGAAATCAGATGGCAGAGAAGATGATGTTCCTGAATCACTGAGTGTATACCACTTTCTTGATGTGTAACATAATTTGATAAGAAATTTTACTTTGTTCTCAATGCTTAGTGCTTATTTCATTTTTCTTTTTGTATTTGCAGTTTGTCAACATTTGTACATTGGTCCGTTTGTCTTGCTGTGTGCCATCTTTCAATGATTCAATTATGTTTCTTCGTATTTTCTCTGAATACTCACAAGAAAACTAAACACTTTGGTAAGTTTATTTTGAATTCTGGACTTACCCGGCATTTGTCCAAACATATCAGCAAGCCCTCCAAGTGGGTCTCTGTCAAATTTCCTTCCAGGTGATATAAAAGGTCCCTCCAGAAAGAAGTCATTCCTCATTCCTTGAGCCATGGTTGGCGGAATAAAAACTCCCAAATCCTGCACACAAAATCTGAACTATGAACCAGGGTTCAAAAAATTCTCTTCTCCCAAATCTCAAACACAAAGTTTCATAACAACCCACCTTTACTGCATCTTGACGAATCTGGTTTATCGTCTTTGGTCCATTATCAATAAAAGCCTTGCGAGGAACCCAGCGGTGCTCACGCAACTCCACAGTATCCTGGTCAGAAGGGGGATAAAGCTGCTCAGTTTCACATTTCTGATTTTACTTAAAAAGCAGAAATATGAAGTCAAAACCATACGCGTTACCTGCAGCAGGAAACGAATCCTAGCTGGCAATTCCTTATTTTGCATCAAGGAACGCATCCGGGCAAAGTACTGATCCATTAGAGACTAGAAACAGCAGAAATTTCCAAATATTAAGCTTGAATTGAACAAGTCAGTATGACATTAATTCATCATATTGGATAGATTTACTGATTAATAGTTGACATTGAAGACACAAATAGGGTGTCACAGTAGACAGCAGTTAGTGCAACATTATTACAGCTACAGGTGTCAAGAGTTCAATTCATTCCAGCATACATTTTTGTACACAGTTTACACATTTCTTCCTGCTGATCTGGTTTCCTCCCACAGCACAAAGAAAGAATGGTTAGTAGGTTAATTGGTCATGTAAAATTGTCCTGTGATTAGGCTAGGTGGGTGGTGTCTCTTTAGGGCTGTAGGGCCTGTTCCACACTATCTCTAAATAAATTTATCAAGTAGGACCAGGTGAAACAGAAGCTTGACCTGTCACAGCGGAATTTGTGAACACCAAGCTTATTGTCAGATGCACACAAATCAAGGTACAGGTGTCCCCCGCTTTTCGAACATTTGCTTTACGAAACCTCACTGTTATGAAAGACTTACATTAGTTCCCTGTTTTCGCTAACAGAAGGTGTTTACACTGTTACGAAAAAAGGCAGCGCGCGATAAAAAGCAGCCGCTCTCCCCCAGATTCCGAACGGCATTCTCGCCGGCATTGCTTAAACACGTGCCTGTGAGCAGCTGTTAGCAAGATGAGTTCTAAGGTATCGGAAAAGCCTATAAGAGCTCATAAGGGTGTTACACTTAGCGTAAAACTAGACATAATTAAGCATTTCGATCGTGGTGAACGAAGTAAGGACAAAGTGAGTTTGGCTTGAGGAAGTTGACGAAGATGATGTTGAAGAGGTTTTGGCATCCCATGACCAAGAACTGATGCAATTGGAAGAGGAAAGGATAACAATCGAAACCAAATGAGTAATGATAAAGTACGACTTTAATTTGAAAGGGTACGTCAGTTTAGGGCATATTTGTAGTATGGTTTGAGTCCTTACAAATAACTGTATGACCTAAAAATGCGAGAGGCTAAGCAGTCAAGCAAGCCTTCCACATCAGCCACAGCAGACGACAAACCTCGAACTTCGACATCGAGGCGGGCAGTCACAGGAGAAGATGAGCTGCCTGTTCTAATGGAAACAGATGACACCCCAGTGTCCCACCACCCCAACCCGCAGACAGGTACCGATTCATGAAGAATGCAGCGGTAGCCGGGAGGCACACAGCACATCTTTAAGAAAAAAGCCGAACTAAACTTGCTAATTAATTACATGCTGGGCGGCACCTAATTAATTAACATGTTTATTTCGGCTTTTTTCTTAAAGATGTGCTGTGTGCCTCCCGGCTACCGCTGTACTCCTGCATGCTTCGCGGATTGGTATCAGTTCACTGCCCAGAGGATGGGGGCCGCTGCACCACCCAAACTCCGATGACTCAGTCTGACACACCATCATCAGTGTGCTCGGCAAGCTGTCTTCCCGATTCCCGTAAGTGATACTACACTGTACATACATTATTTCTACTTTATATCGGCTGTGTATTTTTACCTGTTAATAGGTATGATTTGGCAGCTTCATAGCTTAAAGGTTACTGGAGAGCGCTTGCACCGTGTTTTTGCCGAAGGCGCTTGCGTGAGATTTTCGCTACAGAGAACAGTTCAGGCAATGATTGTGGAAAAGTATTTCTACTTTATATAGGCTGTGTATTTATCATATCATTCCTGCTTTTACTATATGTTACTGTTATTTCAGGTTTTGTGTTATTTGGCTTGATTTGGTAGGTTATTTTTTGGGTCTGCGAACACTCACAAAATTTTCCCATATAAATAAATGGCAATGGCTTCTTCGCTTTATGACATTCCGGCTTATGAACCGTTTCATAGGAACGTTCTACCTTCGGATGGTGGGGAAAACCTGTACAACAGAGGTGCACTGCTCTGTGTATGTTTCAAACAGAGCAAGCAAAAGTGGAGCTTCAGTGGAGGTGAAATCCCAGTCAGGGACAGCATCCAAGATTCAGGAATGCCGAATCCACCTTGCAAGTCCAATTCATTCACTTGTAGCTCAAAGGGACCACAGCTCATATGACCATTCTGCATCCAGCTAGCTACGATCTACTTGGCATGTTTATGTTTTAACTGAAACAATTAAATGAGGAAAAAAAATCAATACCCATTTACCTTGGCCTTTTCATGGTCTAGTCTAGGTCCTACTGTCCTCATTATCTGACAGAGGCACTCCAAATCCTCCCCCATATCCTTAAGTTGGATCCTCTTCTTCTTTTCCAAAAGCTGAGGAAAAAAAAATGGCAAGGTTGGTTAGCATTCATTTCGAGAGGACTAGAGTACAAAAGCAAGGATGCAATGCTGAGGCTTTATAAGGCATAGGTCAGACCACAGAGTATTGTGAGCAGTTTTGAGCCCTTTATCTAAGAAAGGATGTGCCAGCATTGGAGAGAGTCCAGAGGCAGCTCACAAGTATGAAAGGGTTAACATGAGGAGCATATGATGACTCTGGGCCTGTACTAACTGGATTTCAGAAGAACAAAGGGGATCTAATTGAAACCTACCAAATTTTGAAAGGCCTAGACAGAGCGGATGTGGAGAGGATGCTTCCTAGACAGAGGACACAGCCTCAGAATAGAGGGATGTTCATTTAGAACAGATGAGGAGGGTGGTGAATCAGTTGAACTCACTGCCACAGACAGCTGTGGAGATCAAATCATTGGGCACATTTAAAGTTGTGGGTGATGTGTTTTTGATTAGTTGGGCATCAAAGATTACAGGGAAAAGGCAGAGAATGGGGTTAAGAGGAAAAATAAATCCGTCAAACCACTTGATGGGACAAATGTCCAAATTCTGCACCTATGTCACCTGGCCTTTAAAACAATCCTTCTCATCTTAAAGAAATGCCCACTATTATTTGATATCTCTATCCTGGGAAAAAGACCATCCCAGTAACAGTATAAAACAATTAAGCTTTCAAATCTATTAATCAACACATTGTCAAAATGTCCTATCCCAACTTGTCTTGGCCCCCAAAGCCTCAGACACTACTCCTTCCCACATTCCAGACAGACATTTCTATTGAAAACTATAAATACAAGAGGTTCTGTAGATACTGGAAATCCAGTGCAACACAAAATGCTGGAGGATAAGTCGCCGGGACTGGATAAGATGTACCCCAGGCTACTGTAGGAGGTGAGGGAGGAGATTGCTGAGCCTCTGGTGATGATCTTTGAATCATCAATGGGGACAGGCGAGGTTCTGGAGGATTGGAGGGTTGCGGATGTTGTTCCTTTATTCAAGAAAGGGAGTAGAGATAGCCCAGAAAATTATAGACCAGTGAGTCTTACTTCAGTGGTTGGTAAGTTAGACACAGAACAGTACAGCACAGTACCGTCCCTTAAACCCTACCTCTCATATAACCCCCCACCTTAAATTCCTCCATATACCTGTCTAGCAGTCTCATAAATTTCACTAGTGTTTCTGCCTCCACTACTGACTCAGGCCAGGCAGTGCATTCCACGCACCAACCACCAAGTAAAAAAAAAACCTTCCTCTAATATTCCCCTTGAACTTCCCACCCCTTACCTTAAAGCCATGTCCTCTTGTACTGAGCAGTGGTGTCCCGGGGAAGACGCACTGGCTGTCCACTCCATCTATTCCTCTTAATATCTTGTATGCCTCTATCATGTCTCCTCTCATTCTCCTTCTCTCCGAAGAGTAAAGCCCTAGCTCCCTTAATCTCTGATCATAATGCATACTCACTAAACCAGGCAGCATCCTGATAAATCTCCCCTGTACCCTTTCCAATGTTTCCACATCCTTCCTATAGTGAGGCTACCAGAACTGGACACAGTACTCCAAACCAGAGTTTTATAGAGCTGCATCATTACCTCGCGACTCTTAAACTCTATCCCTCAACTTATGGAAGCTAACACCCCATAAGCTTTCTTAATTACCCTATCCACCTGTGAGGCAACTTTCAGGGATCTGAGGACATGTACCCCCAGATCCCTCTGCTCCTCATTACGAAGTATCCTGCCATTTACTTTGTACTCTGCCTTGGAGTTTGTCCTTCCAAAATATACCACCTCACACTTCTCCGGGTTGAACTCCATCTGCCACTTCTGCATCCTATCAATGTCTCTCTACAATCTTCCACAATCCTCTACACTATCCACAACACCACCAAACCTTTGTGTCGTCTGCAAACTTGCCAACTCACCTTTCTACCCCGACATCCAGGTCGTTAATAAAAATCACAAAAAGTAGAGGTCCCAGAACCGATCCTTGTGGGACACTAGTCACAACCCTCCAATCCGAATATACTAGGAACTTAGCAAGTCAGGCAGCAACTATGGAAACGAATAAAAAGTCGATGCATCAAGCAGAGACGCTTCATCAAGATTGGAAAGGAAGTGGGAAGAATAAGGTGGTGGGCAGAGGGGAAGGAGTACAGATGATGCCCGATCTGCTAAGCTCCTCCAGCATTTTGTGCGAGTTGCTCTACTGAAAGCTTGTATGTTCACAACCTAAACCAAGCTGGAAAGAAACAACAAAACCAGCAATAAAAGCTAAGACACTTACTGTTTTGATGCACTTATGAAGGATAGATTCGTGGATAAGATCAAGCTTGCCAAGCTCTCCAATGAATTTGATGTTGCCCAGCATTTTGATCTTGGCAATAGCCCGCTGCTCTTCCTCTTCATTTGAGAGGGGGCCATCATGCTTGTCATAGACTACACAAACAAAAATAATGTTTTGTTAAAAGACGACACCCAAATCTAGCGGTTAGCACGATGTTACTAAGGCTCGGGGCATTGGAGTTCAGAGACCCAATTCCAATGCCCTCTGTAAGCAACTTTGTATGTTCCTTCCCGTGTGCACAAGGGTTTTCTCCAGGTGCTCTGGTTTCCTCCCACAGTCCAAAGATGTTCCGATTAGTAGGTTAATTGGACATTGTAAGTGGACTCGTGATGAGGCTAGAGTTAAAATGGTGGATTGCTGGGCTGCACAGCTCAAACGGCAGGAAAAGCCTATTCTGTGATGCATCTCTAACTACAATGATCTGCACTTAAGATAATTAAAATTGTACCCACCATCGACATTTCTGGTACGGTTTTCAAATTCATCTTGAAGTTTCGAAATCAAAAGGCGTCTGAATGTCTGGAAAGAAAAGGTAACAAGTAATTTATTTATTTTTAGAGGCAAGATCTAATGCATCTATCAATGTGCAGGCAAGCCAACAGCACTAGAATCATTGGGGTGAACTTCACTTACCGTACTTTGCTTGTGTTGTTGCAGCAAACCCTCTGGAGTTGGGCCATCAAAGTTAGGAGCATCCTCTGCTAGACGCAGGCATAACTGAGCATACAGTGAGCTATACTTGGGCTCTTCAAGGGCTTTGTCTACTATCTACAGCAGGGAAAGATTCCAAATTAAAGCAAAATATTCTCAGTGTTGGGTAAAGCAACAAAATGTTTTAGAAACCTAGAAACTCTACAGCACGATACAGGCCCTTTGGCCCAAAATGTTGTGCCAAACATGTACTTAATTTAGAAATTACCTAGAGTCACCCATAGCCCTATTTTTCTAAGCTCTGTGTTCCTATCCAGGAGCCTCTTGAAAGACCCTATTGTATCTGCCTCCACCACAATCACCAGTAGCCCATTCCAAGCATTCATCACTCTCTGCGTAAAAAACTTACCTGACATCCCCTCTGTACCTACTTCCAAGCACTTGCTCATCATCTATCATACAAAATATAGGTATACTAGAGCAGCAGTGAAGCAACAGGAGCTAAGGCAGGAAAGCCAGAGCGTAAGAATTAATGCTCATCCCAATTACAAACACCTGCACGAGGCATGCATACTTTGACTAGAGGACACAGCCTCAGAATAGTGGGAAGTCCATTTAGAACAGATGAGAAGGAATTTCTTTAGCTAGAGTGTGGCGAATCTGTAGAATTCAATGAGCACAGACAGCCGTGGAGACCCAGTCATTGGGTATATTTAAAGAGGTTGATAGGTTCTAATTAGTCAGGGTGACAAAGATTACAGGGAGAAGGCAAGAGAACGGATTTGAGAGGGATAATAAAATCAGTGATGAAATGGCCTACTTCTGCTCTTGAAATTATGTGCTTAACATTCACAAGAAATTTCAGAAAGCAAAAGTGAATGCGAATTCATTACCTCACAAAGTAGACGAAGCAAACAGAAGTAAGAGAATCCACAAATCAGAAAGAATGGGAAACATTTGGTAGGACAAGATTGAAAATAAGAAGCTTGCAGAGGACAAATAACTATACAGTTAAGCTAGGCTGCATACTGTAAAAATTAATCTGATTAGCAGCCAAGCTATTTTTGAACTCACCAGTAAAATGATCCCTTTTAGGACCAGTTTTGAGTCTACACCCACATTGAGGAGCTCAAGGCATAGCTTGTCAAACTTCTCTGGAGTAAGCTTGTTCAAAATGCTGCAAGAGGAACCAGATGATTAATGCACTCAAACTGACTAGTATCAAGTTGAGAGCCAATCAAGACATCACTGCTGGGTACTTTCCCAGAACACCACGACGAGGCAAAGCATTCAAGCTATTCTTTTTTAAAAAAAACGCCAGAATTAAAGCTGTTCATGAATTCAAAATACAAATTATGAACCATGGATAACAAAAAAATAGATTAGATATAATTATGCATAAGATAAAATATAAAGCAGTCTGTTGATTTGAGTATCTAGAACAAGTTTATGAATAATCATAATTTCTATCACTAAAATTAGCCAATGGTTTAAAAACTGTTCTCAAGTAAAATGAACAATATTTGTTGGAGGTTACATTACTTCACAAAACACTGGTTAGGCTACACATGCAATATTGGGCTGTTCTAAAATGCCACTAAGGAGTGCAGCGATTCATCAGGATGCTAAACAGAATGAAAATCATTAGGTCTGATAGGGTGGATTCGATTTCCCTGGAGCAAAACACTGACTCGATAGAGGCACAAGCATAGATAGGCAGACTCTTTCCCAACCCCCCTCCCAATCACAGTTAAGAAAGGCCATAAAGAAAAACCTGGGAACTATAGACTAGTAAAGCTAACATCTGCAGTAGATAAATTACTTAACAGGACCCCAAGGTTAACATACAAACAACTGAAAAGATGGATTGATCACGAGTAGTCTGCACAGTTCATGTCCAATAACAACGTGGTCAGGGCTGCAGACATGGTTTATGTGGACTTCGGAAAGGCCTTGCTGAGGTTCCAGCTGGACAACTAGCTAATTTCATATACAACTGGCTTAATGGTAGGAACCAGAGGATGATAGTGGAAGGTAGTTTTTCCAAATGGAGGCCAGTGACTAGTGGTATTCCCTAAAGGTCAATACTAGGCCCAAGAATGGTCCTGGGAAGTGTAGAACAGGGGAACCTCCGAGGACAGGTCCCTGAAAGTGGCGTCACAGCAGTTGGGATGACACACAGGCCTTCAGTTAGGACGCAGTATAGAAGCTAAGATGTAATGGAGCCTGTGTACAACTCTCCTTTGCTCGACATCTTCTGGATAGAGCATGAAACCATATATTTCACTTTTTATGTCTTGAATGTGACTGAAACTGTTTGAGCCTGTGATTTGCAGTTTGGAGATCATTAGGGTGTTCCAATGCTCTGCAGTCTCCAGGAGAACTCCGGGAGGCAGGGGCAGCATGTGCAAGCTCATGGCAAGAAGGCTGCAAGCTGATGTTCAACTCCAAGTGATGAGGGAGCGACTGAAACAGATAAAGATGGAAGGCGAGTACTGGCTACTTGCTTTTTGGATGGAGGTTTGGACTATAGACTCCTAGCCCACTCCAGGTTTTTAAAAAATATATATTCTGTGTTTTTTGCCCGATCTTTCTCATTTACATGTGTGGGGGAGGGGGATTTAGCAGTCAAAGAGCCTGTTCAGTTTGTGATTTTTGTGTGGGGGGTGGGGTGCTAGGGATCTGGGGTTGATGATCATGCTGTCGTTCTCTGTTGGTTCTGTGGCTATTTGGAAAAGATCAGAGTTGTGTACTTTGATAATAAATGAACCTTTGTAATGCTGCTGTTGTACAAGACATTGACAAGGGTACACTTGCAATATTTGTTTAGTTTTGCACACCATGCCGAAGGATTAAACTGGGGATTGTGCTAAGGAGATTTACAAGGATGTTGCCAGAATTTGAGGGATGAAGTATGACCTTAGAGGTGTAGAGAACTATGAAGAGCATAACTGAGCAGCACGGACAATCATGAAATGATCAAATGCATCAACGATGTACTGCTTTCCTTCATGTCCTTGGAAGCGGAAGCTAAGGCTACCCTGAAGTTGAACTGCTGCACCATAACCCACCCAGATTACAGGGTTATGGCAAAGCTTAAATCCACAAGCATACCACAGATATGACAAGATTCATGTGAATTTGTATCAGACTGGGCTATTTGTTTTGACATGGCAACAGGAGACTGAACAAGCAGCACTGTAAACCACACATGCCTTGATAAAACAAAGATACAAACCAGAGAACAAGACAGCCAAATCCTTTCACAGCCAACAGATTCATTAATTAACATTTACAAATGACTGCAAATCCAAATGAATGGAACCATATTATGATGTTTCCAGTGCAGATGAAGCACACAACAGAAATAATCATATTTAACTAAAGAAAGAACTCCATTTCTCAACTGATGGACTTAATGCTGTTCAAGGCAAACACTTGAAAATTCACAAGCTGCAGGGCATGTCTGGAGGACGTGCAATGTCACTCCGTCTATAGCCATTATCCTAATCATCTGTTGTAAAGCATGCCAGACTGCTAATCTGTCACAAGGACATCCCACCAAATTACAGTCAAGGCTCACACGTACAGTTCAGAATAATTCATACTGCCAAGGGAGAACTTGACAATTCTCTCAGCCCACTCAGAAATTAACGAATGCAATTCACACAACGCTGTCGATCAAAGAATAAACAAAACTCTGCCACAGAGTCCCAAGCCCGGCTGTGAACGCGCAAGGGTTAAAGGGACATGGCAAATATTTTGGCCTCCCAAGGAAACAATGTATAATTATAATTTATATTTTTATCACGTATTGCAATATACTGCTGCCACAAATTTCATGACATATGCCAATGATATTAAACCTGAGTGAAAAATCCCACTTCACTCAAAGCAGTACAAGGTAAATTTACACAGCCAAAGCAGCCTGCTCACAATATACCCCCTCCCAAAAAAAACATTCAAGATTCCCAATTTAAATGCTGCAGACCAAATATGCACCAGTACAAGTTAACTTTTTAAATAAACTCACCCTCTGACTTTCCTGAAGATTCCATCTTGTCGTTCTTTCTCATTCAAGGAGTTGACATCTCGTTTAGTGCTTCATGAAGGTACCCATCTCTGACCGCTTGGCCCTGGGGGAGGGGGGGGGTGGGGGGAGAAGAGGGAGAACATTCCCCCCCCCCAGGAACCGGCTGTCGAGAGATAGGAACAGAGTCTATAACAGTCGTTCAAAACAATTCATTACCGCTAACCTCAAAGTTTAAAGTAAATTTATTAACAAAGCACCGTACACTTCCCTGAGATTTATTCCGATCTACTATTCAAAGTTAACAGATGTTGTAACAACGCCTTGGGGTAGTCAAAATCCCAGTAACAAAAGTACCAGCATACAGCAAATCCCAATGTATACTGCCAAATACAAAATACTGGAGGAACTCAGCAGGCCAGGCAGCATCTATGGAAAAAAAGCACATTAGACTTTTCAGGCTAAAACCCTTCCGGGTTCCACTGTGATTTTTTCCATAGATGCTGCCTGGTCTGCTGAGTTCCTCCAGCATTTTGTACGTTGCTTGGATTTCCAACATGTGCAGATTTTTTTGTGATTTGTATACTGCCAAATGGCTACAATTAAGACATTATCTATTTATCCAGAGATACTGCCTGGAATAGGCCCTTCCAGCCTAATGAGCCTGCACTGCCCAGCAACCCACCAATTTAACCCTACCCTAATCCCTGGACAATTTACAATGCCCAATTAGCCTACTACCAGTAGGTCTTTGGAGGCATTGGAGTGGCAGGAATTTAATCCAGGTCACTGGCACTGTAAAGTGATGTGCTAACCATGATGCTCCTGTGTACTTAAAGACAGGAATTAAATATTTACTGATGCAAGTATTTGTAACTGCTAACATGCCAGGGAATAACTTTGATTTCTGCACACAGGGGATTTCATTGAAGCCAATCGAATATTGAAAGACCTAGATAGAGCGAATGTGGAGAGGATGTTTCCTATAGTGGGGGAGTCTAGGACCAGAATCATTGAGTATATTTACATTGGCACATTCTTGATTAGCCAGGGCATCAAAGGTTACAGGAAGAATGTAGGAGAATGAGGTTCAGAGGGATAATAAATCAACCATGGAATGACAAAGCAGGTCAATGCCCCGAATGGCCTAATTCTGCTCCTGTCTTTTGGTCAACCCATTTAACGTGATGTTTATCTGCAGTTATTTCACCTATGGTGCAGCACACTGCACACTTGCGTTACGAAGTCAAGCTGAAGATTTCATAACTTAAGCCACACAAATGGAAGAACCTTGAAAGAGTTAATAGTTACCTGTTGCTGGCAGTCTTGGGATAGTGCTGAGGCGCACCCCTACCTCCTCCTCCGCCCGAAGAAGCACTAAAGACACGAAAATATTGTAAAGACCTTTACTTACTTTGGCACAACTTTAAATATGCCATAAACTCACACTTCTTACTATAGGTACTGGATAGTAAAACGTCTCCACCACGAAGAGAAGCCAGTCTAGAAAAACCAATCGTCTCCAATAAGGGCAAGTGGCTATTGGCACATAATATCACTACAAAAAAAAAAATAAGAACTGAAGTCTGGCCTCCAGTTGAAGTTGATATTTGTTGCTGACAGCATCAGCAGGAGACACTAACAAGAATTTTCCAGTATTCAGGATTGAGGGTCTCAAACTTCAGATGAATAACCATGAACCAGCAATAGTGTAATCAATGAACCTACTGCCCCAGAGTGACATCTTCCATTCCAGCAAAGCCAATGGGTTACAACAATCAATGCCCGAGGCATCATCTTGGGATTGGGCTGGTAGCCCACTGCAATGCGCACCCTTGATATTCTGTGCTGAATATCCTGGGGAAATGAAACTTTTAATTTGAAAATAAATGCTCAAAACAGACTTGGTGCACCTAAGTATTTTACCCATTTTGCTCGCCACAGTCCTGAGGAGTCAAACAACTTGCGAAGAGGGAGAGTTTTAAAAGAGCGAGCAGGAGCAATTGACAAATTTTGTGCGCCAGGGATCCCAAGACATTGGATTGCACACAATTAGACACTTGGCTAGAACCAATAAAAAACTTGCACTAAGCAGAGCAGCTATTGCATGAGGGGGCCAGTGTTGAAGTGGGGTTGACTGGGGAGAGAGAAAAGGTAGTCAGTGCAGAGTACTCCTGCGGCTGTTCTCCTCAACAGGTATGGATAAAACAGTATCCGCTTTGGATACTGTTTGGGGATGGGGATAGGTGGGGGGGATGGCCACAACAGTCAAGTCTGGTTCTGTGCCTCAGAGGGAAGGGAAGAGAAGAGGTGAGCCAGTGATGGGATTCCATGATTAAGTGAACAGATAGGAGGTTCTGTGAAAGAACGAGATGCTGGATGGTTTGTTGCTTGCCGGGTGCCAAAATCAGGGGCATCTCTGATCAAGTCCAAAGCATTCTTAAATGGGAGGGAGAGCACTTATGGTCCCCGCCAGTTCCAATGACATGGGTAGAATGGATGATGAGGTGATGTTAAAGGATATGACCCCCAGGGTTGTACTTTCCATGCCACGTGCTAGTGATATCAGAAATGGGAAGACCACACAGTTTAACACATGGCAAAGGAGTTGGTGCAGAGGGAGGGCATCATATTTTTGGATCACTGGACCCACCTTTAATGGACTGTCTTCAAGGGAAGGTGGGTCCTGTGCAGAAGGGATGGTTTGCACCTGAACCAGAGAGGGACTAATATCCTAGCAGAAAACAGTCAGGAAACAAAAGATCGATCATGGTGATACTAATGTCCTGAGCTATGTATAGTAGTGATGACACTGCCGCCATCAGTTAAGATTTGGCTGCAGGAGGGGCAGGACTGGCAGTTCAGTGTTCCAGGGTTCCTTTGTTTCAGACTGATATAGCTGAAGGCATTACTAGTCAGGGAAAAAGATACAGCGATGCTCACTCAGGACCAACTGTAAAAGCCCATCTAATGAGGCTTCATGAGTAAAACTGAACATAAGAAAGGTATCACGTTAAAGGGACTATATTAGGAAATGAGACAGGACAGGTAACAGGAGCAGCTGTTGGGAAGGGTTTAAAACTTGTTGGGAAGGGTTTAAAACTAATTTGGCAGGGGTATGGGAACCGAAGTGAAGGAACTCAGGATACGACAGATGGTTAAAAAAAGCAAAGATAGCATGCAGTCAGAAAGGGCAGGTAGATGATAGAACAAAATAGTAGCCAGCAGGGTGAATATCAGTACACTAGTGTTATATCTCAATGACAGAATAGAAGAAGAAGGTGGATGATCTTGTTGCACTATTACATATTGCCAGGTATGATGCTGTGGCCATCAATGAATCATTACTGAAAGACTGCTGTAATTGGGAACTGAATGTCCAAGGTTACACATTGTATTAAGAGGGACAGGAAAGTAGACAGAGGGGGTGGTGCGGCTCTGCCATGGCACCAAATCATCAGAAAGATGTGACATAAGATTGGAAGATGCTGAATCCTTGTGGGTTTAAGAAACTGCAAGGATAAAAGGTCCCTGACGGCAGCTATATACAGCCCTCCCAACAGTAGCTGGGATGTGGACCACAGATTACAACAAGAAATAGAAAAGGCGAGTCAAAGGGGCAACGTTATGATAGTCATGGGAGTTTTCAACATGCAGGTCAATTGGGAAAATCAGGTTGGTAATGGATCTTAAGAGTGAGTTTGTTGATGTCTACAAGATGGCTTTTTAAAGCGGTTTGAGCCTACTAGGGAATCAGCAAAAATTAGCAGGAAGATAAGAGGATTTGGGAAGCTTTTTAAAATCTACAGAAAGCAACCAAAATCATCAGGAGATAAAAGATGAAATATGAAAGCCAGCAAGCAATATCAAGGTGGATAGAAAAAGTTTTTTTCAAGTATATAAAAATAAAAGTGATGAGAATGGATATAAGACCACTAGAAAATGATACCAGAGAAATAATAACAGGGAACAAGGAGATGGCAGATGAACTCAGTTAGTATTTTGCATCAGTCTTCATTGTGGAAGACACTAACAATGTGCCAGGTATTGAAGGATGTGAAGAAAGAGACATGAGTGCAGTTACTATTACAAAAGAGAAGGTGCTCAAGAAGCTGAAAGACCTAAATGTACATACATCACCTGAACCAGATGAACTGAACTCTAGGGATCTGAAAGAGGTAGTGGTAGATTGCGGAGGCATTAATGATCTTTCAAAATTAGTTGGGCTCTGGCATAGTGCCAGAGGACTGAAAAATTGGAAATGTCACTCCACTCTAGAAAGGAGGAAGGCAGCAGAAAGGAAATTATAGACCAGTTAGCCTGACCTCAGTGGTTGGGAAGATTTGTTAGAGTCAATTGTTAAGGATAAGGTGAGAGCACTTGGTGACACAGGACAAGATAGGACAAATTCAGCATGGTTTCCTCAAGGGAAAATCTTGTCTGACAAACCTGTTGGAATTCATTGAGGAGATAAGTAGGATAGATACAAGGGACGTAGTGGATGTTGTACATTTGGACTTTCAGAAGGCCTCTGACAAAGTGCCACACATGAGGCTAGTTACCAAGTTAAGAGCCCATGGTGTTACAGGAAAGTTACACAAAAGGATGCATAACTGGAAAAAGTGTACCAAGCAATTTCAAAAGGATAGTCAAAAGTCAACCACAGTACTGTGCCAACTTAATCACAACTTCGCCTCAAAAAAAAATGGGAGAAACGCAACAGGTCAAGCAGCATCTGTGAAGGGATACAGTTGATATCTCAGGTCAAGACTTTGCCATGTTTCAGTGAAGACAAGGTTGCACACCTTTTTCAATCTATGTGGGGATACAATCCCAATTTCCTGACCAATACTCATTTATATTCAATCTGTTAACCCCACTTGTTGAGCATTGCCAATGTGCAGGCAGCTACATTTCATACTAGAATAATGACCATGCTTAAAGTATTTCAAGAATAAAGCACTTCAGTACACAGGGCTGAAAATGAATTAATACTTAAGCACATCACGATTCTAAGGCAGACATTGGAAGTGAGAGAGCAGGTTCACAAGAATGATTCCAGGAATGAAAGGGTTAACATAGAATGACTCTGGGCCTGTACTCACTGGAGTTTAGAAGAAAGAGGGGTAATCGCACTGAAGCCTATCATATAAAGAAAACCCTTAATAAAGCAGACAGGGTGAGAATGTTTCTTACAGTGGGGGAGGTTACAATAGAGGGATGTCCATTTCAAACAGATGAGAAGGAATTTCTTTAGCCAGAGGGTGGCGGGTCTGTTGAATTCATTGCCACAGGTGGCTGTGGAGGCCAAGTCATTGGGTATATTTAAAACAGAGGCCAATAGGTCCTTGATTAGCCAGGATGACAAAGGTTATAAGGAAAGGCAGTAGAATGGGCTTGAGCAGGATAATAAATCAGCTATGAAGGAATGGTGGAGCAGACCCGATGAGCCAAATGACAATTTTACTCTCATGTCTAATGGTCTTTTGAAAATCTATACAACTAAAAAAATACTACTACCTCAGAAATTACCATTCACTGTGCCCTGCTACTTCCTTACAAATAGCAATTAAAAGCAGATAACAACACAAGTAGGTACCTGAAACGAGAAGCAACCCCTTCTGCAATCACACTCTCCACTTTGGCGGCTTGATAAAACGAAAAACTTCCAAAAGAAGAATATTAAAGGGAAGGGAAGGGAAAAAGAGTTACCTAGGAGAGAGAGAGAAAATAAAACAATCAGCCTGGTGATCTAACACGGCATCTCCGCCAATGATGAATCACCATCTTACTTCACCCAGTCCAGCGCACAGAAGGAGGAACAGTACTGAACAAAGGGGAAAATGGCCGTACCGCCCAACTCTGACGAAATGCCGGAAAAAACTGGCTCAATCAAAAATCTTTTGATCAATGATGTCACGGAGCTATGAACAGCAAGATTATTTTTCCACCGACCCGAGTGATAAGAGGAGACGATGGGTGGGCTCAACACCTACAAAGGACCACAATCAAAGGCATGGAGGGGAAGGAGAGAGAAGGGGCTAGGAAAATTGACTGAAGCAAGCAAAATATAGACAGGATATATCACCGTATATGGAAGATACAGAGAAGACAACATACAAACTAAAGAAAGGGTGGATGGGTGAGGAGAGTACTCCAAATACTAACGAACACAGCAAAACACTGACAAAACTCAAGAGGGGAACCATGGTTCCCTATAACAGGAAGAAAGGGAAATTGGTCAGCCAGCCGCCGGAGAAGGACGGCGAGGGCTACAAAAAGGGTTACCGGCCAGGGGTAGGAGGTGAGGAAAGGGAGGACGGACACATCAATCACTAAGGACCTCATCGTCCAGGACATGCCCTCTCCTCATCAAGCAGGAGATCGAGAAGACACACACTCAACGTTTTAGGAACAGCTTCTTCCCCTCTTGTCATCGGATTTTTTGAACGGACCATGAACCCATGAACAATACCTCGGTATACATTCCTTTCTCTCTTGTACCAATTTAAATATATATATTTACTGTGTTACAGTTTATCATTATGAATTGCACAGTAGTTGCCGGAAAACAACAAAATCCCGGTGATATTGAACCTCACTCCGGCAGGGGAGGAGGGGGGTGCAGCACAAAACTTGAATGCTGGAGGGTGGGTGGTGTGGGATGTGAAGACAAAGAACAGGAGCCGGCCAGTCGGCCGAACATCCTCCGAACAGGGTGCATCGGCCAACACCCAAGTTGTCGGGACCGTCCACCCTACCCTCTCTTCTACAGTAAAATCGCGGTGAGGTGAAACAGGGCGGATGACCAGGCAAGGCGCCGGGGAAGAGATCACTACCCTTCCAACTCTGCACTCCACAAGCGGGCACAAATAAAGTGGCGGCGCTGGGTGGGTGGGGGGGGAACAGGGCGTAGCACCAGGATCAGCAATCACTTTCCCTCCTCACCCCGACACAAAGCGAACACCACGAGCATTGATACGCTAATTACTAAAGAGCAAGCCGACCCTCCCTCCAAAAATGAGAGCGAACTCGAAGCCGAGGCCCCACGGCAAGGCGCCGCCATTTTGTGAGCGGCGGCGGCCACAAAATGGCGGCGGGGAGACTCACCTCGGCGGCCTCGCAGCCCCAGTCAGCGTCAGGCGTCTTCAGCCGCTCTCACCCACAGACTAAAAGAAAAAGAAAAAAACAGCGACGAAGAGGCGGAAACGATCATTAACTTATCGCTCGGCCGCTCCCGCTCTACATAGAGGGCAGCACCGTGCGGGAGCTGTCAGCGACCGAGACAAAGAGACGGAGCTCCGCCGCAGCCGCCGCCACTCCGCCTAATGGCTTCTCTTACCCAGAAAGCAGCGCGCCACGCCGCGCAACCCAACTTTATTTCCGGCCCCCCGCTCTTTTTTGTTATTTTTCCCTCTTTCGTTCACGCCTGTCCGCCCCCACGCATGCGCGTTTCCATACACAACCAAACCTGAAAATATGTCTTCACCCTTTGATTGATACCAGGGCTGCGCCAGTCACACCGTCTAGTTGTATGATACAGCCCGCCCTCTCCACCAATCAGACTGAGCGGACCTACGGCCTCTCATGCTGATTGGACATCCACTTCAATGAAGCCGCACTGCGGTTTGAAGAGTTTGGCCACGCCCCCCGGTGTTTTTATGATGCCCATCACAGCAGACCACGCCCACAGAAAGCCTAGTCACGAGTCATTTGGCCAATGCTCTTTTTCCCCGCCCCTATGATCGTGTCTGATTGGGTGTTTCGGGAGCATTCAGATTGCCCCCAACTCATTTCAACTGTCAATCAATACAGTTACATGAGGCGATCCAAGGGACCGTCCTTAATAAAGGCTGTTTACATCAAACAGGGGGTCTATTCATCAAACTAAGTCATTTCTTATTTACAATTGATGTAAGTTATACATAGAACAGTACAGTCGGCCCATGATGCTGTCTGCACCATCAATCTCATCAATCCTTCCTACAGAGCCCACCATCTTTTAATAAAAGTCGTAGGTGACCCTACAATCCCTGGTAGTGCATTCCAGGGACCCGCCACTCTCTGTGGGAAAAAAAATTACCCCTAACATCTCCAGTCACCTTAAACTGATGTCCTCTTGGTACTTGTCGCGCTGGGAAATTGGTGCGATCTGTCCACTTTGTCGGTGCTCCCGGAACACCGTATTCTCCTATGGTGTTATCAATCGGGATTATCATTTCAGAGCGTCTGGCCCAGACCCAGCACGTAAGTGCAATTACAAAGAAAACATGGCAGCGCCTCTACTTCCTTAGAAGTTTGAAAAGATTTCCAAAGCTTTCACAGACTTCTGTAGATGTGGGCTGGAGAGTATTTTGACTGGTTGCATCAAGACCTGTTATGAAAACACTAATGCCCTTGAATGGAAAAGCCTACAGGAAGCAGTTGATACTGCCCTGTCCATCAGGAATTACAAATTACAGCGGGAGATAGAAAACATAAACACGAGGAATTCTGCAGATGCTGGAAATTCAAGCAACACACATCACCTCTTCCTTGAGATAGAAAAGGTGCGCTAGAAGGGTAATACCATGGTATCGTTGAGGATTTTAACATGAAAGTGGATTGGGAAAACCAGGTCAGTACTGGACCTCAAGAGAGAGAATCTGTAGAATGTCTAAGGGATGGTTTTTTAGAACAGCTTGTTCAGCCCACTAGGGGATCGGCTGTGCTGGATTGGGTGTTGTGCAATGATCTGGAGGTGATATGAGAGCTGAAGGTTAAGGAACCCTCAGGGAACAGTGATCACAGTATGATCGAGTTCACTTTGAAATTTGAGGAGAAACTAAATTCCATTGTGTCGATATTTCAGTGGAATAAAGGAGATTACAATCGCATGAAAGGGGAACTGGCCAAAGTTGACTGGAAAGGGACACAAGCAGGAAGGACAGCAGAGCAGCAATGGCTGGGGTTTCTGCGAGAAATGAGGGAAGTGCAAGACAGATATACCAGGGGTGATTGATAAGTTCATGGCCTAAGGTAGAAGGAGTCAAATTTAGAAAACCTAGCACATTTATTTTTCCTCCATTTACACACTTAGTCCAGCGGTCGTGGAGCATACGGATCCCTTCTTTGTAGAAACTGGTGTCTTGGACCTCCAGAAAGTGGTCCACAGCAGGGGTGATTGATAAGTTCATGGCCTAAGGCAGAAGGAAATGAGTTATTAACTTCAAACTTTCTGCATTTTCACTCAAAGAGTTGAACTGCACATGCATGTAACAAGAGCTGTATACTCATCTCCTTCTACTCAGGGCTACGAACTTATCAATCACCCCTGCTGCGGACCATCTGAAGGTCCAAGATGCTCTTGTTACATGCACCCAGAGGAAACCCACGCAGGCCATCTTCTACCTCAGGCCACAAACTTAACAATCACCCCTCGTATTCCAAATAAGAAGAAATTTTCAAGTGGAAGAAGGACACTACCGTGGCTAACAAGTGAAGTCAGAGCCAAAGTAAAAACAAAAGAGAGGGCTTATAAGGAAGCCAAAGCTAGTGGGAAGATAGGGGATTGGGAAGCTTTTAAAAACTTGCAGAAGAAAACTAAGAATGTCATTAGGAAGGAAATGATGAATTCTCTTGGGCTGTATTCCCTGGAGTTCAGGAGAATGAGGGGGGATCTCATAGAAACATTCCAAATGTTAAAAGGCCTGAACAGATTAGATATGGCAAAGTTATTTCCCATAGTACAGGACAAGAGGGAACAACTTCTGGATTGAAGGACGTCCATTTAGAACAGAGATGCGGTGAAATTACTTTAGTCAGAGGGTGGTAAATCTGTGGAATTTGTTGCCACGAGCGGCTGTGGAGGCCAAGTCATTGGGTGCATTTAAGGTACAGATAGATAGATTCTTGATTAGCCAGGGCATCAAAGGGTATGGGGAGAAGATAGGGGAGTAGGGATGACTGGAAGAATTGGATCAGCCCATGATTGAAAGGCGGAGCAGACTCGACGGGCTGAATGGCCTACTTCTGCTCCTATATCTTATGATCTTATGGGTAAAGCCCTGCGCTGGTCCATGCCAACCTTATCATGGGCCCAATGACTAACACAACCCTTTACAATACCAGGGGCCCAATGACTAACACAACCCTTTACAATACCAGGGGCCCAATGACTAACACAACCCTTTACAATACCAGGGGCCCAATGACTAACACCACCCTTTACAATACCAGGGGCCCAATGACTAACACAACCCTTTACAATACCAGGGGCCCAATGACTAACACAACCCTTTACAATACCAGGGGCCCAATGACTAACACCACCCTTTACAATACCAGGGGCCCAATGACTAACACCACCCTTTACAATACCAGGGGCCCAATGACTAACACAACCCTTTACAATACCAGGGGCCCAATGACTAACACCACCCTTTACAATACCAGGGGCCCAATGACTAACACCACCCTTTACAATACCAGGGGCCCAATGACTAACACCACCCTTTACAATACCAGGGGCCCAATGACTAACACAACCCTTTACAATACCAGGGGCCCAATGACTAACACCACCCTTTACAATACCAGGGGCCCAATGACTAACACCACCCTTTACAATACCAGGGGCCCAATGACTAACACCACCCTTTACAATACCAGGGGCCCAATGACTAACACAACCCTTTACAATACCAGGGGCCCAATGACTAACACAACCCTTTACAATACCAGGGGCCCAATGACTAACACCACCCTTTACAATACCAGGGGCCCAATGACTAACACAACCCTTTACAATACCAGGGGCCCAATGACTAACACAACCCTTTACAATACCAGGGGCCCAATGACTAACACCACCCTTTACAATACCAGGGGCCCAATGACTAACACCACCCTTTACAATACCAGGGGCCCAATGACTAACACCACCCTTTACAATACCAGGGGCCCAATGACTAACACCACCCTTTACAATACCAGGGGCCCAATGACTAACACCACCCTTTACAATACCAGGGGCCCGGGTTCAATTCCCACCACTGTCTGGGAGGAGTTTCTACGTTCTCCCCGTGACTGCATGGGTTTCCTCCGGGTGCTCTGTTTCCTCCCACGTTCCAAAGACATACAGGTTGGTTGGTTAGTTGGTTGTTGTATATTGCCCTGTCACTAGGCTAGGGTTAAATTGGGAGTTGCTGGGTGGTGCGGCTCGAAGGGCCGGAAGAAGTAAATATATTATCATCCCTGCTCGTCCCAGTTGCCCATGTTTGCCCCATAAACCTCCTAGCCCCTCCCCTCCATGTACCTGCCCAAATGATGCAATTGTACCCACCTCGACCACTTCCTCTTCACTCACTGTCTTCCGTGTCTGAGAAGATTAGGCGTTGAGCATGAGAGATAACTGAAGAGAGATCTACAAGATGGCAATAGGTCTATACCGTGCTATTAATGCAAATATCTTATCAGCCAATCACGTGGCAGCATTCCAATCCATAAAAGCATGCGGACATGGTCAAGAGGTTCATTTGTTCTTCAGACCAAACATCAGAATGAGGAAGAAATGTGATGCAAATGACTTTGACTGTAAAATGATTGTTGGTGCCAGACGGGGTGGTTTGAGTATCTCAGAAACCGCTGATCTCCTGGGATTTTCACACACAACCATCTCTAGAGTTTACAGAGAATGGTGCAAAAAAACGAAAAAAAAGTCCATTGAGCAGCAGTTCGATTTCAACACTTAAGAAAAATTTGGATAGGTATGTGGATGGTGTGAGTGTGGAGAGAGATAGTCACATTGCAGGTTGATGGAACTAGGCAGATTTAGCACAGACTAGCTGGGCCAAAAGGCCTGTTTCTGTGCTGTAGTGTTCTATAACTCTTGGACACTATGTTGGTCAAGGCCCCAGCAATCTATCCGAACTTCTCTTAAATGGTGCAACTGAACCTGCATCCACCATTTCTGCTGGCAGCTCGTTCCACACTCCCACCACCCTCTAAGCGAAGAAATTCCTTCTCAGGTTCCCCTTAAACATTTCACCTTTCACCCTTAACCTCTAGTTCTGCTCTCAGCCAACCTCAGTGGAAGAAGCCGGCCTTGCATTTACTCTGTCGAAATCCCTCGCAATTTCCTCTGTCAGATCTTCCCTCATTCTCCTACGCTCCAGGGAATAAAGTTCAAACCTGTTCAACCCTTCCCTACCTGTTGGATATGTTAGGGGTTCACAAGAAACAGGGTTAGTGCTGGAATATGGTCCTGAGGTCAAAGACCAGTCAGCAAGGAATGTGTGTTCTTTGACCACACTCAGAAAGGCGGAATCCGTCATTAAGGACCCCCATCACCCAGGACATGCCCTGTTCTCATTGCCACCATCAGGAAGGAGGTATAGAGACCTGAAGGCACACTCTCAATGATTCAGGAACAGCTTCTCCTCCTCTTTCTTTTTACAAAATATTTTTATCACAAATTCAGTGCTGCAATATATACGAACCAGTGACTAACACAATTATGACACTACAGATAGACAACACACATTAAACTAAAATGTTTCCATCTCTGTCAATGACGGCACTAACCTCCTGCGGAGCCCAACGGTCCCAGAACGCCTCTATGGTCACCGTGGACTGCGCGTGTTCCTTCGCAATATTTACCCAGGCATGAACATACCCCCTAAACATTGCTAGGCAGTCTGCCCGGGCAGATCTTCCCGCCACCCGCTTCCAGGACCCATGGATGGCTGATTTTGCCAGCCCAAGGAGCAAGTTGACAGGGACATCCTCATCCCTCCATGCCCCCCTCCTTACTGGATGACCGTTTATAAATACGGGGCTAAAATATAACCAGAAGGCGAGAAGCAGCCCACGCAGATACGCAAAGAGGGGCTGCAGCCTCACACGTTCCATGTGTGACAGTACACAGTCTGGTCCAGCCCGCAGAAGTGGCAATGCAGCTGGGAGATCCGCGTACAAACTGAAGGACTTATTGCAGGGCTGCCACTCAATTTCTGAATGGATATTGAACCCATAAACACCACCTCACTGCTTTTTTATTTCTGTTATTTTGCACTACATATATAATATATTTATATTTATTGTAATTCAGTTTTTTTCCCTTATTGTGCATTGCTATATCTGCTACTGCAAAGACAACAAATTTCACAACATGTATTAGTATTAAATATATTTAATATACTAGTGATATTAAACCTGATTGTGAGGTTTAAAATCAGTCACTGTATATTCAGCCTGTGACAATGCGGCTGGGTAGGGTGCCGTGAGACAATGGGCAGTACTGCTGCCTTACAACACTCAAACTGGGATTGGAATTGGGTTAGGGTTAGGCATTGTCACGTACGGAGATACGGCGAAAAGCTGGTCTTGCACACTGTTCATACAGATCAGATCATTACTGTTCAGCTGGAGCAAGGGAAAACATTAACAGAATGCAGAATAAAGTGTCACAATTACAGAGGGAGTGCAGTGCAGGTAAACAATAAGCTGCAAGGTCATACCGAGGTAGATTGTGAGGTCAAAAGCCATCTGAATAGACAAGGGCATCACTCAATAGTCTTATTCTATAGCCAAATACGAGCTGTGCTTGAGCCTGGTGGAATGTGCTTTCAGACTTTTGCATCATCTGCCCAGTGGGAGAGGGGAAAGATGTCCAGTGTAGATGGGCTGTTTGGTTATGTCGGCTGCTTTACTGAGGCAGTGAGACGTGTAGACAGAGTCCATGGAGGGGAGGCTGGTTTCTGTGATGTGCTGAGCTGTGTGCACAGTTCCCTGCAGTCTTACAGTCCTGGCAGAGCAGTTGCCGTACCACGCTGCGACGTGTTGAGATGGGATGCTTTGGTCAAAATTGGTGAGGGTGAATGAGGACGTGCCAGGTATAGAACATAGTATAGAACAGGGACAGGCCATTTGGCCCACAATATAGACAGTACAGCACAGCAACAGGCCATTCGGCCCACAACATAGAATAGTACAGCACAGCAACAGGCCATTCGGCCCACAACATAGAACAGTACAGGACAGGAACAGTCTGTTCGGCCACAATATAGAACAGTACAGCATAGGCCATTCGGCCCACAACATTGAATAGAGCAGATTTAGGCCATTCAACCCATTGAATCTACTCTGCCATTCCATCATGGCTGACTTATTATCACTCTCAACTCCTGCCTTCTTCCATGTTACCTTTGACACCCAGACTAAAGAAATTATCAACTTCCATTTTAGATATACCTAATAACTTGGCCTCCTTGTCTGTGCCAATGAATTCCATAGATTCACCACCAAAGTAAAGAAGCATGATTGGAAAATCAAGGGAATTTGGTGACAGTAGGTTACAGGGAAAAGTATTGCAATGAGGTGGAATAGGATTGTCTAGATGACAAACAAGAAAGCTCACTAACACCTCTCCTTCCACGGGAGGCTAAAGAAATTTGCCACGTCCCTGATGAATCTTACCAATCTTCAGCAATGCACAATAGAAAGCATCTACTCTGGATGTGGCACAGCTTGGAACGGTAACTGCAAGAAACTGCAGAGTTGTGGACGCATCACAGAACCAAGCCTCCCCTCCCCAGACTCTGTCTACACCTCCCGCTGTCTCCATAAAACCTCCAGCAGAATCCAAGACCCCACCCGCTCGGACATTCTCACTTTTCCCCTCTCCCAGGGGAGACACAAAAGCCTGAAAGCACATCCACCAGGCTCAAGGCAGATTCCATGTCTCGCCATTATAAACCTTCGAGTGGTTTGCTGGTATGATAAGGTAGACTCTTGACCTCACAATCCACCATGTTAAAGCTTTGCACCTCATTATCTGTCTGCCAGCGTTGAACTCAATGTAGGACTGCCTTCAGGACTCCAGCTCCAGACTTTTCCTCGGGGTTTATTCCCGAAGCCTTCCCCATGAGTGGGTATAGCCACCAGGCAGTGGAGGCTTGAGATCAGAGTTTTTCTTCTGTTAGATGAGCTGCCAACTACCACTGACACACCTCATCTGCCCAAAGGGATGGGCTTTAAGGTGCTAGTTAACCTGCTTTTGCTCTTTCTCCTGTCAGTAGAAACGGTCCTGCTGGGTTTAGTAGCTAAGCCACACGTGAAGGCCAGGAGCTGGACTTGGTTGTCAGAGGCTACTTGAGACACACACCATTGGGAACATTTAATAGGTAGTGGAAAACTACCACCCCCGACTATGACATCCTTAAGGAACCATTATCAAAGTGCGTACATGTTACCATATACTACCTGGAGATTCGTTTTCTTGCAGGCATTTACAAGAAAAAAAACTACTATAAATTTGTGAAAAATTATACATAAACAAAGACTGACAAACAATCAATATGTTAAAAAACACAGATTGTGCAAATAATATATAATACTGAGAACATAAATTGTAAGAGTTCTTGAAAATGAGTCCATAGGTTGTGGAATCAGTTCAGTGTTGAGGTGAGTGAAATCACACACACAAATTGCTGGATCAGCATCTATGGAAAAGAGTAAACCGTCGACGTTTTGGGCTGACAACCTTCATCACAACTTGTTTCTTTTATTTGAGGTGAGTGAAGTTATCCACGCCAGTTCAGTTTGCAGGGTAATAACTGTTCCTTAAATTGGTGGTGTGGGACCTGAGGCCTCCGTACTTCCTGCCTTGAGACAAGACTGGGGACTGAGAAAGCTGGTGGTGGAGCAGATTACCCACAAGAAGCACAGTGACCCTGGGACCTCAGCCGGCTCGTCCCGCACAGAACACAAGCCTACAGGCAGACTCATCTACTTGTTCCACAGCTTACACTCACAACACAGCTCAGTGTCAGTGTCACGAGTTCGAGGCAAAGCCCACGTTTGCTCAAAAGGATATTGTTCGCAAAAGTGTTGCTATAGCAACTGCAGTGACAAATCATTACCTGAGATTATTGAGGATCTATCGTAGTCCACAATGGAAAAGTCTGGATTAAACTGGATAAGCTCAGTGCTGGTTGTGATGCTGCTCTGAGAAACAAGACCATAAGACACAGGAGCAGAGTTAGGCCATTCAGCCCATCGAGTCTGCCCCGCCATTCCATCGTTGTTGATTTATTATCCCTCTCAACCCATTCTCCTGCCTTCCCCTGCAACCACGTTCGCCAATCCGTGCAGCATCCTGGTAAATCTCCTCTGCATGAAGTCTGTTCTACTTTCCTGTAAATGCCCACAAGCAAATGAATCTCAGGGTTGTAATTTACTTTGAGCGTTGACTACAATGAGGAGACCAGAACTGAACACAATACTCCAAATGTGGACAATGTGTAAGCATCAAACATTTACCCACATGATACACAGAACATACCACACTATACACAGTACACATCACACAGTACACACCGCACAGTACAGTACATACCACACAGCACACAGTTCACATCACACAGTACACAGTACAGTACATACCACACCATACACAGTGCATATCACACAGTACACATCACACAGCAAACAGTACATATCACACAATACATGGTACATGCCACACAGTAAAAATATCACACCATACATAGTACCCAGTACATATCACATAATACACTGTATATATCACACAGTACACAGTACATACCATGCAGTATGCAATACATATCACACAGTACACAGTACATATCACACAGCACACCGCACACGCCAAGCGAGAGAAACGCCAGGCGATAGGTGAAGCAAAGAGCGAGGAAGTTGATTGGTGAAAGAGACAGAAGGCCATGGAAGAAAGAAAAAAGGGGCCTCTTGTGTATCGGTGAGACCCAACGTAGATTGGGAGACCATTTCTCTGAGCATCTACGTTCCATCCGTCCGAGCAAGCGGGATCTCCCAGTGGCCACCCATTTTAATTCCACTTCCCATTCCCATTCCGATATGTCCATCCATGGCCTTTACCACTCTCGTGATGAGGCCACACTTAGGTTGGAGGAACAACAGCTTATATTCCATTTGGGTAGCCTCCAACCTGCACAGAACAGCACACCTTAACACCTTCACCATCAGTTTGGTGGATTTTAACCAGGCAAGTCTGAACAAATCACTAAGCAATTACCTTCAACAAATCACTTGCAATACCAGAGGAAACAACACACTGGACCATCATCAAGAATGCATACCGTGCTATTCCACGCCCTCACTTCAGGAAGTCTGATCACCCAGCTGTACTTCTGCTCCCTGAGTATAGGCTGAGACTGAAGACTGCAGCACCAGTAGTGAGGACCAAGAAGGTTTGGACAAGGGAATCACAGGAACGCCTACAGGACTGCTTTGAATCAGTGGACTGGACTGTATTCAGAGATTCATCTTCGAACCTGGATGAGTATGCTGCAGTTGTTACTGACTTCATTAAAACCTGTGCAGATAGGTGTGTGCCCACAAAGACTTACGGTACATTCCCAAACCAAAACCAGGAGGTACGCCATCTGCTGAAGGCCAGATCTGTGACATTCAAGTCTGGCGACCCTGTTCTGTACCAGATTTGCGGAGGGCTATTTCAAGGGCGAAGAGACAATTTTAAACGAGGTTGGAGGCGACATCAGATGTATGACAACTGGCAGGGTTTGCAAGATATTATTTCCCACAAAGCGAAACCCAATAGCATGAATGGCAGTGATGCTTCACTACCAGATGAATTCAACACCTTCTATGCCCATTTTGAAAGGGAGAACACAACTACAGCTGTGAAGATCCCTGCTGACCTGATGACCCTGTGATCTCTGTCTCAGAGGCCGATATTAGACTGTCTTTAAAGAGAGTGAACCCTCGCAAGGTGGAAGGTCCCGATGGAGTACCTGGTAAGGCTCTGAAAACCTGTGCCAACCAACTAGAGGGAGTATCCAAGGCCATTTTCAAACTCTCACTGCTACGGTTGGAAGTTCCCACTTGCTTCCAAAAGGCTACAATTATACCAGTGCCGAAGAATATTGTGAGCTACCTTAATGACTATCGCCCAGAAGTACACACATCTACAGTGATGAAATGCTTTGAGAGGTTGGTCATGACCAGACTGAACTCCTGCCTCAGCAAGGACCTGGACCCGTTGCAATTTGCCTATTGCCACAATAGAACAGTGGCAGACGCAATCTCAATGGCTCTCCACACATCTTTAGACCACCTGGACAACACAAACACCTATGTCAGGATGCTGTTCATTGATTATAGCTCAGCATTTAACACCATCATTTCCACAATCCTGATTGAGAAGTTACAGAACCTGGGCCTCTGTACCTCCCTCTGCAATTGGATCCTCGACTTCCTAACCAGAAGACCACAATCAGTGTGGATTGGTGATAATATCTCCTCCTCGCTGACGATCAACACTGGCGCACCTCCGGGGTGTGTGCTTAGCCCACTGCTCTACTCTCTGTATACACATGACTGCGTGGCTAGGCATAGCTCAAATACGATCTATAAATTTGCTGACGATACAACCATTGTTGGTAGAATCTCAGACAGTGACGAGAGGGTGTACAGGAGTGAGATATGCCAACTAGTGGAGTGGTGTCGTAGCAACAACCTGGCACTCAACATCAGTAAGACGAAAGAGCTGAATGAGGACTTCAGGAAGGGTAAGACAAAGGAACACATACCAATCCTCATAGAGGGATCAGAAGTGAAGAGAGTGAGCAGCTTCAAGTTCCTGGGTGTCAAGATCTCTGAGGATCTAACCTGGTCCCAACATATCGATGCAGTTATAAAGGAGGCAAGATAGCCGCTATTCTTCATTAGGAGTTTGAAGAGATTCGGAATGTCAACAAATACACTCAAAAGCTTCTATAGTTGTCCCGTGCAGAGCATTCTGACAGGCTGCATCACTGTCTGGTATGGAGGGGCTACTGCACAGGACCGAAAGAAGCTGCAGAGGGTTGTAAATCTAGTCAGCTCCATCTTGGGTATTAGCTTACAAAGTACCCAGGATATCTTTAGGGAGCGGTGTCTCAGAAAGGCAGTGTATATTATTAAGGACCTCCAGCACCCAGGGCATGCCCTTTTCTCACTGTTACCATCAGGTAGGAGGTACAGGAGCCTGAAGACACACACTCAGCGATTCAGGAACAGCTTCTTCCCCTCTGCCATCCGATTCCTAAATGGACATTGAACCGTGAACACTGCCTGTTCTTGCACGATTTTTAATCTACTCAATATACGTATACTGTAATTGATTTACTTATGTATTATTTTTTGTGATGATAATCCTGATTGATTCTGAAGCTGATGGCATGAGCATCAATTTCTCAGTTCCAGTAATGCCACCCCCCCTCACCATTTCTCATCCCCTTGACCCTCTTGCATATTATCTCCTTGCCCGACCATCACCTCCCTCTGGTGCTCCTCCTCCCCCACCTTCTTTCTTCCATGGCCTTCTGTCTCATTCACCAATCAACGTCTTAGCCCTTTGCTTCATCCCTCCCCCTCCAAGTTTCACCTATCGCCCGGTGTCTCTTCTCGCTCCTCTCCCCTCCCCTCACCTTTCACATCTTCTCCTCAGCAGTTTTTCCTCCAGTCCTGCCAAAGGGTTTCAGCCCGAAATGTTAATTGTGCTTTTTTCCACAGATGCTGCCTGGCCTGCTGAGATCCTCCACCGTCTTGTGTGTGTTACTTGAAAGCGAGAGAGTTTTACAAACACAGCAAAGGCGTGAGCACAATGGTCTGCCTTTATTTTCACCGCCAGGTTTTGAATTGATTGAAATAGGAATAAAAATCATTTAAAAAATAGCAAGAAATTGATTGAGAGATTATTTATTTATTTGCTTTATTTACGGAGATACAGTGTGGAACAGGCCCTGGTGGCCCACTGAGCCACGCTGCTCAGCAAGACACCGATTTAACCCGAACCTCATCACGGGGCCATTTACAATCACCAATTAACCCACTAACTGGTACGTCTTTGGATTGTGGGAGGAAACCGGAGCACCTGGAGGAAACCCACACACACACGGGAAGAATGTGCAAACGTGCTTACAGAGGATGCCGTAATTGAACTCTGAACTCCGATGCCCCAAGCCGTAATTGTATCACACTAACCGCTATGCTACCATGGTGCCGATGGTCCGGCCTCCGCCCCCTCTCAGGAGCAGAGAATTCCACAGATTCACCTCCCTCCAAGACAAAAAACCTCAGTTTTAAACGCCCACCCCGTTATAACCATGACCACTTGTTTGTGACCCTCCCACTGGTGGAAATGTGAACCTTCAGAGTGGATTGAAACTTGTGCAAAATCTCTTTTCAAAAAGGCAATTCAAACCTGACCTCAGGCTGTATTACATGAAAATTAAATCATCTGTGGAATCTCTTGTAAGGATTATTTATTTATTCAGAGATACAGCAGGAACAGGCCTTTCCGGCCCAGTGAGTCACACAGACCAACAACCCACCGATTTAAATTGTCCTAATCACAAGACAACTTACAATGACAAATTAACCTACTAACTGGTACGTCTTTGGACTGTGGGAAGAAACTGGAGCACCCAGAGGAAACCCACACCATCATGGGAAGCAACACACACAAAATGCTGGAGGAACTCAGCAGGCCAGGCAGCATCTATGGAAAAGAGTACAGTTGATGTTTTGGGCTGAGCCCCTTTAAAGGTTTCAGCCACAACGTTGACTGTGCTTTTTCCCCATAGATACTGCCTGACCTGAGTTTTTCCAGCATTTTGTGTGTGTTGCTCGGATTTCCAGCGTCTGCAGATTTTCTCTTGTTTACGATCACGGGAAGGATGCTGAAGCTTTCTTACAGAGGATGCTGGAATTAAACTACAAACTTCGACGGCCCAGGTTGTAATGACATTGTGCTAACGGCTACACACCATGGCGCCCCAAGACTTGGATACTTTTCATCGTGGATTGGAATCAAATGTCAGACTCGTATCCCCAAAAACAGGCAGAAGGAATATAAGTAGAATGGATGAAACATGCAATGGATTTCCCAAAACACTGGCATAAATCCGAGAAAATCCTGAAAGCCAAAAATTCCCAACTCCCTGAGGCGCCAGAGGTTTGTGGACCTTATTTTTTAGGGTATTTGAGAGAGCAGGGGGCAGGGATGGGAAGGTTGTCCCAGACAGGGTTGCACCTGAGGTGGGGCACCATGTGGACTTTGTCCATCTGTAGAAGTGGTGTCTGTGGGTGATGGAACAGGCTGGGGGTTCATGTTCTGTCTCTGAGCTCACACTGAGGGACGGCAGGAGAGGGAGGCTTCATGCATTCCCATAGTTTCAAATTACTCCTTCACACTTTTGCAACCCCATCTTCTCCCCAAAACTGTAAGCCCCTCCAGCTCCCACATCCCTCCCATCTCTGTAACCTCCTATAGCCCTTAGAAACCTCCCTGTCTCTGTAACGCTCTCCAGCCCCTACACCCCTCTGTGTATCTGTAACCCTCTCCGGCCCCTACACCCCTCACTGTCTCTATAAACCCCTCCGATCCCTACACCCCTCCCTGTCTCTATAAACCCCTCCAATCCCTACACCCCTCCCTGTCTCTATAAAACCCTCCAGCTCATACACCCCTCCCTGTCCCTATAACCCCCTCCGGCCCCTACACCCCTCACTGTCTCTATAACCCCCTCCGGCCCCTACACCCCTCCCTGTCTCTATAACCCCCTCCGGCCCCTACACCCCTCCCTGTCTCTATAACCCCCTCCGGCCCCTACACCCCTCCCTGTCTCTGTAACCCCCTCCAGCCCCTACACCCCTCACTGTCTCTATAAACCCCTCCGGCCCCTACACCCCTCTATGTATCTGTAACCCTCTCCGGCCCCGACACCCCTCACTGTCTCTATAAACCTCTCCGGCCCCTACACCCCTCACTGTCTCTATAAACCTCTCCAGCCCATACACCCCTCTATGTATCTGTAACCCTCTCCGGCCCCGACACCCCTCCGTGTATCTATAGTCATAGTCATAATTTATTGATCCCGGGGGAAATTGGTTAAATTTGTAACCCTTAAATCTGTAACCCCCTCCGGCCCCTACACCCCTCCCTGTCTCTATAACCCCCTCCGGCCCCTACACCCCTCTGTGTATCTGTAACCCTCTCCGGCCCCGACACCCCTCACTGTCTCTATAAACCTCTCCGGCCCCTACACCCCTCACTGTCTCTATAACCCCCTCCGGCCCCTACACCCCTCCCTGTCTCTATAACCTCCTCCAGCCCCTACACCCCTCTGTGTATCTGTAACCTTCTCTGGCCCCTACACCCCTCACTGTCTCTATAAACCCCTCCGGCCCCTACACCCCTCCCTGTCTCTATAAACCTCTCCGGCCCCTACACCCCTCTATGTATCTGTAACCCTCTCCGGCCCCGACACCCCTCACTGTCTCTATAAACCTCTCCGGCCCCTACACCCCTCACTGTCTCTATAAACCCCTCAAGCCCCTACACCCCTCACTGTCTCTATAAACCTCTCCGGCCCCTACACCCCTCTATGTATCTGTAACCCTCTCCGGCCCCGACACCCCTCTATGTATCTGTAACCCTCTCCGGCCCCTACACCCCTCACTGTCTCTATAAACCCCTCCAGCCCCTATACCCCTCAATGTCTCTATAAACCCCTCCAGCCCCTACACCCCTCTATGTATCTGTAACCCTCTCCGGCCCCGACACCCCTCCGTGTATCTATAGTCATAGTCATAATTTATTGATCCCAGGGGAAATTGGTTAAATCTGTAACCCTCTCTGGCCCCGACACCCCTCTGTGTCTTGGCAATGTTCCCACTATCTGCTTTGGGTTTATCTGTGGTATGGACATGGAGTGGAGGAGGGATGAGGAGAGTGGAGAGGATGCTGATTGGGAGAGCTGTCTGGAGAGGGGAGGGGATGGTAGTGGAGATGGTGTGGGATGTGTTTGTATGTCGTGGGGGTGGGTGTTGAGGCCGGGGGTTAGGCGGGAATGGTCGGAGCAGCGGTGGGGGTGGGTGGTCTGGGAGGGGTGTGATCGAGACTGGGATTGGTTGCAGAGTCGCAAGTGTAGGGAAACAGAAAATACTGTGGACTGTCATCCGGGAGTCATAGAAGCTGGCTGTTTGTAGCACAATGGCTAGCCTAGCACTTCACAGCCGGGACAGAAGTGATATGGAGGCCTAGGGTCTGGTGCAGGTCGTTGGGAGTGGGCAGTTTAAATGGGTTTCAGCACAGACTAGAAGGGCTGAAGGGTCTGTTTCTGTGCTGTACTTCTGTATCGCCCCATGACCCTATTTACAGTGCCAGCGTTTGGGAGATCAGAATTCACTTCCCACCGCTGCCTGTAAGGAGTTCACATGTTTGCACCGTGACCATGTAGATTTCCTCCCGGTGCTGTGGTCTCCTCCCAGTCCAAAGACGTACGGATTAGGGTTAGTAGCTGTGGGCGTGCTATGTTAGCCACCAGAAACATGGCGACACTCACAGTCTATGGCCAGCACACCCTCGGACAGTGTTGGTTATTAACACGAATCACACATTTCACTGTGTGTTTCAATGTACACGTGACAAATAAAGCTGATCTTTATCTCTGAACTGGTCCAAATGCCCATCGTAGCTCCCCGCTAGGCCCATATCCTTCTAAACCTTTCCTCTCTGTGTAAATGTTGTTAATTTAAAAGACATTTGGACTTAATTTAACTTGCCTGCACCACTTCCTCTGGCAGCTTATTTCATTCACACTGTGTGGAAAAAGTTGCCCCTCAGTCCTCTTAAATCTTTCCCCTCTCACCTCTAGCCCCTCCCTCTAGGAAAAGGAAGTTTTCCAATCCACTATTAACAAACACTGCTTGGCTTTACAATGACCTTGATGTCAGTGACCTTCAAAATCAATGGAAAATGTCTACTTTTGGACAGACGGAATGAAGCCTCACAGAACTGCACGGAATGCAGCTGGTGCTAGGACACGCTCACGTCTCAAAGCAAGGGAATGTGTCACATTGCTCCATTCTGTTTCAACGATAACAAGCAGCGCCCACCACCTAGGTACCTATTTACACATGGAAAATATTTCACCCTTTTCATCTTAACGGCTGTCTACACACGTCACTTCAGCCATTGAAGAGACCTGGCCCATCTCCTGCAAACCCTACGACACAAAAAGAGTATGTGCTTGAGGAAGCTGCATCGAGGGGGTGTGGTCCTGTTTCACGACAGCTTTGTCTTCCTCAGGACGTTGGAGATCGTCCATCGCTGGCCCCTACACTCCTGAAGTAACAGCTGGTAGCCATAGACACCGTCACCGCTTTGCTGCATCTCCAAACATTTCTTTGACACTCTGTTCTGCACTGCACCTCCCTAAAGAGAGAAAGCAAACATCGCAACGTTATGGACAAAGATTTATCTTGAGATACAGTGTAGAACAGGCCCTTCTGGGTCTTCAAGCTGTACCACACAACCCACTGATTTATCCCTGGCCTAACCACGGGACAGTTTCCAATGAACTATTAACCTACTAACCACTACGTCCTTGGACTGTGGGAGGGAGAGAGGCAGAGCACCCGGGGGAAACTCATACATTCCAGGGGGAGAATGCATAAACTCCTTACAGGAGACTCCAGAATTGAACTCTGATGTAATACCATCATGTTAACAGCTTGCTACTGTGCTATCTCACATTCAGATCTGAGCAACTGGGACCTGTATGTTACCATAGCCACTAACAAACCGCTGGAGGACCTCAGCACGGTGAGCAGCATCTGTGGGGGGAGAGGGATTGTCGACCCTGTGTCAGGACCCCGGCTACAGCAGAGAGATGGATGTCAGTATGTGGCCAGAAATGACACAGAAAAAGAGGTCCGAAGGATCCAAGCCTGAGAGTCACAGGCCACTACAGCACAGAAACAGGCCCTTTGGCCCATCTAGTCCATGTTGAACTATTAATCTACCTAGTCCCATTGTCCTGCAGTCGGACCATAGCCCTCCCATCATGTACCGATCCAAGTCTCTTTAAACATTGAAATCGAGCCCATATCCCCCAATTGCATCTGTTCCTCGTTCCACATTCGCACCACCAGAGGGAAGAGGTTCCCCCTCTTGTTTGATTTTGAAGGCCAAGACACTAGTCAGGCCACACTTGGAGTATTGACAGCAGCTTTGGGCCCCATATCTCAGAACGGATGGGTTGTCATTGGAGAGAGTCCAGAGGAGGTTCACAAGGATGTTTCCGGGAATGAAGGGGTTAACATATGAGGAGTGTTCGGCAGCTTTGGGACTGTACTCACTGGAACGTAGAAGAATGCAGGAGGATCTCATTGAAACCTACTGAATATTGAAAGGACGAGATAGGGTCGATGTGGAGAGGATGTTTCCTATGGTGGGAGTATCCAGAACCAGAGGGCACAGTCTCAGAATTGAGGAGCAACCTTTTAGAACAGAGGTAAGGAGGAATTATTTTTAACCAGAGAGTAGTGAATCTGTGGAATGCTCTGCCACAGACTGCGGTGGAGGCCAAGTCCACGGGTATATTTAAGGTGGAAGTTGATCGTTTCCTGATTGGTCAAGGCATCAAAGGTTATGGGGAGAAGGCAAGAGAATGGGGTTGAGAGGGATAGTAAATCAGCCCTGACAGAATGGCAGAATGACTTGATGGGCTGAATGGTCTAATTCTGCTCCTGTGTCTTATGATCTTATGTTCCTATTAAACATTTCGCCTTTCACCCTTAACCCATGACCTCTAATTCTAATCTTACCCAAACTGAATGGAAAAAGACTGCTTGCATTTACCCTTTCTATACCCTTCATAACTTCGTATACCTCGATTAAATCTCCCCTCACCTTCTATGCTCTAAAGAATACAGTCCTAAATTATTCAATCTTTCCTGATAACACAGGTCCTTCAGACCTGACAACATCCTCGTGAATTTTCTCTGTACCCTTTCAACCTTGTTTATATCTTTCCTGTCAGAAGGTGACCAAAACTGCACACAATACACAAAATTAGGTCGAAGGGTCTGCTCCACATTTTCATCATGGCTGATCCAATTTCCCTCTCAGCCCCAATCTCCTGCCTTCTCCCCGTATCCCTTCATGCCCTGACCAATCAACCTCTGCCTTAAACAGACATGAAGACTTGGACTCCACAGCTGCCTGTGTGTGTGAATTCCACTGATTCAGCACTCTCTGGCTAGAGGAATTCTTGCTCACCTCCATTCTAAAAGGATGCCTCTCTATTCTGAGTCTGTGTCCTCTGGTCTTAGGCTCTCCCACCATAGGAAACATCCTCTCCACATCCACTATCAAGGCCTTTCACCATTCAATAGGCTTCAATGAAATCATACCTCTTTCTTCTGAATTCGAGTGAATGCCATCCAGAGCCATCAAATGCTCTTCATATGACAAGCCATTCAATCCTGGAATCATTTTCATGAACCTCCTTTGAACGCTCTCCAGTATCAGGCAAATCCTTTCTAAGCTAAGGGACCCAAACCTGCTCACAATACTCCAAGTGAGGCCTCACCAGAGCTTCATAAAATTTCAACATTACATCCTTGCTTTTGTATTCTAGTCCTCTTGAAATGAGTGCTGACATCAATTTTCTTTCCTCACCACTGACTCAACTTACAAATTAACCTTCAGAGAATCCTGCACAAGGACTCCCAAGTCCCTTTGCGTCTCAGATTTTTGTACCTCTCTCTATTTAGAAAATAGTCAACCCTTTCATTTCTTCTACCAAAGTGCATGACCACACACTTCCCGACACTGTATTCCATCTGCCATTTCTTTGCCCATTCTCCTAATCTGTCTAAGTCCTTCTGTAGCCTCTCTACTTCCTCAGAACTACCTGCCCCTCCACCGATCTTCATATCGTCTGCAAGCTTTGTAACAAAGCCATCAATTCATCCAAATCATTGACATATAACATAAAAAGAATCGGTTCCAACACAGACCCCTGTGGAACACCACTCGTCACCGGCAGCCAGACAGAAATGGCTCCCCTTATTTGCACTCTTTGCCTCCTGCCAATCAGCCACTGTTCTACCCACGCTAGAATCTTTCCTGTAACATCATGGGCTCGTAACTTGTTAAGCAGCCTCATATGTGGCATCTTGTCAAAGGCCTTCTGAAAATCCAAGTAGACATCATCAACCAATTCTCCTTTGTCTGTCCTACTTGTTATTTCTTCAAAGACTTCCAACAGCTATGTCAGACATAATTTTCCCCTGAGGAAGCCATGCTGACTACGGCCTATTTTATCATGTGACTCCAGATACCCTGAGACCTCATCCCACCTCCTGTACTCAGTACTTTTATTTATGAAGGCCAAAAGCTTTCTTTATGACCCCATTTCCCTGCGATGCCACTTTCTTTTTTTATTTTATTTTTATTTGGATAAGGTATTTGCAAGTAATTATACAAAGTTTTTTTTACATGTATAACCTTTTCCATTTTTTATATATGTATAAGCCTATAATTATTTATACATTCACAAGTACACATTGAGATCATATAAAAAGTAATTAGGCACTTAAGTAGATAATTATGTGCAGTTGTAATTCCATTTTATTAGACTAAGAAATGATAATGGTTGTTAAAAAATAGTAATAATAGTGGTTGAATAATAACCTCCATGTATCTCTCCTGGTCCATTTCTTTCTGGTCCAAAATACTGTATGCAGCCCTATGTAACTTCCATCGTAGGTGTTTATATCTTAACTCGTTCATGTTTGCTCCTACCCACAAACATACTTATCCAATCCCTATGGACTTATTTACTTCATTTTATCATATTTTTTTCCTTTCCCAAATCCTTTCCTTTACTTGTGTTAATTCCCTGTTGTGATGCTACTTTCAATGAATTATGGAGCTCATTCCCAGACCCCTTTGTTCCACCACACTGCTCAGCGCCCTACCGTTCACTGTGTAAGATCTACCCTGGTTGGTCCTTCCGAAGTGCAACACCTCACAGTTGTCTGCCATTTTTTAGCCCATTTTTCCAGCAGGTCAAGATCCCACCGCAAGCCACGATAGTCTTCCTCACTGTCCACTACACTCCTAATCTTGGTGTCATCCACAAATTTGCTGATCCAGTTAACCACATTATCATCCAGATCATTGATATAGATGGCAAACAACAATGGACCCAGCACTGATCCCTGTGGCACACCACTAGTCACAGGCCTGCAGTCGAAGGCAACCATCTGCTACCGCTCTCTGACTTCTCCCATGAATCCAATTTCTAATCCAATTTATTGTCTCATGCTGAACACCGAGTGACTGAAGCTTCTTGACCAACCTCCCATGTGGAACCCTGTCAAATGCCTTACTAAAGTCCATGTGGACAATATCCACTGCCTTGCCTTCATCCACTTTCCTGGTAACTTCCTCAAAAAACTCTTCAAGATTACTCATCACCGAGGATCTCACATATTCTATATGTGCCAGCTGTGTGGTGAAAAAAGCACAACGGTGATGTAAAGATTTTTACTCCTCATGTATATGAAGGATGTAACTAATAATGTCAATTCAATTCAATTAGACATGACCTACCATGCACAAAGCCATGCCGACTATCCTTAATCAGTCCCTGTCTATCCAAATAGTTAAGTATCCAGTCCCTTAGAATACCTTCCAATGACTTTCCCACAACTGATATCAGACTTACTGGCCTATAATTTCTTTGCTTATGTTTAGAGACTTTTTTAAACAGCGGAATATCATTGGCTGTCCTTCAAACCTCTCTGGTACCTCTCCTGTAACTAAGGATGTTTTAAGTACTGCTGCTAGGGTCCCTGCAATTTCTGCGCTTGCCTCCCACAGGGTCCGGGGAAACACCTTGTCAGGTCTTGGGGATTTATCAAACCTGATTTGCCTCAGGACAACAAACACCTCCTCCTCTGTAATCTGTATAGGGTCCATGAAGTTGATGCCACTTTGCCTCACTTTCTATAGACTCTGTGTCCATCTCCTGAGTAAATACAGATGCAAAGAATTCAATTACGATCTCACCCATCTGTCTTGTCCCCACACACAGATTACCATTCTGGTCCTCCAGAGGACCAATTTTGTCCCGTGCAATCCTTTTGCTCTTCACACCTAGAACAACTTCATGCCTTCTTTTCGTCCTCCTATTTCTTTCATAAGTGTTCTCTTGCAGTTCTTGTACTGCATAATCACCTACCAGTTAGCAGGTCATTGTAAATTGACCTAAAGTTGATGGGTTGCTGGGTGGTGCTTGGGCTGGAAGGGCCCATCCCGTGCTGTGGCTCTAAATAAAATAAAATAAATATATTGACAGGAGCGTGCAGAGGGATAGAGCTAATTAAATCTGTCAGAGAGCCAGTCCAGGCAAGAGGGGTGGAAAGGCCTCCTGGCTGAGAGGGCAGAAAATGGTAATGTGAGGGTCCATGGCTGTTTTCTGGAGCCTCAAAGCCACTCACCTGAGTGAAACTCCAGTGTGACCTCATCTGTTTGCTTTCGGCGTGACTGCACTCCATCAGCCTGGGCCTGCCATTCATCTCCACAAGGCACCGGTTGTCTGCAGCGTCGAGGGTGGGGCTCAGCACCCCCACCAGGATCTGCTGGTTGCTTCTGTAGTAAATGGCCTGTCAGAGGAAGGTGGGGTGGGTCAAAGTTTAAAGTACATGTACAGCGTGTCACCATGTTTGACCCTGAGATATAGTTTCTTGCGGGCGTTCGCTGTAGGACATTACAGCACAGTACAGGCTCTTTAGCCCACAATGGAAAGCTGACCCTCTAACCTACTCTAAAATCAATACAATCGAATAAATGAAACAGGCAAAGTCAGACAAACAATCAACGTGCAAGAGAAGACAAAATGAGTTGTAGAGTGAGTCCGTAGGTTGTGGAATCAGTTCAGTGTTGAGGTGAGTGAAGTTATCCACACTGGTTCAGGAGCCTGATGGTTGAGGGGTAATAACTGTTCCTGAACCTGGTGGTGTGGGACGTGATGGTTGAGGGGTAATAACTGTTCCTGAACCTGGTGGTGTGGGCCTGATGGTTGAGGGGTAATAACTGTTCCTGAACCTGGTGGTGTGGGACGTGATGGTTGAGGGGTAATAACTGTTCCTGAACCTGGTGGTGTAGGATGTGATGGTTGAGGGGTAATAACTGTTCCTGAACCTGGTGGTGTGGGACGTGATGGTTGAGGTGTAATAACTGTTCCTGAACCTGGTGGTATGGGACATGATGGTTGAGGGGTAATAACTGTTCTTGAGCCTGGTGGCGTGGGTCCTGATGGTTGAGGGGTGATAACTGTTCCTGAACCTGGTGGTGTGAGACCTGATGGTTGAGGGGTGATAACTGTTCCTGAACCTGGTGGTGTGGGTCCTGATGGTTGAGGGGTAATAACTGTTCCTGAGCCTGGTGGTGTGGGTCCTGAGGTTCTTGATAGCAGCAGCGAGAAGAGAGTGTGACCTGGATGGTGGGGACCATGATGATGGACGCTGTTCTCCCGTGACAGCGCTCTGTGTAAATGTGCTCAATGATGGGTTCGTTTCCACGCAGATGCCAATGCCCTGCTTTATAAGCACCGGCTAACAGGGTCCTGCACAACAACTCCAATCATCCCAGATTAAAGGAACCGACACACAGTTAAAACTGTTTATCCCCGCTTACCGCCGGTAGGTGGTAAGGATGGGCGCCCTCACTTGGCTCTTCTGACCCAAACACAGGAGCCCCCCCAGGGCTGTGTCCTGAGCCTTCTCTACTCCCTATACACCCACGACTGTGTTGCCACGCACAGCTCCGATCTGCTGATCAAATTTGCAGATAACATGACATTGATAGGCCTTATTTCCAATAACGATGAGACAGCCTACAGAGGAGTCATAGTCATACTTTATTGATCCCGGAGGAAATTGGTTAAGTCAACACTCTGACACAGTGGCGCCAAGAAAACAACCTACCCTCAATGTCAAAAACACGAAGCAGTTGATCATGGATTACAGGAGGAATGGAGACAGGCTCGCCCCTGTTGACATCAATAGGACTATAGCTGAGAGGGTGAGTAGTGTCAAGTTCCTCGGTATACACATCACCGAAGATCTCAGCTGGACTGTACATACCTCTTTCACCTCAGACAGCTGAATAAGTTCAGCATGAAGCCCCAAGTCCTCAGGACTTTCTACAGGGGCACGACTGGGAGCATCCTGACTGGCTGCATCACTGCCTGGTATGGGAACTATACTTCCCTCAATCGCAGGACTCTGCAGAGAGTGGTGTGGACAGCCCAGCGCATCTGTAGATGTGAACTTCCCACTCCTCAGGACACTTACAGCAGCAGGTGCATAAAAAGGGCCTGAAGGATCATCAGGGACTCCAGCCTCCCCAACCTCAAGCTGCTTCAGCTGCTTCCGTCTGGCAAACGGTCCGACAGCATTTAGGCCAAGACCTACGGGCTACAGGACGGCTTCCTTCCCAGGCCATCACATTGATCTGATTGACTATCTGACTGTACATTGAATATGACTGTACCATACATGTATACAAAACAATTATGTATACAACCTTAGTGTCTGGCAATATCCTCACACAATTCCCATCCTTATTGCTTGTACGTTGTGACAGAGACGCAATAGAAAGATTTTACTCCCTCATGTTGTGAGGTGGATGTAAGAAATAAAATTCTAGTTCTAGTTCTAATTCTCTCCTTTTAAACAACTGGAAAGGGTGTAGAGAAAATTGACAAGGATGTTGCCAGGACTTGAGGGCCTGAGTGACGGGGAAGGGCGAATAGGTTAGGACTTTATTTCCTAGAGCACAGGAAAATGAGGGGAGATTTGATAGAGGGATAAAAAATTAAGAGGGGTATAGAAAAGGTAAATGCAAACAGGCTTGTTCCACTGAGGTTAGGTGAGACTACAACTAGAGGTCCTGGGTTAAGTGAAAGGTAAAATGTTCAAGGGAAACATGAGGGGAAACTTTTTCACTGGCAGGATGATGAGAGTGTGGACGAGCCGCCAGCACGTGGTGAGTTGGGCTTGGTTGCAATGTTGAAGAGAAATTGGACAGGTACATGGATGGGAGAGGTATGGAGGGCTTTGGTCCAGATACAGGGCAATGGCAAAACCACAGCCTGGCATAGATGGGCCGAATGGCTTGTTTCTGTGCTGCAGTGCGGTATGACTCCACGTCTGTATTAAAATTAGCCTGCCTCTGCTCTGTGCTGCCTTCCGTCTCAGGATCAGAATCAGAGCCAGCTTTCATGTTGCCAGCACAGATCGTGAAATGTGTTGTTTGGCAGCAGTACTCTGCAATATATAGTAACAAAAACAATAAATTACAATAGATTTTATATATATATTGAATTAAATAAGTCGTACAAAGAGAGAGGGGAGAGATAGTGAGGTCATGTTCATGGGTTAAATCTGATGGCGGAGGGGAAGAAGCTATTTGTAAAATGTTGAGTGTGTGTCTTCAGGCTCCTGTACCTCCTCCCTGATGAGAAGAGGGCATGATTCAGGTTCCACTGTACCCTCACACAATGTTCTTCATCAATCAGTTCTGGTCGCCTCATTATAGGGAGGATTGTGCAAGCTTTAGAAAGGGTGCAGAGGAGATTTACCGGGATGCCAAAAGACCATAAGACACAGGAGCAGAATTCAGTCATTCAGCCCATCGAGTCTGCTCTGCCATTCCATCATGGCTGATTTACTAACCCTGTCAGCTCCCTTCTCCTGCCTTCTCTCTATAACCTTTGACACCCTGGCCCAATGAACAACCTATCAACCTCCGGGATGCTGCCTGCACTAGAGGGCATGTCTTATGAGGACAGGTTGAGTGAGTGAGGGCTTTTCACTTTGGAGTGAAGGAGGATGAGAGGTGACCTGATAGAGGTGTACGAGATGATAAGAGGCATAGGTCGAGTGACTTCTTTCACGGGGCAGAACCAGCTAATACAAGGGGGCATAATATGAAGACGATTGGAGGAAAGTATAGGGACGGGGTGTCAGAGGTAGCTATTTTGTGGGTGGGTGTGTGGAACATGCTGTATGGGGTGGTGGTACAGGCAGATGCATTAAGGATATCTAAGAAACTCTTGGATAGGCACATGAATGATAGAAAAAATGGAGGGATGTGTGGGAAGGAAGGGTTCAGTTGATATTGGAACAGCTTAAGAGATGGCACAACATTGTGGGCACTGTGGGCACAGCACTCTGCCGTAATGCTCAGTTCTATTTCCTATGCCCAGGAATGGTCACATCTATGAGGTCTCACTACAGTCAGAACACATCCCGAGACACCGATTGCCGCCCACCCCCCTCCATGTACCTGTGAAGACATTCCATGACAGCTGTACATGATAGGGATGTTGTCGGAGGCTGGCCCCTGATCCAGGCACAGGTCACTTTTCAGAGCATTTCTCAGCTGAAACACAGAGAAGACGTCCGTCAGGTGAATCAATCCTCACTGAAGTCCGACCGTCGCTGAACAATCCTCCCTGCTCTCCCCGAGGGAGTGATCCGTAACAGCAGATTCTGAACACAATTAATTCCCTGTTCTCCCTGAGGGGGAGATCCATAATACAAGACTGTGAACACAGTTCCCTGTTCCGCCCAGAGGGAGTGATCTGTAACAGTAGATTCTTTCTTTCTTTCTCTCTTTCTCAATATTTTTATTGATTTCTTACATAAAAGAATACAGAGTACAGTAGGATATATAATATATATCGATTACAATATATTGAAATCACAAATATAGTCTCAATACCCCATATCCATATTAATTAAATTTAAACATAATATTGAAAAGACATAATTTTAGAATACAAAAAAAATCTAAACCCACTACCAGAAAAAAAAACAGCTGTTTGGTTAAAAAAAAAAGAAAAGGAAAAAATCCTTATCATATGATAAAACATATTATTAGCCAACATCTATGCTTAATAGAAAATCAAAGATTTTGAAAATAATTCAAAAAAGGTCCCCACAATGTTAAAAAATCTTGTCTAGGTTCAGAAATTGAACAGTGAATCTTCTCTAAGTTTAAGCATGACATAACATCATGTAACCAATGAGTACGAGTAGGCGGAGTGACATCCTTCCACTTAAGCAACAATGCCCTCCTGACTATATGAGACATAAAGGCCAAAATATGCAGATCATGTGTCTCCAAAATAAAATCATTTCCTCCAACAATACCAAATAAGGCAGTCAAAGGATTAGGTTTAAAATTTACTTTAAAAAGCACCGAAAAAGTTTGGAATACTTCCTTCTAATATTTTTCGAGACTCGAACAAGTGCAAAACGTTTAACTAGTGAAGTTTCTCCATTGTAACATCTATCACAATAGGGAGATATATCCGAATAAAAACGAGACAGCTTATCTTTAGTCATATGGGCCCTATAAACCACTTTAAATTGTAGAAGGGAATGACGGGCACGTGATGATGAGGTGTTAACCAATTTAAAAATTTCATTCCAAGTGTCCTCAGAAATTGGAATCTGTAAATCTTGTTCCCAGAGATTTTTAATTCTAAAGGAATATTTCTCATTCCCAACATCATGCCATAAATATTAGATATAGATCCATTATGGAAGGGTTTCAAATTAAAAATTGTATCAAGTAAATTCTTATCTGGACTTCTAGGAAATGTATGTACTTGAGAACGCAAAAGTCTCCAATTTGTAAATATCGAAAAAAGTGAGTTTTGGGTAGGCTATACTTAGCAGGCAATTGTTCAAATGGAGAGAGACTATCTCCAACAAACAAATCCTGAAAACATTTAATACCCAATCTATTCCACTCTTTAAAAACTACATCAGTCATAGAAGGTTTAAAAAATAGTTACAAAAAATGGGACTTGAAAGTGAAAAAGCTCAATAAACCAAAATATTTTCTAAATTGTACTCAAATCCTCAAAGTGTGTTTAACTACAAAATTATCAGTTAAATTACTTAAAGATAAAGGAATTGAGGATCCAAGAAGAGAAATGATAGAAAATTTATTAACAGAATTAGTTTCTAAAGAAACCCAAACCAGACAGACCTCTCGATTAATATAACCAAAACCTAAGATTTCATATATTGACTGCCCAGTAATAAAACCTAAAACTGGGTAAGGCTAAACCTCCATTCTTTTTAGCTTTTTGAAGATGGACTTTATTCAATCGAGAAATTTTATTTTTCCATATACAAGAAGATATAATAGGATCCAGAAAATCAAAAAAGGATTTAGGAATAAAAACAGGTATGGCCTGAAATAAATATAAAAGTTTAGGCAAAATATTCATTTTAATAGAATTAATTCGGCCAATCAATGATAAAGAGAGGGGTGACCAATTTGATAGTGCCTTCTTAACATAATCCAGAAGTGTAGAAAAATTTTCTTTAAAAAGGAATTTGTAATTCCTAGTAATTATTATGCCCAAATAAGTAAATTGATTTCTTACAATTTTAAAAGGAAGGTTAGTATTAACTAATACTAAATTGTTCAAAGGAAAAAGTTCATTCTTATGAAAGTTGTTTATATGCTGAAAACTGACTAAAGCAGCAGAGTAAAGAAAGTACGGAAGGTAAGGAAGAGTCCACATTAGAAATGTAGAGCAAAAGGTCATCAGCATAAAGCGACGCTTTGTGAGTGATATCCCTCCTTAAAATACCAGTGATGTCATTAGATTCCCGGAAAGCAATGGCTAAAATAGTGGTCACCAACCTTTTTAAGCCCAAGATCCCCTACTTCGACATTAGTGAAAGGCAAGATCTACCTACTAAATCATTTAGAGAAAAAACAGCTCAGATTGTACTGCCAATTTGAGGCCTTTTATTTGGGCTAATTGTATTTGAATTACACAAAATACCTTTGTCAAACTTTCAAATTAATTCAAACAAGAAAACACTAACTAGCATATTTCTCTTTAAGAATATTACAATACTTCACACCTTTAATTCTAAGTTTCATTATTTAATTTTATTTCAACACGAAAAATAAATGAATAAAAATTGACTGTTGCACTCAATGTGATGACTGGGGCTGAATACTTTCTGCTAGTTCCCCGAAATTTGGCTCATAACTACAGACAGCTAGTCTGAGACAGTTCGTGAGGTGTCTGTCAGTAAGACAGCTCCTGTACTTAGATTTAATAATTTTCATCTGTGAAAATGCAATTTTACATAGATAAGTTGACCCGAAGTAGGCACTGACTTTTAGTGCTATAAAACCAACACGCACACTGCGCATTGCTGGGGCCCCATCAGTAGTAATTGTCACCAGTTTATGAATGGGATGTCATTTTCACGGACATATTTTTAAAACTCATTGTAAATATCCTCACCTCTCGTTCTCTCCTTTAATTGCAAAAGAGTGAGGAAGTCCTCCTTTGTTGTAAAATCCTGGAAAGCCATTCTGACAAATACAACAAGCTGAGCTGTTTGCATTACATCCAGGGATTCATCGAACTGTAGTGAAAAATATCCACGTCCTCTGACAGTGACTCTACCCTCCTTGTCACTGTTGCAGGGCCAAGCGGTATATTATGTATTGCAGTTGTGATGTTGTTTTTGTTTTTAAAGTCATTAAGAACAGTCTCTGCGGTAATGACCATTGCTTCCCTGAATAAATCGCCATCTGTAAAAGGCTTCTTGTGTTTAGCCAAAAGGTGACTTACACGAAATGATGCTTCAATAGCAGCCTTATTTTGAGCAGCATGTTTTGTGAAAAACGATTGCTGAGCCTTCAACCCTGATTTCAGCTCCTCAACTTTCCTGGCACGAATTGCACTCTTTGGGGGGGTAGGTGTCTTCAAATTTCTGGTGGTTGGTGTTGTGGTGCCTCTCCAGATTCCCTCTTTCAGTCAGTGCTTTTGTTTGGTGGCACAACATACATACACACTTGTCTTTCACCAAGGTAAACAGAAATTCCCCTTCCCATCCTGGATGGAATTTGTACGTTTTTGCCTTCTTTCGTGGAGCCTCCACCGTGCTATCAGGATACCACAAGCGAGTGCCGTATATTGATGTTTGCGACAGGCTGTACTCTTAGCCAGTGGTCCCCAACCTCCGGGTGGTGAAGAATGCAGCGGTACAGTGGTGGCCTTAATGCACCCAGCACATTTTAAAGAAGAAAAGCCGAAATAAACAGACGCAATCGGCAATCGCCTTTGATCTGGGTCGACATTTACATGCCGGGCGGCACCTAATTAATTAGCTTGTTTATTTCAGCTTTTTTCTTAAAGGTGTGCTGGGTGCGTTCTGGCCACTGCTGTACTGCTGCATTCTTCGCGGCAATGTATCGGTCCGCGGCCCAGTGGTTGGGACCACTGCGTATCTAATTTAATTGGTCACTCTGATGCAGCACAGGCTACGCTGAAAACGCAGTTCATGGTGGGGGTGCTACACACATGCGCTCTGGGCAGAAAGAACGGAACTAAAACCCTGCAACCCGGAAACAATCTCTCTTTACAAACAGCTTTCAGTAGCAAAAGTATTGCTATATTACCATTATCCTAATTAGTATTACTTATTTTTATAATGCTCACATTACAACAGTATTTGTGTATTTATTTTTGATTTTTTTCAGGATCTACTGGGAAAGTGTCAAAGATCGACCAGTTGATCGCGATCGACAGGTTTGCGACCCCTAAGCTAAAGGTTCCAAGACCAAATCAAAAAGCAAAGGACTCAAAGGACAACCTTTTCTGGTTCCACTTTGAAGTTTAAATGGTTTAGAATTCTGAGAGTTAGTAAGAACCTGAGCGGAGGGAGATAGATAAAGTAATTTAATCCATTGAATAAAATTGGGCCCAAAGTTAAAATTTTCTGAAGTTTTAAATAAATAATTCCATTTAACCCGATCAAAGGCTTTCTCAGCATCTAAGGATATCACACATTCCGATATCTCTTTCGAAGGAGCGTAAATAACATTCAATAAACGACGAATATTAAAGTGCGAGTATCGATCTTCGATAAATCCAGTCTGATCATCAGAAATAATAGATGGCAAAATATTTTTAATCCCATGAGCCAAAAGTTTAGATAAAATTTTAGTACCAACATTAAGTAAGGAAATTGGTCTATAAGAAGAACATTCAGTAGGATCCTTATTCTTTTTAAGAATAAGCGAAATAGAGGCTTCATAAAAAGATTGTGGCAACCTAATTAATTTAAAAGAGTCCAAAAGGACTGAATATAAGTTAGGTATAAGTAAAGAGGAAAAAGACTTATAAAACTCTCCAGAAAATCCATTAGGACCCGGAGCCTTCCCCGAGTGCAAAGAGTAAACAACCTTGGCAATTTCCTCATACGAAATAGGTTAATCCAACAATTTTCGAATATTATCAGAAAGTGTAGGAATGTTTTAATCGATCTAAGAAATTATTCATTACAATATTATCTTTAGGAGGATCAGAACTATACAGTTTAGAATAGAATTCTTTGGAAGTATCGTTTATTTCTAAATGATCAGATGTTTTATCACCATTAGCTTTACAAATTTCTTTAATTTGGCTTTTAACTATAAAGGTCTCTAATTGGTTAGCCAATAGTTTACCTGTTTTATCTCCATGAACATAAAACTGACTTTTGTAGGGATGTGCTACATACAGAGCTAGAAATAACGACACGCAGTCTGTAAGTTGCACTCGAGACTAGTTGATTCAAACTTCGCGGCACTGGCTTTTACGCAGTTCCGTTCCCGCCTCTCCGGGCGGAAATGACGTCAGAGGAACATTACAAAAGTCTCTTCCCATGCGCGGTCTTTCTCCCCTTGCTGGTGAAGAAGGCGGCCCAGCGCCATTTTGCGGCTGGTCTCTCTGCCGACACGTGCGCCATTTTGTGAGCCGGTTCGCCTGCGTAGAAAGTGGGTCGCCACATAACCCCCCCCCCCCCCCCAGAACTGGCGATACACCCCCCAATGTCCACAGTCTGGACCAGTCTCTGTTTGGGCGGTCTGCCTCTGCGCCGCGGTGCCTGAACCTCGACCGGCTGCGCCAGATCCACATGGGCCGGTTTGAGTCGGTCCACCGTGAAAACCTCATCTTTATTAAAAAAAAACACAGGAAAAAGTATAGTATAAAATATTAAAAAGAACTAAGAAAAATCAGAACATATTAATTTGGGAAGTATTAACTCAATGAAAACTTACTAATGTTAAGTCCTTAATTTTCTAAGCAAAGAAATAAATACAAAAAAAATTAGACACGAAAGTATACCAAAAGTTAAAAAAAATTATTCATAAAAGAAAGTAATGAACAGTTAGACTGCTGATTCTAAAAAAAGGATCCATCAGACAGACGCAACATAGATTTATAGAGGGTATTATTGAACAATTAAACTTCTGAAACTGATTTGGAAATTAAGAAATCCTGCACCTCTTGAGCCGAACGGAACCATTTCTGAGACCCATTTTTCAAAATGATTCTAAGCCGAGCTGGGTAACGAAGAGAGGGTTTAAAACCTTTATTATACAACTCCGACATCACTTTTTTAAACTTGAAATGTTCATTCAACACCTCGGGTGAAAAATCCTCCACAATTCTGATCTTCTGGCCTTCATAATCAATCACACCATTCCAACAAGATTCACAAATTAAAAGTTCCTTTGCTTGAAAGTGGTGAAGACAAATTTTCACTGAATGGGTCATTCTTCTTAAGGGGGTCTTGATACTGGCGATCTATGAGCTCAGTCTATTTTAAGTGGAGATTTTTAAATATTCTGAAATAAATTAGCCAAAAAGTTTGCAAAAAATTCCGAAGGCTGATTGGCTTCCATTAACTCTTTAGGACCCAGAATACGTATGTTATTTCTTCTGCTTCTATTTTCTAAGTCAATAATCTTCTATCTTAATGTTTCATTAACCTTTGACTGTTTATCACAGATCTTTTCCAGGTCAACAATCTTCGCATCCAAGATCGTCAAAGTGTCTTCATTCTCTTTCTCCCATTTATCGTGTTCACTTAAAGTTTTTTGAATAGAATCCAATTTTATATCCATTCATTTAAATTTAGCGCTGAGTTGCCGGAATTCCTGCTGGAACTCCTCCAAAAGTTCATTGTTATCCTTCCAAAGTGTCTCCAAAATAGATTCCAAAGTTACAGAAGGGTCCTCTTCTTTTTCAGTAGCTTTGGCACGACTCATCGTAAAACAACGTAAAACAATATTGCGTTTAAAAGTAAGTTTTCAAAACAAGTTGGAAACAGTAAATTAAGTAGAGTCGGAGCAATTATAAAAATGCTGCTCCTCCATCAACAGGTTCTCCTAGATTCTGAACACAGTTCCCTGTTCCCCCGAGGGAGTGATCTGTAACACTAGATTCTGAACACAGTTCCCTGCTCCCCCGAGGGAGTGATCTGTAACACTAGATTCTGAACACAGTTCCCTGTTCCCCCTAGGGAGTGATCTGTAACACTAGATTCTGAACACAGTTCCCTGTTACCCCCCGAGGGAGTGATCTGTAACACTTGATTCTGAACACAGTTCCCTGTTCCCCCGAGGGAGTGATCTGTAACACTAGATTCTGAACACAGTTCCCTGCTCCCCCGAGGGAGTGATCTGTAACACTAGATTCTGAACACAGTTCCCTGTTCCCCCGAGGGAGTGATCTGTAACACTAGATTCTGAACACAGTTCTCTGTTCCCCCGAGGGAGTGATCTGTAACACTAGATTCTGAACACAGTTCTCTGTTCCCCCGAGGGAGTGATCTGTAACACTAGATTCTGAACACAGTTCCCTGTTACCCCCCGAGGGAGTGATCTGTAACACTTGATTCTGAACACAGTTCCCTGTTCCCCCGAGGGAGTGATCTGTAACACTAGATTCTGAACACAGTTCCCTGCTCCCCCGAGGGAGTGATCTGTAACACTAGATTCTGAACACAGTTCCCTGTTACCCCCCGAGGGAGTGATCTGTAACACTAGATTCTGAACACAGTTCCCTGCTCCCCCGAGGGAGTGATCTGTAACACTAGATTCTGAACACAGTTCCCTGTTCCCCTGAGGGAGTGATCTGTAACACTAGATTCTGAACACGGTTCTCTGTTCCCCCGAGGGAGTGATCTGTAACACTAGATTCTGAACACGGTTCCCTGTTCCCCCGAGGGAGTGATCTGTAACACTAGATTCTGAACACGGTTCCCTGTTCCCCCGAGGGAGTGATCTGTAACACTAGATTCTGAACACGGTTCCCTGCTCCCCCGAGGGAGTGATCTGTAACACTAGATTCTGAACACGGTTCCCTGCTCCCCCGAGGGAGTGATCTGTAACACTAGATTCTGAACACGGTTCCCTGTTCCCCCGAGGGAGTGATCTGTAACACTAGATTCTGAACACAGTTCTCTGTTCCCCCGAGGGAGTGATCTGTAACACTAGATTCTGAACACAGTTCTCTGTTCCCCCGAGGGAACTGGGAATAGGGAATGGCATTTTTGCATGTGGCAGGGTGGGAAGAGGTATAGTTGAGGTATAGCCCACTGACTCTCATAACTACTCTCATAACTACCTTTACTATACCTCTTCCCACCCTGCCACATGCCATTCCCTATTCCCAGTTCCTCCGTCTCTGCTTCATCTGCTCCGAGGATGAGGTTTTCCGTTCCAGGACATCTCAAATGTCCTCTTTCTTTAAGGATCGTGGTTTCCCTTCTGCTGTCATCAATGATGCCCTCACCTGCATCTCCTCTATTTCCCGCACCTCAGCTCTCACCCCATCCTCCTGTTACCACAACAAGGACAGAGTTCCCCTTGTCCTCACCTACCACCCCACCAGCCTCCGGATCCAACACATTATCCTCTGCAACTTCTGCCACCTTCAACAGAACCCCACCACTAAGCACATCTTTCCCTCTCCACCCTCTCCACCTTCCGTAGGGATCGGTCTCTCCGCGACTCCCTGGTCCACACGTCCCTCCCCACGAATCTGACACCTGGCACTTACCCCTGTAAGCGCAAGTGCTACACCTGTCCCTACACCTCCCCTCTTGCCGCCATTCAGGGCCCCAAACAGTCCTTCCAAGTGAGGTAACACTTCACTTGTGAGTCTGTTAGGGTCATCTATTGCATCCGGTGCTCCCGGTGCGGCCTCCTCTACATTGGTGAAACCCGACGCAGATTGGGGGACCACTTCGTCGAGCACCTCCGCTCCATCCGCCAAAACAGACAGGATCTCCCAGTAGCCACCCACTTCAACTCTGCTTCCCACTCCCATTCAGATATGTCCATACATGGCCTCCTCTACTGCCATGATGAGGCTAAACTCAGGTTGGAGGAACAACACCTCATATACCGTTTAGGTAGTCTCCAGCCCCTTGGTATGAACATAGAATTCTCCAACTTCCGGTAATTCCCTCCCCCTCCCTTCCCCGATCCCTATGTCACTCTGCCCACCCCCCCAGCTGCCTATCACCTTTCTCATGGTTCCACCTCCTTCTACTACCCATTGTGTTTTCCCCTATTCCTTCTTCACGTTTCCTGCCTATCACCTCCCTGCTTCCCCTCCCCCACTCCTTTGTCTTTCCCCTTACTGGTTTTTTACCTGGAACGTACCAGCCTTCTCCTTCCCACCCTCCCCCCACCTTCTTTACAGGGCCTCTGCACCTTCACTCTGCAGTCCTGACGAAGGGTTCCAGCTTCAAACGTCGACCGATCTTTTCCACAGATGCTGCCTGACCTGCTGAGTTCCTCCAGCGTGTTGTGAGTGTTTCAATGAGAGCTGATCTGAGAAAGGGAGATGGTTGGTCAAAGAGAGCGGATCTGAGAGATGGGGAGATGGTTTGTGAATGACAGCTGATCAGAGAGAGAGGGAGATGGTTTGTCAATGAGAGCTGATCAGAGAGAGGGAGATGATTTGTGAATGAGAGCTGATTGAAGAGGTGAAGATGGTTTGTGAATGACAGCTGATCTGAGAGAGGGGGGATGATTTGTGAATGAGAGCTGATCTGAGAGAGGGGGATGGTTTGTCAATGAGAGCTGAAGGAAGAGAGGGGGATGGTTTGTCAATGAGAGCTGATCAGAGAGAGGGGGATGGTTTCTCAATGACAGCTGATCAGAGAGAGGGAGATGGTTTGTGAATGAGAGCTGATCTGAGAGAGGGGGATGGTTTGTGAATGAGAGCTGATGGAAGAGAGGGGGAGATGGTTTGTGAATGAGAGCTGATGGAAGAGAGGGGGAGATGGTTTGTGAATGAGAGCTCATCTGAGAGAGGGGGATGGCTTGTGAACGAGAGCTGATCGGAGAGAGGGGGCTGGTTTCTCAATGAGAGCTGATCGGAGAGAAGGGGAGGTAGTTTGTCAATGAGAGCTGATCGGGGGGGGGGTGGTGGTTTGTGAATGAGAGCTGATCTGAGAGAGGGGGATGGTTTGTGAATTAGAGCTCATCTGAGAGAGGGAGGTGGTTTGTCAATGAGAGCTGATCTGAGAGAGGGGGATAGTTTGTCAATGAGAGCTGATCGGAGAAAGAGGGGTGGTTTGTCAATGAGAGCTAATCTGAGAGAGGGAGGTGGTTTGTCAATGAGAGCTGATCGGAGAGAAGGGGAGGTGGTTCGTCAATGAGAGCTGATCGGAGAGAGGGGGGATGGTTTGTCAATGAGAGCTGATCTAAGAGAGGGGGATGGTTTGTCAATGAGAGCTGATCGGAGAGAGGGGGATGGTTTGACAATGAGAGCTGATCTGAGATAGGGAGATGGTTTGTGAATGAGAGCTCATCAGAGAGAGGGGGATTGTTTGTGAATGAGAGCTGATTGGAGAGAGGGGGATGGTTTGTGAATGAGAGCTGATCTGAGAGACGGGGAGATGGTTCGTCAATGAGAGCTAATCTGAGATAGGGAGATCGTTTGTGAATGAGAGCTGATCGGAGAGAGGGGGATGGTTTGTCAATGAGAGCTGATTGGAGAGAGGGGGATGGTTTGACAATGAGAGCTGATCTGAGATAGGGAGATGGTTTGTGAATGAGAGCAAATCTGAGAGAGGGGGATGGTTTGTCAATGAGAGCTGATCTGAGAGAGGGGGATGGTTTGCAAATGAGCGCTGATCAGAGATAGGGAGATGGTTTGTGAATGAGAGCTGATCTGAGAGACGGGGAGATGTTTCGTCAATGAGAGCTGATCGGAGAGAGGGGGAGGTGGTTTGTCAATGAGAACTGATCGGAGAGAGCGGGAGCTAGATTGTCAATGAGAGCTGATCGGAGAGAGGGGGAGATGGTTACTGAATGAGAGCTGATCGGAGAGAGGGGGATGGTTTGTCAATGAGAGCTAATCTGAGAGAGGGAGGTGGTTTGTCAGTGAGAGCTGATCTGAGAAAGGGGGAGATGGTTTGTCAATGAGAGCTGATCAGAGAGAGGGGGATGGTTTCTCAATGAGAGCTGATCTGAGAGAGGGGGATGGTTTGTGAATGAGAGCTGATCTGAGAGACGAGCAGATGGTCCGTCAATGAGAGCTGATCGGAGAGAGGGTGAGATGGTTTGTCAATGAGCGCTGATCGGACAGAGGGAGGTGGTTTGTCAATGTGAGCTGAACTGAGACAGGGGATGGTTTGTCCATCAGAGCTGATCGGAGAGAGGGGTCTGCTTTGTGAGTGAGAGCTAATCTGAGAGAGGGAGATGGTTTGTCAATGAGAGCTAATCTGAGAGAGTGAGGTGGTTCGTAAATGAGAGCTGATCGGAGAGAGGGGGAGATGGTTTGTCAAAGAGAGCTGATCAGTGAGACAGGGGGATGGTTTGTGAATGAGAGCTGATCTGAGAGACGGGCAGATGGTTCGTCAATGAGAGCTGATCGGAGAGAGGGAGAGGTGGTTTGTCAATGAGAGCTGATCGGAGGCAGGGGGAGGTGGTTTGTTAAAGAGAGCTGATCTGAGAGAGGGGGATGGTTTGTCAATGAGAGCTGATCTGAGAGAGGGGATGGTTTGTCAATGAGAGCTAATCTGAGAGAGGGAGGTGGTTTGTCAATGAGAGCTGATCTGAGAGAGGGGGAGATGGTTTGTCAATGAGCGCTGATCGGAGAGAGGGGGATGGTTTGTCAATGAGAGCTGATGGAAGAGAGGGGGAGATGGTTTGTGAATGAGAGCTGATGGAAGAGAGGGGGAGATGGTTTGTGAATGAGAGCTCATCTGAGAGAGGGGGATGGCTTGTGAATGAGAGCTGATCGGAGAGAGGGGGCTGGTTTCTCAATGAGAGCTGATCGGAGAGAAGGGGAGGTAGTTTGTCAATGAGAGCTGATCGGGGGGGGGTGGTGGTTTGTGAATGAGAGCTGATCTGAGAGAGGGGGATGGTTTGTGAATTAGAGCTCATCTGAGAGAGGGAGGTGGTTTGTCAATGAGAGCTGATCTGAGAGAGGGGGATAGTTTGTCAATGAGAGCTGATCGGAGAAAGAGGGGTGGTTTGTCAATGAGAGCTAATCTGAGAGAGGGAGGTGGTTTGTCAATGAGAGCTGATCGGAGAGAAGGGGAGGTGGTTCGTCAATGAGAGCTGATCGGAGAGAGGGGGGATGGTTTGTCAATGAGAGCTGATCTAAGAGAGGGGGATGGTTTGTCAATGAGAGCTGATCGGAGAGAGGGGGATGGTTTGTGAATGAGAGGTGATCTGAGAGAGGGGGAGATGGTTTGTGAATGAGAGCTGATTGGAGAGAAGGGGAGATGGTTTGTCAATGAAAGCTGATCTGAGAGAAGGGGATGGTTTGTCAATGAGAGCTGATCTGAGAGAGGGGGATGGTTTGACAATGAGAGCTGATTTGAGATAGGGACATGATTTGTGAATGAGCGCTGATCGGAGAGAGGGGGATGGTTTGTCAATGAGAGCTGATCTGAGAGAGGGGGATGGTTTGTCAATGAGAGCTGATCGGAGAGAGGGGGATGGTTTGTGAATGAGAGCTAATCTGAGACAGGGGGAGATGGTTTGTGAATGAGAGCTGATTGGAGAGAAGGGGAGACGGTTTGTCAATGAAAGCTGATCTGACAGAGGGGGATGACTTGTCAATGAGAGCTGATCTGAGAGAGGGAGATGGTTTGACAATGAGAGCTAATCTGAGATAGGGAGATGGTTTGTGAATGAGAGCTGATCGGAGAGAGGGGGATGGTTTGTCAATGAGAGCTGATTGGAGAGAGGGGGATGGTTTGTGAATGAGAGCTGTTCTGAGAGACGGGGAGATGGTTCGTCAATGAGAGCTGATCGGAGAGAGTGGGAGATGATTTGTCAATGAGAGCTGATCTGAGAGAAGGAGATGGTTTGTCAATGACAGCTGATCGGAGAGAGGGAGATGGTTTGTGAATAAGAGCTGATCGGAGAGAGCGGTAGATGATTTGTGAATGAGAACTGATCGGAGAGAGCGGGATGCTGTTTTTCAATGACAGCTGATTGGAGAGAGGGAGATGGTTTGTCAATGAGAGCTGATCAGTGAGAGAGGGGGATGGTTTGTGAATGAGAGCTGATCAGATACAGGGGGAGGTGGTTTGTGAATGAGAGCTGATCTGACAGAGGGTAATGGTTTATAAATGAGAGCTGATCTGAGAGAGGGGGATGGTTTGTGAAAGAGAGCTAATCTGAGAGAGGGAGGTGGTTTGTCAATGAGAGCTAATCTGAGAGAGGGGGATGGTTTGACAATGAGAGCTGATCTGAGATAGGGAGATGGTTTGTGAATGAGAGCTCATCAGAGAGAGGGGGATTGTTTGTGAATGAGAGCTGATTGGAGAGAGGGGGATGGTTTGTGAATGAGAGCTGATCTGAGAGACGGGGAGATGGTTCGTCAATGAGAGCTAATCTGAGATAGGGAGATCGTTTGTGAATGAGAGCTGATCGGAGAGAGGGGGATGGTTTGTCAATGAGAGCTGATTGGAGAGAGGGGGATGGTTTGACAATGAGAGCTGATCTGAGATAGGGAGATGGTTTGTGAATGAGAGCAAATCTGAGAGAGGGAGATGGTTTGTGAATGAGAGCTGTTTGGAGAGAAGAGGAGATGGTTTGTCAATGAAAGCTGATCTGAGAAAGGGGGATGGTTTGTCAATGAGAGCTGATCTGAGAGAGGGGGATGGTTTGCAAATGAGCGCTGATCAGAGATAGGGAGATGGTTTGTGAATGAGAGCTGATCTGAGAGACGGGGAGATGTTTCGTCACTGAGAGCTGATCGGAGAGAGGGGGAGGTGGTTTGTCAATGAGAACTGATCGGAGAGAGCGGGAGCTAGATTGTCAATGAGAGCTGATCGGAGAGAGGGGGAGATGGTTACTGAATGAGAGCTGATCGGAGAGAGGGGGATGGTTTGTCAATGAGAGCTAATCTGAGAGAGGGAGGTGGTTTGTCAGTGAGAGCTGATCTGAGAAAGGGGGAGATGGTTTGTCAATGAGAGCTGATCAGAGAGAGGGGGATGGTTTCTCAATGAGAGCTGATCTGAGAGAGGGGGATGGTTTGTGAATGAGAGCTGATCTGAGAGACGAGCAGATGGTCCGTCAATGAGAGCTGATCGGAGAGAGGGTGAGATGGTTTGTCAATGAGCGCTGATCGGACAGAGGGAGGTGGTTTGTCAATGTGAGCTGAACTGAGACAGGGGATGGTTTGTCCATCAGAGCTGATCGGAGAGAGGGGTCTGCTTTGTGAGTGAGAGCTAATCTGAGAGAGGGAGATGGTTTGTCAATGAGAGCTAATCTGAGAGAGTGAGGTGGTTCGTAAATGAGAGCTGATCGGAGAGAGGGGGAGATGGTTTGTCAAAGAGAGCTGATCAGTGAGACAGGGGGATGGTTTGTGAATGAGAGCTGATCTGAGAGACGGGCAGATGGTTCGTCAATGAGAGCTGATCGGAGAGAGGGAGAGGTGGTTTGTCAATGAGAGCTGATCGGAGGCAGGGGGAGGTGGTTTGTTAAAGAGAGCTGATCTGAGAGAGGGGGATGGTTTGTCAATGAGAGCTGATCTGAGAGAGGGGATGGTTTGTCAATGAGAGCTAATCTGAGAGAGGGAGGTGGTTTGTCAATGAGAGCTGATCTGAGAGAGGGGGAGATGGTTTGTCAATGAGCGCTGATCGGAGAGAGGGGGATGGTTTGTCAATGAGAGCTGATGGAAGAGAGGGGGAGATGGTTTGTGAATGAGAGCTGATGGAAGAGAGGGGGAGATGGTTTGTGAATGAGAGCTCATCTGAGAGAGAGGGATGGCTTGTGAATGAGAGCTGATCGGAGAGAGGGGGCTGGTTTCTCAATGAGAGCTGATCTGAGATAGGGAGATGGTTTGTGAATGAGAGCTCATCAGAGAGAGGGGGATTTTTGTGAACGAGAGCTGATCGTAGAGATGGAGATGGTTTGTCAATGAGGGCTGATCGGAGAGGGGGAGGATGGTTTGTCAATGAGAGCTGATCGGAGATGTGGGGAGATGGTTTGTCAATGAGAACTGATCTGAGAGCCAGGGAGGTGGTTTGTGAATGAGAGCTGATCTGAGAGAGGGTGTGGTGGTTTGTCAATGACAGCTGATCTGAGAGAGGGGGATGTCTTGTCAATGAGAGCTGATCTGAGAGAGGGAGATGGTTTGTGAATGAGAGCTGATCTGAGAGAAGGAGATGGTTTGTCAATGACAGCTGATCGGAGAGAGGGAGATGGTTTGTGAATGAGAGCTGATCGGAGAGAGGGGGAGGCTGTTTGTCAATGGCAGCTGATCTGAGAGAAGGGGGATGGTTTCTGAATGAGAGCTGATCGGAGAGAGGGGTTTGGTTTGTCAATGAGAGCTGATCGGAGAGAGGGGGATGGTTTGTGAATGAGAGGTGATCTGAGAGAGGGGGAGATGGTTTGTGAATGAGAGCTGATTGGAGAGAAGGGGAGATGGTTTGTGAATGAGAGCTGATCTGAGATACGGGGAGATGGTTCGTCAATGAGAGCTAATCTGAGATAGGGAGATGGTTTGTGAATGAGAGCTGATCTGAGAGAGGGGGATGGTTTGTCAATGACAGCTGATCTGAGAGAGGGTGTTGGTTTGTGAATGAGAGCTAATCTGAGAGAGGGAGGTGGTTTGTCAATGAGAGCTGATCTGAGATAGGGAGATGGTTTGTGAATGAGAGCTGATCTGAGAGACGGGGAGCTGACTCGTCAATGAGAGCTGATCGGAGAGAGGGGGAGGTGGTTTGTCAATGAAAGCTGATCGGAGATACGGGAATGGTTTGTGAAAGAGAGCTGATCTGAGAGACGGGCAGATGGTTAGTCAATGAGAATTGATCGGAGAGAGCGGGAGCTGGTTTGTCAATGAGAGCTGATCGGAGAGACGGGGAGATGGTTTGTGAGTGAGAGCTGATCGGAGAGGGGGGGATGGTTTGTCAATGAGAGCTGATCAGTGAGAGAGGGTGATGGTTTGTGAATGAGAGCTGATGTGATAGAGGGGGATGGTTTGTCAATGAGAGCTGATCTGTGAGAGGGAGATGGTTTGTGAATGAGAGCTGATCGGAGAGAGAGGGAGATGGTTTGTGAACGAGAGCTGATCGTAGAGATGGAGATGGTTTGTCAATGAGGGCTGATCGGAGAGGGGGAGGATGGTTTGTCAATGAGAGCTGATCGGATATGTGGGGAGATGGTTTGTCAATGAGAACTGATCTGAGAGCCAGGGAGGTGGTTTGTGAATGAGAGCTGATCTGAGAGAGGGAGAAGGTTTGTCCATGAGAGCTGATCGGAGAGAGGGTGTGGTGGTTTGTCAATGGCAGCTGATCTGAGAGAAGGGGGATGGTTTCTGAATGAGAGCTGATCGGAGAGAGGGGTTTGGTTTGTCAATGAGAGCTGATCAGTGAGAGAGGGGGATAGTTTGTGAATGAGAGCTGATCTGAGAGACGGGCAGATGGTTCGTCAATGAGAGCTGATCGGAGAGAGGGGGAGATGGTTTGTGAATGAGAGCTGATCTGAGAGAGGGAGATGGTTTGTGAATCAGAGCTGATCCGAGAGAGATGGGGATGGTTTGTGAATGAGAGCTGATCTGAGAGAGGGAGATGGTTTGTGCTTCAGAGTTGATCTGAGAGATGGAGATGGTTTGTCAGTGAGAGCTGATCTGAGAGAGGGAGAGGTGGTTTGTCAATGAGAGCTGATCAGAGACAGGGGGAGGTGGTTTGTGAATGAGAGCTGATCAGAGAAAGGGAGATGTTTGTGAATCAGAGCTGATCGGAGAGATGGAGATGGTTTGTCAATGAGAGCTGATCTGACAGAGGGTAATGGTTTATAAATGAGAGCTGATCTGAGAGAGGGGGATGGTTTCTGAAAGAGAGCTAATCTGAGAGAGGGAGGTGGTTTGTCAATGAGATCTGATCTGAGAGAGGGGGATGGTTTGACAATGAGAGCTGATCTGAGATAGGGAGATGGTTTGTGAATGAGAGCTGATCGGAGAGAGGGGGATGGTTTGTGAATGAGAGCTGATTGGAGAGAGGGGGATGGTTTGTGAATGAGAGCTGATCTGAGATACGGGGAGATGGTTCGTCAATGAGAGCTAATCTGAGATAGGGAGATGGTTTGTGAATGAGAGCTGATCTGAGAGAGGGGGAGATGGTTTGTCAATGAGAGCTGATTGGAGAGAGGGGGATGGTTTGACAATGAGAGCTGATCTGAGATAGGGAGATGGTTTGTGAATAAGAGCTGATCTGAGAGAGTGTGAGATGGTTTGTTAATGAGAGCTGATCGGAGAGAAGGAGATGGTTTGTGAATGAGAGCTGATCTGAGACAGGGAGAAAGTTTGTCAATGACAGCTAATCGGAGAGAGGGGGAGGTGGTTTGTCAATGAGAGCTGATCTGAGAGAGGGGGATGGTTTGTGAATGAGAGCTGATCAGAGAGAGGGGGATGGTTTGACAATGAGATCTGATCTGAGATAGGGAGATGGTTTGCGAATGAGAGCTGATCGGAGAGAGGGGGATGCTTTGTCAATGAGAGCTGATTGGAGAGAAGGGGATGGTTTGTGAAAGAGAGCTGATCTGAGAGACGGGGAGATGGTTTGTGAATGAGAGCTGATCGGAGAGAGGGGGATGGTTTGTCAATGAGAGCTGATCTGAGAGAGGGGGATGGTTTGTCAATGAGAGCTGATTGGAGAGAGTGGGATAGTTTGTGAATGAGAGCTGATCTGAGAGAGGGAGATGGTTTGTGAATAAGAGCTGATCGGAGAGAGCGGGAGATGATTTGTCAATGAGAGCTGATCTGAGAGAAGGAGATGGTTTGTCAATGACAGCTGATCGGAGAGAGGGAGATGGTTTGTGAATAAGAGCTGATCGGAGAGAGCGGTAGATGATTTGTGAATGAGAACTGATCGGAGAGAGCGGGAGGCTGTTTTTCAATGACAGCTGGTTGGAGAGAGGGAGATGGTTTGTCAATGAGAGCTGATCGGAGAGAGGGGGATGGTTTGTGAATGAGAGGTGATCTGAGAGAGGGGGAGATGGTTTGTGAATGAGAGCTGATTGGAGAGAAGGGGAGATGGTTTGTCAATGAAAGCTGATCTGAGAGAAGGGGATGGTTTGTCAATGAGAGCTGATCTGAGAGAGGGGGATGGTTTGACAATGAGAGCTGATTTGAGATAGGGACATGATTTGTGAATGAGCGCTGATCGGAGAGAGGGGGATGGTTTGTCAATGAGAGCTGATCTGAGAGAGGGGGATGGTTTGTCAATGAGAGCTGATCGGAGAGAGGGGGATGGTTTGTGAATGAGAGCTAATCTGAGACAGGGGGAGATGGTTTGTGAATGAGAGCTGATTGGAGAGAAGGGGAGACGGTTTGTCAATGAAAGCTGATCTGACAGAGGGGGATGACTTGTCAATGAGAGCTGATCTGAGAGAGGGAGATGGTTTGACAATGAGAGCTAATCTGAGATAGGGAGATGGTTTGTGAATGAGAGCTGATCGGAGAGAGGGGGATGGTTTGTCAATGAGAGCTGATTGGAGAGAGGGGGATGGTTTGTGAATGAGAGCTGTTCTGAGAGACGGGGAGATGGTTCGTCAATGAGAGCTGATCGGAGAGAGTGGGAGATGATTTGTCAATGAGAGCTGATCTGAGAGAAGGAGATGGTTTGTCAATGACAGCTGATCGGAGAGAGGGAGATGGTTTGTGAATAAGAGCTGATCGGAGAGAGCGGTAGATGATTTGTGAATGAGAACTGATCGGAGAGAGCGGGATGCTGTTTTTCAATGACAGCTGATTGGAGAGAGGGAGATGGTTTGTCAATGAGAGCTGATCAGTGAGAGAGGGGGATGGTTTGTGAATGAGAGCTGATCAGATACAGGGGGAGGTGGTTTGTGAATGAGAGCTGATCTGACAGAGGGTAATGGTTTATAAATGAGAGCTGATCTGAGAGAGGGGGATGGTTTGTGAAAGAGAGCTAATCTGAGAGAGGGAGGTGGTTTGTCAATGAGAGCTAATCTGAGAGAGGGGGATGGTTTGACAATGAGAGCTGATCTGAGATAGGGAGATGGTTTGTGAATGAGAGCTCATCAGAGAGAGGGGGATTGTTTGTGAATGAGAGCTGATTGGAGAGAGGGGGATGGTTTGTGAATGAGAGCTGATCTGAGAGACGGGGAGATGGTTCGTCAATGAGAGCTAATCTGAGATAGGGAGATCGTTTGTGAATGAGAGCTGATCGGAGAGAGGGGGATGGTTTGTCAATGAGAGCTGATTGGAGAGAGGGGGATGGTTTGACAATGAGAGCTGATCTGAGATAGGGAGATGGTTTGTGAATGAGAGCAAATCTGAGAGAGGGAGATGGTTTGTGAATGAGAGCTGTTTGGAGAGAAGAGGAGATGGTTTGTCAATGAAAGCTGATCTGAGAAAGGGGGATGGTTTGTCAATGAGAGCTGATCTGAGAGAGGGGGATGGTTTGCAAATGAGCGCTGATCAGAGATAGGGAGATGGTTTGTGAATGAGAGCTGATCTGAGAGACGGGGAGATGTTTCGTCACTGAGAGCTGATCGGAGAGAGGGGGAGGTGGTTTGTCAATGAGAACTGATCGGAGAGAGCGGGAGCTAGATTGTCAATGAGAGCTGATCGGAGAGAGGGGGAGATGGTTACTGAATGAGAGCTGATCGGAGAGAGGGGGATGGTTTGTCAATGAGAGCTAATCTGAGAGAGGGAGGTGGTTTGTCAGTGAGAGCTGATCTGAGAAAGGGGGAGATGGTTTGTCAATGAGAGCTGATCAGAGAGAGGGGGATGGTTTCTCAATGAGAGCTGATCTGAGAGAGGGGGATGGTTTGTGAATGAGAGCTGATCTGAGAGACGAGCAGATGGTCCGTCAATGAGAGCTGATCGGAGAGAGGGTGAGATGGTTTGTCAATGAGCGCTGATCGGACAGAGGGAGGTGGTTTGTCAATGTGAGCTGAACTGAGACAGGGGATGGTTTGTCCATCAGAGCTGATCGGAGAGAGGGGTCTGCTTTGTGAGTGAGAGCTAATCTGAGAGAGGGAGATGGTTTGTCAATGAGAGCTAATCTGAGAGAGTGAGGTGGTTCGTAAATGAGAGCTGATCGGAGAGAGGGGGAGATGGTTTGTCAAAGAGAGCTGATCAGTGAGACAGGGGGATGGTTTGTGAATGAGAGCTGATCTGAGAGACGGGCAGATGGTTCGTCAATGAGAGCTGATCGGAGAGAGGGAGAGGTGGTTTGTCAATGAGAGCTGATCGGAGGCAGGGGGAGGTGGTTTGTTAAAGAGAGCTGATCTGAGAGAGGGGGATGGTTTGTCAATGAGAGCTGATCTGAGAGAGGGGATGGTTTGTCAATGAGAGCTAATCTGAGAGAGGGAGGTGGTTTGTCAATGAGAGCTGATCTGAGAGAGGGGGAGATGGTTTGTCAATGAGCGCTGATCGGAGAGAGGGGGATGGTTTGTCAATGAGAGCTGATGGAAGAGAGGGGGAGATGGTTTGTGAATGAGAGCTGATGGAAGAGAGGGGGAGATGGTTTGTGAATGAGAGCTCATCTGAGAGAGAGGGATGGCTTGTGAATGAGAGCTGATCGGAGAGAGGGGGCTGGTTTCTCAATGAGAGCTGATCTGAGATAGGGAGATGGTTTGTGAATGAGAGCTCATCAGAGAGAGGGGGATTTTTGTGAACGAGAGCTGATCGTAGAGATGGAGATGGTTTGTCAATGAGGGCTGATCGGAGAGGGGGAGGATGGTTTGTCAATGAGAGCTGATCGGAGATGTGGGGAGATGGTTTGTCAATGAGAACTGATCTGAGAGCCAGGGAGGTGGTTTGTGAATGAGAGCTGATCTGAGAGAGGGTGTGGTGGTTTGTCAATGACAGCTGATCTGAGAGAGGGGGATGTCTTGTCAATGAGAGCTGATCTGAGAGAGGGAGATGGTTTGTGAATGAGAGCTGATCTGAGAGAAGGAGATGGTTTGTCAATGACAGCTGATCGGAGAGAGGGAGATGGTTTGTGAATGAGAGCTGATCGGAGAGAGGGGGAGGCTGTTTGTCAATGGCAGCTGATCTGAGAGAAGGGGGATGGTTTCTGAATGAGAGCTGATCGGAGAGAGGGGTTTGGTTTGTCAATGAGAGCTGATCGGAGAGAGGGGGATGGTTTGTGAATGAGAGGTGATCTGAGAGAGGGGGAGATGGTTTGTGAATGAGAGCTGATTGGAGAGAAGGGGAGATGGTTTGTGAATGAGAGCTGATCTGAGATACGGGGAGATGGTTCGTCAATGAGAGCTAATCTGAGATAGGGAGATGGTTTGTGAATGAGAGCTGATCTGAGAGAGGGGGATGGTTTGTCAATGACAGCTGATCTGAGAGAGGGTGTTGGTTTGTGAATGAGAGCTAATCTGAGAGAGGGAGGTGGTTTGTCAATGAGAGCTGATCTGAGATAGGGAGATGGTTTGTGAATGAGAGCTGATCTGAGAGACGGGGAGCTGACTCGTCAATGAGAGCTGATCGGAGAGAGGGGGAGGTGGTTTGTCAATGAAAGCTGATCGGAGATACGGGAATGGTTTGTGAAAGAGAGCTGATCTGAGAGACGGGCAGATGGTTAGTCAATGAGAATTGATCGGAGAGAGCGGGAGCTGGTTTGTCAATGAGAGCTGATCGGAGAGACGGGGAGATGGTTTGTGAGTGAGAGCTGATCGGAGAGGGGGGGATGGTTTGTCAATGAGAGCTGATCAGTGAGAGAGGGTGATGGTTTGTGAATGAGAGCTGATGTGATAGAGGGGGATGGTTTGTCAATGAGAGCTGATCTGTGAGAGGGAGATGGTTTGTGAATGAGAGCTGATCGGAGAGAGAGGGAGATGGTTTGTGAACGAGAGCTGATCGTAGAGATGGAGATGGTTTGTCAATGAGGGCTGATCGGAGAGGGGGAGGATGGTTTGTCAATGAGAGCTGATCGGATATGTGGGGAGATGGTTTGTCAATGAGAACTGATCTGAGAGCCAGGGAGGTGGTTTGTGAATGAGAGCTGATCTGAGAGAGGGAGAAGGTTTGTCCATGAGAGCTGATCGGAGAGAGGGTGTGGTGGTTTGTCAATGGCAGCTGATCTGAGAGAAGGGGGATGGTTTCTGAATGAGAGCTGATCGGAGAGAGGGGTTTGGTTTGTCAATGAGAGCTGATCAGTGAGAGAGGGGGATAGTTTGTGAATGAGAGCTGATCTGAGAGACGGGCAGATGGTTCGTCAATGAGAGCTGATCGGAGAGAGGGGGAGATGGTTTGTGAATGAGAGCTGATCTGAGAGAGGGAGATGGTTTGTGAATCAGAGCTGATCTGAGAGAGATGGGGATGGTTTGTGAATGAGAGCTGATCTGAGAGAGGGAGATGGTTTGTGCTTCAGAGTTGATCTGAGAGATGGAGATGGTTTGTCAGTGAGAGCTGATCTGAGAGAGGGAGAGGTGGTTTGTCAATGAGAGCTGATCAGAGACAGGGGGAGGTGGTTTGTGAATGAGAGCTGATCAGAGAAAGGGAGATGTTTGTGAATCAGAGCTGATCGGAGAGATGGAGATGGTTTGTCAATGAGAGCTGATCTGACAGAGGGTAATGGTTTATAAATGAGAGCTGATCTGAGAGAGGGGGATGGTTTCTGAAAGAGAGCTAATCTGAGAGAGGGAGGTGGTTTGTCAATGAGATCTGATCTGAGAGAGGGGGATGGTTTGACAATGAGAGCTGATCTGAGATAGGGAGATGGTTTGTGAATGAGAGCTGATCGGAGAGAGGGGGATGGTTTGTGAATGAGAGCTGATTGGAGAGAGGGGGATGGTTTGTGAATGAGAGCTGATCTGAGATACGGGGAGATGGTTCGTCAATGAGAGCTAATCTGAGATAGGGAGATGGTTTGTGAATGAGAGCTGATCTGAGAGAGGGGGAGATGGTTTGTCAATGAGAGCTGATTGGAGAGAGGGGGATGGTTTGACAATGAGAGCTGATCTGAGATAGGGAGATGGTTTGTGAATAAGAGCTGATCTGAGAGAGTGTGAGATGGTTTGTTAATGAGAGCTGATCGGAGAGAAGGAGATGGTTTGTGAATGAGAGCTGATCTGAGACAGGGAGAAAGTTTGTCAATGACAGCTAATCGGAGAGAGGGGGAGGTGGTTTGTCAATGAGAGCTGATCTGAGAGAGGGGGATGGTTTGTGAATGAGAGCTGATCAGAGAGAGGGGGATGGTTTGACAATGAGATCTGATCTGAGATAGGGAGATGGTTTGCGAATGAGAGCTGATCGGAGAGAGGGGGATGCTTTGTCAATGAGAGCTGATTGGAGAGAAGGGGATGGTTTGTGAAAGAGAGCTGATCTGAGAGACGGGGAGATGGTTTGTGAATGAGAGCTGATCGGAGAGAGGGGGATGGTTTGTCAATGAGAGCTGATCTGAGAGAGGGGGATGGTTTGTCAATGAGAGCTGATTGGAGAGAGTGGGATAGTTTGTGAATGAGAGCTGATCTGAGAGAGGGAGATGGTTTGTGAATAAGAGCTGATCGGAGAGAGCGGGAGATGATTTGTCAATGAGAGCTGATCTGAGAGAAGGAGATGGTTTGTCAATGACAGCTGATCGGAGAGAGGGAGATGGTTTGTGAATAAGAGCTGATCGGAGAGAGCGGTAGATGATTTGTGAATGAGAACTGATCGGAGAGAGCGGGAGGCTGTTTTTCAATGACAGCTGGTTGGAGAGAGGGAGATGGTTTGTCAATGAGAGCTGATCAGTGAGAGAGGGGGATGGTTTGTGAATGAGAGCAGATCAGAGACAGGGGGAGGTGGTTTGTGAATGAGAGCTGATCTGACAGAGGGTAATGGTTTATAAATGAGAGCTGATCTGAGAGAGAGGGATGGTTTGTGAAAGAGCTAATCTGAGAGAGGGAGGTGGTTTGTCAATGAGAGCTAATCTGAGAGAGGGGGATGGTTTGACAATGAGAGCTGATCTGAGATAGGGAGATGGTTTGTGAATGAGAACCCATCGGAGAGAGGGGGATTGTTTGTGAATGAGAGCTGATTGGAGAGAGGGGGATGGTTTGTGAATGAGAGCTGATCTGAGAGACGGGGAGATGGTTCGTCAATGAGAGCTAATCTGAGATAGGGAGATCATTTGTGAATGAGACCTGATCGGAGAGAGGGGGATGGTTTGTCAATGAGAGCTGATCGGAGAGAGGGGGATGCTTTGTCAATGAGAGCTGATTGGAGAGAAGGGGATGGTTTGTGAAAGAGAGCTGATCTGAGAGACGGGGAGATGGTTTGTGAATGAGAGCTGATCGGAGAGAGGGGGATGGTTTGTCAATGAGAGCTGATCTGAGAGAGGGGGATGGTTTGTCAATGAGAGCTGATTGGAGAGAGTGGGATAGTTTGTGAATGAGAGCTGATCTGAGAGAGGGAGATGGTTTGTGAATAAGAGCTGATCGGAGAGAGCGGGAGATGATTTGTCAATGAGAGCTGATCTGAGAGAAGGAGATGGTTTGTCAATGACAGCTGATCGGAGAGAGGGAGATGGTTTGTGAATAAGAGCTGATCGGAGAGAGCGGTAGATGATTTGTGAATGAGAACTGATCGGAGAGAGCGGGAGGCTGTTTTTCAATGACAGCTGGTTGGAGAGAGGGAGATGGTTTGTCAATGAGAGCTGATCAGTGAGAGAGGGGGATGGTTTGTGAATGAGAGCAGATCAGAGACAGGGGGAGGTGGTTTGTGAATGAGAGCTGATCTGACAGAGGGTAATGGTTTATAAATGAGAGCTGATCTGAGAGAGAGGGATGGTTTGTGAAAGAGCTAATCTGAGAGAGGGAGGTGGTTTGTCAATGAGAGCTAATCTGAGAGAGGGGGATGGTTTCTCAATGAGAGCTGATCTGAGAGAGGGGGATGGTTTGCAAATGAGCGCTGATCAGAGATAGGGAGATGGTTTGTGAATGAGAGCTGATCTGAGAGACGGGGAGATGTTTCGTCAATGAGAGCTGATCGGAGAGAGGGGGAGGTGGTTTGTCAATGAGAGCTGATCGGAGATACGGGGATGGTTCGTGAATACGAGCTGATCTGAGAGACGGGCAGATGGTTCGTCAATGAGAACTGATCGGAGAGAGCGGGAGCTAGATTGTCAATGAGAGCTGATCGGAGAGAGGGGGAGATGGTTACTGAATGAGAGCTGATCGGAGAGAGGGGGATGGTTTGTCAATGAGAGCTAATCTGAGAGAGGGAGGTGGTTTGTGAATGAGAGCTGATCTGAGAGACGAGCAGATGGTCCGTCAATGAGAGCTGATCGGAGAGAGGGTGAGATGGTTTGTCAATGAGCGCTGATCGGACAGAGGGAGGTGGTTTGTCAATGTGAGCTGAACTGAGACAGGGGATGGTTTGTCCATCAGAGCTGATCGGAGAGAGGGGTCTGCTTTGTGAGTGAGAGCTAATCTGAGAGAGGGAGATGGTTTGTCAATGAGAGCTAATCTGAGAGAGTGAGGTGGTTTGTCAATGAGAGCTGATCTGAGAGACGGGCAGTTGGTTCGTCAATGAGAGCTGATCGGAGAGAGGGGGAGATGGTTTGTCAAAGAGAGCTGATCAGTGAGACAGGGGGATGGTTTGTGAATGAGAGCTGATCTGAGAGACGGGCAGTTGGTTCGTCAATGAGAGCTGATCGGAGAGGGGGGGAGATGGTTTGTCAAAGAGAGCTGATCAGTGAGACAGGGGGATGGTTTGTGAATGAGAGCTGATTGGAGAGAAGAGGAGATGTTTTGTCAATGAAAGCTGATCTGAGAGAGGGGGATGGTTTGTCAATGAGAGCTGATCTGAGAGAGGGGGATGGTTTGCAAATGAGAGCTGATCTGAGATAGGGAGATGGTTTGTGAATGAGAGCTGATCTCAGAGACGGGCAGATGGGTCATCAATCAGAACTGATCGGAGAGAGCGGGAGCTGGATTGCCAATGAGAGCTGATCGGAGAGAGGGGGATGGTTTGTGAATGAGAGCTGATCTGAGAGACGGGCAGATGGTTCGTCAATGAGAGCTGATCGGAGAGAGGGAGAGGTGGTTTGTCAATGAGAGCTGATCGGAGGCAGGGGGAGGTGGTTTGTTAAAGAGAGCTGATCTGAGAGAGGGGGATGGTTTGTCAATGAGAGCTGATCTGAGAGAGGGGATGGTTTGTCAATGAGAGCTAATCTGAGAGAGGGAGGTGGTTTGTCAATGAGAGCTGATCTGAGAGAAGGGGAGATGGTTTGTCAATGAGCGCTGATCAGAGAGAGGGGGATGGTTTGTCAATGAGAGCTGATCGGAGAGAGGGGGAGATGGTTTGTCAATGAGAGCTGATGGGAGAGACGGGGAGATGGTTTGTGAATGAGAGCTGATCAGTGAGAGAGGGGGATGGTTTGAGAATGAGAGCTGATCTGAGAGACGGGCAGTTGGTTCGTCAATCAGAGCTGATCGGAGAGAGGGGGGATGGTTTGTCAATGAGAGCTGATCGGAGAGAGGGGGAGATGGTTGGTCAATGAGAGCTCATCGGAGAGACGGGGAGATGGTCTGTGAATGAGAGCTGATCAGTGAGAGAGGGGGATGGTTTGAGAATGAGAGCTGTTCTGAGAGACGGGCAGTTGGTTCGTCAATGAGAGCTGATCGGAGAGAGGGGGAGATGGTCTGTGAATGAGAGCTGATCAGTGAGAGAGGGGGATGGTTTGAGAATGAGAGCTGATCTGAGAGACGGGCAGTTGGTTCGTCAATGAGAGCTGATCGGAGAGAGGAGGAGATGGTTTGTCAAAGAGAGCAGATCAGTGAGACGGGGATGGTTTGTGCATGAGAGCTGATTGGAGAGAAGAGGAGATGTTTTGTCAATGAAAGCTGATCTGAGAGAGGGGGATGGTTTGTCAATGAGAGCTGATCTGAGATAGGGAGGTGCTTTTTCAATGAGAGCTGATTGGAGAGAGGGGGATGGTTTTTGAATGAGAGCTGATCTCAGAGACGGGCAGATGGGTCGTCAATCAGAACTGATCGGAGAGAGCGGGAGCTGGATTGCCAATGAGAGCTGATCGGAGAGAGGGGGATGGTTTGTGAATGAGAGCTGATCTGAGAGACGGGCAGATGGTTCGTCAATGACAGCTGATCGGAGAGAGGGAGAGGTGGTTTGTCAATGAGAGCTGATCGGAGGAAGGGGGAGGTGGTTTGTTAAAGAGAGCTGATCTGAGAGAGGGGGATGGTTTGTCAATGAGAGCTGATCTGAGAGAGGGGATGGTTTGTCAATGAGAGTTGATCTGAGAGAGGGGGAGATGGTTTGTCAATGAGCGCTGATTGGAGAGAGGGGGATGGTTTGTCAATGAGAGCTGATCGGAGAGAGGGAGATGTGGTTTGTCAATGAGAGCTGATCAGAGGCAGGGGGAGGTGGTTTGTGAATGATAGCTGATCGGAGAGAGGGGTCTGCTTTGTGAATGAGAGCTAATCTGAGAGAGGGAGATGGTTTGCCAATGAGAGCAAATCTGAGAGAGGGAGGTGGTTTGTCAATGAGAGCTGATCTGAGAGAGGGGGATGGTGTGTGAATGACACCTGATCTGAGATAGGGAGATGCTTTTTGAATGAGCGCTGATCGGAGAGAGGGGGATGGTTTTTCAATGAGAGCTGATTGGAGAGAGGGGGATGGTTTGTGAATGAGAGCTGATCTGAGAGATGGGCCGATGGTTCGTCAATGAGAACTGATCGGAGAGAGCGGGAGCTGGATTGCCAATGAGAGCTGATCGGAGAGAGGGGGAGATGGTTAGTGAATGTGAGATGATCGGAGAGAGGGGAATGGTTTGTCAATGAGCGCTGATCAGAGAGAGGGGGATGGTTTGTCAATGAGAGCTAATCTGAGAGAGGGAGGTGGTTTGTCAATGAGAGCTGATCGGAGAGAGGGGGATGGTTTGTGAATGAGAGCTGATCTGAGAGAGGGGGAGATGGTTTGTGAATGAGAGCTGATTGGTGAGAGCGAGAGGTGGTTTGTGAATGAGAGCTGATCTGAGAGAGGGGGATGGTTTGTCAATGAGAGTTGATCTGAGAGAGGGAGATGGTTTGTGAATGAGAGCTGATCTGAGAGAAGGGGATGGTTTGTGAATAAGAGCTAATCTGAGAGAGGGAGGTGGTTTGTCAATGAGAGTTGATCTGAGAGAGGGGGATGGTTTGTCAATGAGAGCTGATTGGAGAGAAGGGGATCGTTTGTGAATGAGAGCTAATCTCAGAGAGGGTTGTGGTTTGTCAATGAGAGCTGATCTGAGAGAGGGGGAAATGGAATGTCAATAAGAGCTGATCGGCGAGAGGGAGATGGTTTGTCAATGAGACCTGATCAGAGAGAGGGGGAAGGTTTGTGAATGAGAGCTGATCGGAGAGAGGGAGAGGTGGTTTGTCAATGAGAGCTGATCGGAGACAGGGGGAGGTGGTTTGTGAATGATAGCTGATCTGAGAGAGGGGGATGATTTGTCTATGCGAGTTGATCTGAGAGAGGGAGATGGTTTGTGAATGAGAGCTGATCGGAGAGTGGGGTTGGTGGTTTGTGAATGAGAGCTGATCTGAGAGAAGGGGACGGTTTGTGAATAAGAGCTAATCTGAGAGAGGGAGGTGGTTTGTTAGTGAGAGTTGATCTGAGAGAGGGGGATGACTTGTCAATGAGAGCTGATCGGAGAGAGGGGGAGATCGTTTGTCAAAGAGAGCTGATCAGTGGGAGAGGGGGATGGTTTGTGAATGAGAGCTGATTGGAGAGAAGAGGAGATGTTTAGTGAATGAGAGCTGATCTGAGAGACGGGCAGATGGTTCGTCAATGAGAGCTGATTGGAGAGAGGGAGAGGTGGTTTGTCAATGAGAGCTGATCGGAGGCAGGGGGAGGTGGATTGTTAAAGAGAGCTGATCGGAGACAGGGGGAGGTGGTTTGTGAATGATAGCTGATCTGAGAGAGGGGGATGATTTGTCTATGCGAGTTGATCTGAGAGAGGGAGATGGTTTGTGAATGAGAGCTGATCGGAGAGTGGGGTTGGTGGTTTGTGAATGAGAGCTGATCTGAGAGAAGGGGACGGTTTGTGAATAAGAGCTAATCTGAGAGAGGGAGGTGGTTTGTTAGTGAGAGTTGATCTGAGAGAGGGGGATGACTTGTCAATGAGAGCTGATCGGAGAGAGGGGGAGATCGTTTGTCAAAGAGAGCTGATCAGTGGGAGAGGGGGATGGTTTGTGAATGAGAGCTGATTGGAGAGAAGAGGAGATGTTTAGTGAATGAGAGCTGATCTGAGAGACGGGCAGATGGTTCGTCAATGAGAGCTGATTGGAGAGAGGGAGAGGTGGTTTGTCAATGAGAGCTGATCGGAGGCAGGGGGAGGTGGATTGTTAAAGAGAGCTGATCGGAGATGTGGGGAGATGGTTTGTCAATGAGAGTTGATCGGAGAGAGGGGGATGGTTTGTCAATGAGAGCTGATCTGAGAGAGGGGAATGGTGTGTGAATGACAGGTGATCTGAGATAGGGAGATGCTTTTTCAATGAGAGCTGATTGGAGAGAGGGGGATGGTTTTTGAATGAGAGCTGATCTCAGAGACGGGCAGATGGGTCGTCAATCAGAACTGATCGGAGAGAGCGGGAGCTGGATTGCCAATGAGAGCTGATCGGAGAGAGGGGGATGGTTTGTGAATGAGAGCTGATCTGAGAGACGGGCAGATGGTTCGTCAATGACAGCTGATCGGAGAGAGGGAGAGGTGGTTTGTCAATGAGAGCTGATCGGAGGAAGGGGGAGGTGGTTTGTTAAAGAGAGCTGATCTAAGAGAGGGGGATGGTTTGTCAATGAGAGCTGATCTGAGAGAGGGGATGGTTTGTCAATGAGAGTTGATCTGAGAGAGGGGGAGATGGTTTGTCAATGAGCGCTGATTGGAGAGAGGGGGATGGTTTGTCAATGAGAGCTGATCGGAGAGAGGGAGATGTGGTTTGTCAATGAGAGCTGATCAGAGGCAGGGGGAGGTGGTTTGTGAATGATAGCTGATCGGAGAGAGGGGTCTGCTTTGTGAATGAGAGCTAATCTGAGAGAGGGAGATGGTTTGCCAATGAGAGCAAATCTGAGAGAGGGAGGTGGTTTGTCAATGAGAGCTGATCTGAGAGAGGGGGATGGTGTGTGAATGACACCTGATCTGAGATAGGGAGATGCTTTTTGAATGAGCGCTGATCGGAGAGAGGGGGATGGTTTTTCAATGAGAGCTGATTGGAGAGAGGGGGATGGTTTGTGAATGAGAGCTGATCTGAGAGATGGGCCGATGGTTCGTCAATGAGAACTGATCGGAGAGAGCGGGTGCTGGATTGCCAATGAGAGCTGATCGGAGAGAGGGGGAGATGGTTAGTGAATGTGAGATGATCGGAGAGAGGGGAATGGTTTGTCAATGAGCGCTGATCAGAGAGAGGGGGATGGTTTGTCAATGAGAGCTAATCTGAGAGAGGGAGGTGGTTTGTCAATGAGAGCTGATCGGAGAGAGGGGGATGGTTTGTGAATGAGAGCTGATCTGAGAGAGGGGGAGATGGTTTGTGAATGAGAGCTGATTGGTGAGAGCGAGAGGTGGTTTGTGAATGAGAGCTGATCTGAGAGAGGGGGATGGTTTGTCAATGAGAGTTGATCTGAGAGAGGGAGATGGTTTGTGAATGAGAGCTGATCTGAGAGAAGGGGATGGTTTGTGAATAAGAGCTAATCTGAGAGAGGGAGGTGGTTTGTCAATGAGAGTTGATCTGAGAGAGGGGGATGGTTTGTCAATGAGAGCTGATTGGAGAGAAGGGGATCGTTTGTGAATGAGAGCTAATCTCAGAGAGGGTTGTGGTTTGTCAATGAGAGCTGATCTGAGAGAGGGGGAAATGGAATGTCAATAAGAGCTGATCGGCGAGAGGGAGATGGTTTGTCAATGAGACCTGATCAGAGAGAGGGGGAAGGTTTGTGAATGAGAGCTGATCGGAGAGAGGGAGAGGTGGTTTGTCAATGAGAGCTGATCGGAGACAGGGGGAGGTGGTTTGTGAATGATAGCTGATCTGAGAGAGGGGGATGATTTGTCTATGCGAGTTGATCTGAGAGAGGGAGATGGTTTGTGAATGAGAGCTGATCGGAGAGTGGGGTTGGTGGTTTGTGAATGAGAGCTGATCTGAGAGAAGGGGACGGTTTGTGAATAAGAGCTAATCTGAGAGAGGGAGGTGGTTTGTTAGTGAGAGTTGATCTGAGAGAGGGGGATGACTTGTCAATGAGAGCTGATCGGAGAGAGGGGGAGATCGTTTGTCAAAGAGAGCTGATCAGTGGGAGAGGGGGATGGTTTGTGAATGAGAGCTGATTGGAGAGAAGAGGAGATGTTTAGTGAATGAGAGCTGATCTGAGAGACGGGCAGATGGTTCGTCAATGAGAGCTGATTGGAGAGAGGGAGAGGTGGTTTGTCAATGAGAGCTGATCGGAGGCAGGGGGAGGTGGATTGTTAAAGAGAGCTGATCGGAGATGTGGGGAGATGGTTTGTCAATGAGAGTTGATCGGAGAGAGGGGGATGGTTTGTCAATGAGAGCTGATCTGAGAGAGGGGAATGGTGTGTGAATGACAGGTGATCTGAGATAGGGAGATGCTTTTTCAATGAGAGCTGATTGGAGAGAGGGGGATGGTTTTTGAATTAGAGCTGATCTGAGAGACGGGCCGATGCTTCGTCAATGAGAGCTGATCGGAGAGGGGGGAGATGGTTTGTCAATGAGGGCTGATCGGAGAGAGGGGAGATGGTGTGTGAATGAGAGCTGATCAGTGAGGGAGAGGGATGGTTTGTCAATGAGAGCTGATCAGTGAGAGAGGGTGATGGTTTGTGAATGAGAGCTGATGTGATAGAGGGGGATGGTTTGTCAATGAGAGCTGATCTGAGAGAGGGAGATGGTTTGTGAATGAGAGCTGATCGGAGAGGGGATGTGGTGGTTTCTGAATGAGAGCTGATCTGAGAGAAGGGGAATGTTTGTGAATGAGAGCTAATCTGATAGAGGGAGGTGGTTTGTCAATGAGAGCTGATCTGAAAGAGGGGGATGGTTTGTCAATGAGAGCTGATCGGAGAGAGAGGGAGATGGTTTGTGAACGAGAGCTGATCGTAGAGATGGAGATGGTTTGTCAATGAGGGCTGATCGGAGAGGGGGAGGATGGTTTGTCAATGAGAGCTGATCGGAGAGAGGGGGATGGTTTGTCAATGAGAGCTGATCAGTGAGGGAGGGGGATGGTTTGTGAATGAGAGTTGATCTGAGAGACGGGCAGTTGGTTCGTCAATGAGAGATGATCAGAGAGTGGGGAGATGGTTTGTGAATGAGAGCTGATCTGAGAGAGGGGGATGGGTCGTCAATCAGAACTGATCGGAGAGAGCGGGAGCTGTGATTGCCAATGAGAGCTGATCGGAGAGAGGAGGGTGGTTTGTGAATGAGAGCTGATCTGAGAGACGGGCAGATGGTTCGTCAATGAGAGCTGATCGGAGAGAGGGAGAGGTGGTTTGTCAATGAGAGCTGATCGGAGGCAGGGGGAGGTGGTTTGTTAAAGAGAGCTGATCTGAGAGAGGGGGATGGTTTGTCAATGAGAGCTGATCTGAGAGAGGGGATGGTTTGTCAATGAGAGTTGATCTGAGAGAGGGGGAGATGGTTTGTCAATGAGCGCTGATTGGAGAGAGGGAGATGGTTTGTCAATGAGAGCTAATCGGAGAGAGGGAGATGTGGTTTGTCAATGAGAGCTGATCAGAGGCAGGGGGAGGTGGTTTGTGAATGATAGCTGATCGGAGAGAGGGGTCTGCTTTGTGAATGAGAGCTAATCTGAGAGAGGGAGATGGTTTGCCAATGAGAGCAAATCTGAGAGAGGGAGGTGGTTTGTCAATGAGAGCTGATCTGAGAGAGGGGGATGGTGTGTGAATGACACCTGATCTGAGATAGGGAGATGCTTTTTGAATGAGCGCTGATCGGAGAGAGGGGGATGGTTTTTCAATGAGAGCTGATTGGAGAGAGGGGGATGGTTTGTGAATGAGAGCTGATCTGAGAGATGGGCCGATGGTTCGTCAATGAGAACTGATCGGAGAGAGCGGGAGCTGGATTGCCAATGAGAGCTGATCGGAGAGAGGGGGAGATGGTTAGTGAATGTGAGATGATCGGAGAGAGGGGAATGGTTTGTCAATGAGCGCTGATCAGAGAGAGGGGGATGGTTTGTCAATGAGAGCTAATCTGAGAGAGGGAGGTGGTTTGTCAATGAGAGCTGATCGGAGAGAGGGGGATGGTTTGTGAATGAGAGCTGATCTGAGAGAGGGGGAGATGGTTTGTGAATGAGAGCTGATTGGAGAGAGCGAGAGGTGGTTTGTGAATGAGAGCTGATCTGAGAGAGGGGGATGGTTTGTCAATGAGAGTTGATCTGAGAGAGGGAGATGGTTTGTGAATGAGAGCTGATCGGAGAGTGGGGGTGGTGGTTTGTGAATGAGAGCTGATCTGAGAGAAGGGGATGGTTTGTGAATGAGAGCTAATCTGAGAGAGGGAGGTGGTTTGTCAATGAGAGTTGATCTGAGAGAGGGGGATGGTTTGTCAATGAGAGCTGATTGGAGAGAAGGGGATGGTTTGTGAATGAGAGCTAATCTCAGAGAGGGTGGTGGATGGTCAATGAGAGCTGATCTGAGAGAGGGGGAGATGGAATGTCAATGAGAGCTGATCGGAGAGAGGGAGATGGTTTGTCAATGAGACCTGATCAGAGAGAGGGGGAAGGTTTGTGAATGAGAGCTGATCGGAGACAGGGGGAGGTGGTTTGTGAATGAGAGCTGATCTGGGAGAGGGGGATGATTTGTCTATGCGAGTTGATCTGAGAGAGGGAGATGGTTTGTGAATGAGAGCTGATCGGAGAGTTGGGGTGGTGGTTTGTGAATGAGAGCTGATCTGAGAGAAGGGGATGGTTTGTGAATAAGAGCTAATCTGAGAGAGGGAGGTGGTTTGTTAATGAGAGTTGATCTGAGAGAGGGGGATGACTTGTCAATGAGAGCTGATCGGAGAGAGGGGGAGATGGTTTGTCAAAGAGAGCTGATCAGTGGGAGAGGGGGATGGTTTGTGAATGAGAGCTGATTGGAGAGAGGGGGAGATGGTTTGTGAATGAGAGCTGATTGGAGAGAGCGAGAGGTGGTTTGTGAATGAGAGCTGATTGGAGAGAAGAGGAGATGGTTTGTCAATGAAAGCTGATCTGAGAGAGGGGGATGGTGTGTGAATGACAGCTGATCTGTGATAGGGATATGCATTTTGAATGAGCGCTGATCGGAGACAGGGGGATGGTTTTTCAATGAGAGCTGATTGGAGAGAGGGGGGTGGTTTGTGAATGAGAGCTGATCTGAGAGACGGGCAGTTGGTTCGTCAATGAGAGCTGATAGGAGAGAGGGGGAGATGGTTTGTCAAAGAGAGCTGATCAGTGAGACAGGGGGATGGTTTGTGAATGAGAGCTGATTGGAGAGAAGAGGAGATGTTTTGTCAATGAAAGCTGATCTGAGAGAGGGGGATGGTTTGTCAATGAGAGCTGATCTGAGAGAGGGGGATGGTTTGCAAATGAGAGCTGATCTGAGATAGGGAGATGGTTTGTGAATGAGAGCTGATCTCAGAGACGGGCAGATGGGTCGTCAATCAGAACTGATCGGAGAGAGCGGGAGCTGGATTGCCAATGAGAGCTGATCGGAGAGAGGGGGATGGTTTGTGAATGAGAGCTGATCTGAGAGACAGGCAGATGGTTCGTCAATGAGAGCTGATCGGAGAGAGGGAGAGGTGGTTTGTCAATGAGAGCTGATCGGAGGCAGGGGGAGGTGGTTTGTTAAAGAGAGCTGATCTGAGAGAGGGGGATGGTTTGTCAATGAGAGCTGATCTGAGAGAGGGGATGGTTTGTCAATGAGAGCTAATCTGAGAGAGGGAGGTGGTTTGTCAATGAGAGCTGATCTGAGAGAAGGTGAGATGGTTTGTCAATGAGCGCTGATTGGAGAGACGGGGAGATGGTTTGTGAATGAGAGCTGATCAGTGAGAGAGGGGGATGGTTTGAGAATGAGAGCTGATCTGAGAGACGGGCAGATGGTTTGTCAATCAGAGCTGATCGGAGAGAGGGGGGGATGGTTTGTCAATGAGAGCTGATCGGAGAGAGGGGGAGATGGTTTGTCAATGAGAGCTCATCGGAGAGACGGGGAGATGGTCTGTGAATGAGAGCTGATCAGTGAGAGAGGGGGATGGTTTGAGAATGAGAGCTGATCTGAGAGACGGGCAGTTGGTTCGTCAATGAGAGCTGATCGGAGAGAGGGGGAGATGGTCTGTGAATCAGAGCTGATCAGTGAGAGAGGGGGATGGTTTGAGAATGAGAGCTGATCTGAGAGACAGGCAGTTGGTTCGTCAATGAGAGCTGATCGGAGAGAGGGGGAGATGGTTTGTCAAAGAGAGCAGATCAGTGAGACGGGGATGGTTTGTGAATGAGAGCTGATTGGAGAGAAGAGGAGATGTTTTGTCAATGAAAGCTGATCTGAGAGAGGGGGATGGTTTGTCAATGAGAGCTGATCTGAGAGAGGGGGATGGTTTGCAAATGAGAGCTGATCTGAGATAGAGAGATGGTTTGTGAATGAGAGCTGATCTCATAGACGGGCAGATGGGTCGTCAATCAGAACTGATCGGAGAGAGCGGGAGGTGTGATTGCCAATGAGAGCTGATCGGAGAGAGGAGGATGGTTTGTGAATGAGAGCTGATCTGAGAGACGGGCAGATGGTTCGTCAATGAGAGCTGATCGGAGAGAGGGAGAGGTGGTTTGTCAATGAGAGCTGATCGGAGGCAGGGGGAGGTGGTTTGTTAAAGAGAGCTGATCTGAGAGAGGGGGATGGTTTGTCAATGAGAGCTGATCTGAGAGAGGGGATGGTTTGTCAATGAGAGTTGATCTGAGAGAGGGGGAGATGGTTTGTCAATGAGCGCTGATTGGAGAGAGGGGGATGGTTTGTCAATGAGAGCTAATCGGAGAGAGGGAGATGTGGTTTGTCAATGAGAGCTGATCAGAGGCAGGGGGAGGTGGTTTGTGAATGATAGCTGATCGGAGAGAGGGGTCTGCTTTGTGAATGAGAGCTAATCTGAGAGAGGGAGATGGTTTGCCAATGAGAGCAAATCTGAGAGAGGGAGGTGGTTTGTCAATGAGAGCTGATCTGAGATAGAGAGATGGTTTGTGAATGAGAGCTGATCTCATAGACGGGCAGATGGGTCGTCAATCAGAACTGATCGGAGAGAGCGGGAGGTGTGATTGCCAATGAGAGCTGATCGGAGAGAGGAGGATGGTTTGTGAATGAGAGCTGATCTGAGAGACGGGCAGATGGTTCGTCAATGAGAGCTGATCGGAGAGAGGGAGAGGTGGTTTGTCAATGAGAGCTGATCGGAGGCAGGGGGAGGTGGTTTGTTAAAGAGAGCTGATCTGAGAGAGGGGGATGGTTTGTCAATGAGAGCTGATCTGAGAGAGGGGATGGTTTGTCAATGAGAGTTGATCTGAGAGAGGGGGAGATGGTTTGTCAATGAGCGCTGATTGGAGAGAGGGGGATGGTTTGTCAATGAGAGCTAATCGGAGAGAGGGAGATGTGGTTTGTCAATGAGAGCTGATCAGAGGCAGGGGGAGGTGGTTTGTGAATGATAGCTGATCGGAGAGAGGGGTCTGCTTTGTGAATGAGAACTAATCTGAGAGAGGGAGATGGTTTGCCAATGAGAGCAAATCTGAGAGAGGGAGGTGGTTTGTCAATGAGAGCTGATCTGAGAGAGGGGGATGGTGTGTGAATGACACCTGATCTGAGATAGGGAGATGCTTTTTGAATGAGCGCTGATCGGAGAGAGGGGGATGGTTTTTCAATGAGAGCTGATTGGAGAGAGGGGGATGGTTTGTGAATGAGAGCTGATCTGAGAGATGGGCCGATGGTTCGTCAATGAGAACTGATCGGAGAGAGCGGGAGCTGGATTGCCAATGAGAGCTGATCGGAGAGAGGGGGAGATGGTTAGTGAATGTGAGATGATCGGAGAGAGGGGAATGGTTTGTCAATGAGCGCTGATCAGAGAGAGGGGGATGGTTTGTCAATGAGAGCTAATCTGAGAGAGGGAGGTGGTTTGTCAATGAGAGCTGATCGGAGAGAGGGGGATGGTTTGTGAATGAGAGCTGATCTGAGAGAGGGGGAGATGGTTTGTGAATGAGAGCTGATTGGAGAGAGCGAGAGGTGGTTTGTGAATGAGAGCTGATCTGAGAGAGGGGGATGGTTTGTCAATGAGAGTTGATCTGAGAGAGGGAGATGGTTTGTGAATGAGAGCTGATCGGAGAGTGGGGGTGGTGGTTTGTGAATGAGAGCTGATCTGAGAGAAGGGGATGGTTTGTGAATGAGAGCTAATCTGAGAGAGGGAGGTGGTTTGTCAATGAGAGTTGATCTGAGAGAGGGGGATGGTTTGTCAATGAGAGCTGATTGGAGAGAAGGGGATGGTTTGTGAATGAGAGCTAATCTCAGAGAGGGTGGTGGATGGTCAATGAGAGCTGATCTGAGAGAGGGGGAGATGGTTTGTCAAAGAGAGCTGATCAGTGAGACAGGGGGATGGTTTGTGAATGAGAGCTGATTGGAGAGAAGAGGAGATGTTTTGTCAATGAAAGCTGATCTGAGAGAGGGGGATGGTTTGTGAATGAGAGCTGATCTGAGAGACAGGCAGATGGTTCGTCAATGAGAGCTGATCGGAGAGAGGGAGAGGTGGTTTGTCAATGAGAGCTGATCGGAGGCAGGGGGAGGTGGTTTGTTAAAGAGAGCTGATCTGAGAGAGGGGGATGGTTTGTCAATGAGAGCTGATCTGAGAGAGGGGATGGTTTGTCAATGAGAGCTAATCTGAGAGAGGGAGGTGGTTTGTCAATGAGAGCTGATCTGAGAGAAGGTGAGATGGTTTGTCAATGAGCGCTGATTGGAGAGACGGGGAGATGGTTTGTGAATGAGAGCTGATCAGTGAGAGAGGGGGATGGTTTGAGAATGAGAGCTGATCTGAGAGACGGGCAGATGGTTTGTCAATCAGAGCTGATCGGAGAGAGGGGGGGATGGTTTGTCAATGAGAGCTGATCGGAGAGAGGGGGAGATGGTTTGTCAATGAGAGCTCATCGGAGAGACGGGGAGATGGTCTGTGAATGAGAGCTGATCAGTGAGAGAGGGGGATGGTTTGAGAATGAGAGCTGATCTGAGAGACGGGCAGTTGGTTCGTCAATGAGAGCTGATCGGAGAGAGGGGGAGATGGTCTGTGAATCAGAGCTGATCAGTGAGAGAGGGGGATGGTTTGAGAATGAGAGCTGATCTGAGAGACAGGCAGTTGGTTCGTCAATGAGAGCTGATCGGAGAGAGGGGGAGATGGTTTGTCAAAGAGAGCAGATCAGTGAGACGGGGATGGTTTGTGAATGAGAGCTGATTGGAGAGAAGAGGAGATGTTTTGTCAATGAAAGCTGATCTGAGAGAGGGGGATGGTTTGTCAATGAGAGCTGATCTGAGAGAGGGGGATGGTTTGCAAATGAGAGCTGATCTGAGATAGAGAGATGGTTTGTGAATGAGAGCTGATCTCATAGACGGGCAGATGGGTCGTCAATCAGAACTGATCGGAGAGAGCGGGAGGTGTGATTGCCAATGAGAGCTGATCGGAGAGAGGAGGATGGTTTGTGAATGAGAGCTGATCTGAGAGACGGGCAGATGGTTCGTCAATGAGAGCTGATCGGAGAGAGGGAGAGGTGGTTTGTCAATGAGAGCTGATCGGAGGCAGGGGGAGGTGGTTTGTTAAAGAGAGCTGATCTGAGAGAGGGGGATGGTTTGTCAATGAGAGCTGATCTGAGAGAGGGGATGGTTTGTCAATGAGAGTTGATCTGAGAGAGGGGGAGATGGTTTGTCAATGAGCGCTGATTGGAGAGAGGGGGATGGTTTGTCAATGAGAGCTAATCGGAGAGAGGGAGATGTGGTTTGTCAATGAGAGCTGATCAGAGGCAGGGGGAGGTGGTTTGTGAATGATAGCTGATCGGAGAGAGGGGTCTGCTTTGTGAATGAGAGCTAATCTGAGAGAGGGAGATGGTTTGCCAATGAGAGCAAATCTGAGAGAGGGAGGTGGTTTGTCAATGAGAGCTGATCTGAGAGAGGGGGATGGTGTGTGAATGACACCTGATCTGAGATAGGGAGATGCTTTTTGAATGAGCGCTGATCGGAGAGAGGGGGATGGTTTTTCAATGAGAGCTGATTGGAGAGAGGGGGATGGTTTGTGAATGAGAGCTGATCTGAGAGATGGGCCGATGGTTCGTCAATGAGAACTGATCGGAGAGAGCGGGAGCTGGATTGCCAATGAGAGCTGATCGGAGAGAGGGGGAGATGGTTAGTGAATGTGAGATGATCGGAGAGAGGGGAATGGTTTGTCAATGAGCGCTGATCAGAGAGAGGGGGATGGTTTGTCAATGAGAGCTAATCTGAGAGAGGGAGGTGGTTTGTCAATGAGAGCTGATCGGAGAGAGGGGGATGGTTTGTGAATGAGAGCTGATCTGAGAGAGGGGGAGATGGTTTGTGAATGAGAGCTGATTGGAGAGAGCGAGAGGTGGTTTGTGAATGAGAGCTGATCTGAGAGAGGGGGATGGTTTGTCAATGAGAGTTGATCTGAGAGAGGGAGATGGTTTGTGAATGAGAGCTGATCGGAGAGTGGGGGTGGTGGTTTGTGAATGAGAGCTGATCTGAGAGAAGGGGATGGTTTGTGAATGAGAGCTAATCTGAGAGAGGGAGGTGGTTTGTCAATGAGAGTTGATCTGAGAGAGGGGGATGGTTTGTCAATGAGAGCTGATTGGAGAGAAGGGGATGGTTTGTGAATGAGAGCTAATCTCAGAGAGGGTGGTGGATGGTCAATGAGAGCTGATCTGAGAGAGGGGGAAGGTTTGTGAATGAGAGCTGATCGGAGAGAGGGAGAGGTGGTTTGTCAATGAGAGCTGATCGGAGACAGGGGGAGGTGGTTTGTGAATGAGAGCTGATCTGGGAGAGGGGGATGATTTGTCTATGCGAGTTGATCTGAGAGAGGGAGATGGTTTGTGAATGAGAGCTGATCGGAGAGTTGGGGTGGTGGTTTGTGAATGAGAGCTGATCTGAGAGAAGGGGATGGTTTGTGAATAAGAGCTAATCTGAGAGAGGGAGGTGGTTTGTTAATGAGAGTTGATCTGAGAGAGGGGGATGACTTGTCAATGAGAGCTGATCGGAGAGAGGGGGAGATGGTTTGTCAAAGAGAGCTGATCAGTGGGAGAGGGGGATGGTTTGTGAATGAGAGCTGATTGGAGAGAAGAGGAGATGTTTAGTGAATGAGAGCTGATCGGAGAGAGGGGAATGGTTTGTCAATGAGAGCTGATCAGTGAGAGAGGGGGATGGTGTGTGAATGACAGGTGATCTGAGATAGGGAGATGCTTTTTCAATGAGAGCTGATTGGAGAGAGGGGGATGGTTTTTGAATTAGAGCTGATCTGATAGACGGGCAGATGCTTCGTCAATGAGAGCTGATCGGAGGGGGGGAGATGGTTTGTCAATGAGGGCTGATCGGAGAGAGGGGAGATGGTGTGTGAATGAGAGCTGATCAGTGAGGGAGGGGGATGGTTTGTGAATGAGAGCTGATCTGAGAGACGGGCAGTTGGTTCGTCAATGAGAGATGATCAGAGAGAGGGGGAGATGGTTTGTGAATGAGAGATGATCTGAGAGAAGGAGATGGTTTGTCAATGAGAGCTGATCGGAGAGAGGGGGATGGTTTTGCCAATGAGAGTTGATCTGAGAGAGGGGGATGGTTTAACAATGAGAGCTGATCTGAGAGACGGGGATGGTTTGTGAATGAGAGCTGATGGGAGAGGGGGGATGGTTTGCCAATGAGAGCTGATCGGAGAGAGGGGTAGATAGTTTGTCAATGAGAGCTGATCGGAGGCAGGGGGAGGTGGTTTGTGAATGAGAGCTGATCTGAGAGAGGGGGATGGTTTGTCAATGACAGCTGATCTGAGAGAGGGGGATGGTTTGTGAATGAGAGCTAATCTGAGAGAGGGAGGTGGTTTGTCAATGAGAGCTGATCTGAGATAGGGAGATGGTTTGTGAATGAGAGCTGATCTGAGAGACGGGGAGCTGACTCGTCAATGAGAGCTGATCGAAGAGAGGGGGAGGTGGTTTGTAAATGAGAGCTGATCGGAGATACGGGAATGGTGTGTGAAAGAGAGCTGATCTGAGAGACGGGCAGATGGTTAGTCAATGAGAATTGATCGGAGAGAGCGGGAGCTGGTTTGTCAATGAGAGCTGATCGGAGAGAGGGGGATGGTTTGTGAATGAGAGCTGATCTGAAAGAGGGGGATGGTTTGTCAATGAGAGCTGATCGGAGAGAGAGGGAGATGGTTTGTGAACGAGAGCTGATCGTAGAGATGGAGATGGTTTGTCAATGAGGGCTGATTGGAGAGGGGGAGGATGGTTTGTCAATGAGAGCTAATCTGAGAGAGGGAGGTGGTTTGTCAAGGAGAGCTGATTGGAGAGAGGGGGATGGTTTGTGAATGAGAGCTGATCTGAGAGAGGGGGATGGTTTGCAAATGAGAGCTGATCTGAGATAGAGAGATGGTTTGTGAATGAGAGCTGATCTCAGAGACGGGCAGATGGGTCGTCAATCAGAACTGATCGGAGAGAGCGGGAGCTGGATTGCCAATGAGAGCTGATCGGAGAGAGGAGGATGGTTTGTGAATGAGAGCTGATCTGAGAGACGGGCAGATGGTTCGTCAATGAGAGCTGATCGGAGAGAGGGAGAGGTGGTTTGTCAATGAGAGCTGATCGGAGGAAGGGGGAGGTGGTTTGTTAAAGAGAGCTGATCTGAGAGAGGGGGATGGTTTGTCAATGAGAGCTGATCTGTGAGAGGGGATGGTTTGTCAATGAGAGTTGATCTGAGAGAGGGGGAGATGGTTTGTCAATGAGCGCTGATTGGAGAGAGGGGGATGGTTTGTCAATGAGAGCTAATCGGAGAGAGGGGGTGGTGGTTTGTGAATGAGAGCTGATCTGAGAGAAGGGGATGGTTTGTGAATAAGAGCTAATCTGAGAGAGGGAGGTGGTTTGTTAATGAGAGTTGATCTGAGAGAGGGGGATGACTTGTCAATGAGAGCTGATCGGAGAGAGGGGGAGATGGTTTGTCAAAGAGAGCTGATCAGTGGGAGAGGGGGATGGTTTGTGAATGAGAGCTGATTGGAGAGAAGAGGAGATGTTTAGTGAATGAGAGCTGATCGGAGACAGGGGAATGGTTTGTCAATGAGAGCTGATCAGTGAGAGAGGGGGATGGTTTGTGAATGAGAGCTGATCTGAGAGACGGGCAGATGGTTCGTCAATGAGAGCTGATTGGAGAGAGGGAGAGGTGGTTTGTCAATGAGAGCTGATCGGAGGCAGGGGGAGGTGGATTGTTAAAGAGAGCTGATCGGAGATGTGGGGAGATGGTTTGTCAATGAGAGTTGATCGGACAGAGGGGGATGGTTTGTCAATGAGAGCTGATCTGAGAGAGGGGGATGGTGTGTGAATGACAGGTGATCTGAGATAGGGAGATGCTTTTTCAATGAGAGCTGATTGGAGAGAGGGGGATGGTTTTTGAATTAGAGCTGATCTGAGAGACGGGCAGATGCTTCGTCAATGAGAGCTGATCGGAGAGGGGGGAGATGGTTTGTCAATGAGGGCTGATCGGAGAGAGGGGAGATGGTGTGTGAATGAGAGCTGATCAGTGAGGGAGGGGGATGGTTTGTGAATGAGAGCTGATCTGAGAGACGGGCAGTTGGTTCGTCAATGAGAGATGATCAGAGAGAGGGGGAGATGGTTTGTGAATGAGAGATGGTCTGAGAGAAGGAGATGGTTTGTCAATGAGAGCTGATTGGAGAGAGGGGGATGGTTTTACCAATGAGAGTTGATCTGAGAGAGGGGGATGGTTTAACAATGAGAGCTGATCTGAGAGACGGGGATGGTTTGTGAATGAGAGCTGATGGGAGAGGGGGGGATGGTTTGCCAATGAGAGCTGATCGGAGAGAGGGGTAGATAGTTTGTCAATGAGAGCTGATCGGAGGCAGGGGGAGGTGGTTTGTGAATGAGAGCTGATCTGAGAGAGGGGGATGGTTTGTCAATGACAGCTGATCTGAGAGAGGGGGATGGTTTGTGAATGAGAGCTAATCTGAGAGAGGGAGGTGGTTTGTCAATGAGAGCTGATCTGAGATAGGGAGATGGTTTGTGAATGAGAGCTCATCTGAGAGACGGGGAGCTGACTCGTCAATGAGAGCTGATCGGAGAGAGGGGGAGGTGGTTTGTCAATGAGAGCTGATCGGAGATACGGGAATGGTGTGTGAAAGAGAGCTGATCTGAGAGACGGGCAGATGGTTAGTCAATGAGAATTGATCGGAGAGAGCGGGAGCTGGTTTGTCAATGAGAGCTGATCGGAGAGACGGGGAGATGGTTTGTGAGTGAGAGCTGATCGGAGAGGGGGGGATGGTTTGTCAATGAGAGCTGATCAGTGAGAGAGGGTGATGGTTTGTGAATGAGAGCTGATGTGATAGAGGGGGATGGTTTGTCAATGAGAGCTGATCTGAGAGAGGGAGATGGTTTGTGAATGAGAGCTGATCGGAGAGGGGATGTGGTGGTTTCTGAATGAGAGCTGATCTGAGAGAAGGGGAATGTTTGTGAATGAGAGCTAATCTGATAGAGGGAGGTGGTTTGTCAATGAGAGCTGATCGGAGAGAGAGGGAGATGGTTTGTGAACCAGAGCTGATCGTAGAGATGGAGATGGTTTGTCAATGAGGGCTGATCGGAGAGGGGGAGGATGGTTTGTCAATGAGAGCTGATCGGAGAGAGGGGGATGGTTTGTCAATGAGAGCTGATCTGAGAGAGGGGATGGTGTGTGAATGACAGGTGATCTGAGATAGGGAGATGCTTTTTCAATGAGAGCTGATTGGAGAGAGGGGGATGGTTTGTGAATTAGAGCTGATCTGAGAGACGGGCAGATGCTTCGTCAATGAGAGCTGATCGGAGAGGGGGGAGATGGTTTGTCAATGAGGGCTGATCGGAGAGACGGGGAGATGGTGTGTGAATGAGAGCTGATCAGTGAGGGAGGGGGATGGTTTGTGAATGAGAGCTGATCTGAGAGACGGGCAGTTGGTTCGTCAATGAGAGATGATCAGAGAGGGGGGAGATGGTTTGTGAATGAGAGCTGATCTGAGAGAGGGGGAGATGTTTTGTCAATGAGAGCTGATTGGAGAGAGGGGGATGGTTTGTCAATGAGAACTGATCTGAAACAGGGGGATGGCTTGTCAATGAGAGCTGATCGTAGAGCGGGGGATGGTTTGTGAATGAAAGCTGATCTGAGAGACGGGGAGATGGTTTGTGAATGAGAGCTGTTTGGAGAGAAGAGCAGATGGTTGTGAATGAGAGCTGATCGGAGAGAGGGGGAGGTGGTTTGTCAATGAGAGCTGATCGGAGATATGGGGTTGGTTTGTGAATGCGAGCTGATCGGAGATATGGGGTTGGTTTGTCAATGAGAGCTGATGGGAGAGAGGGGGAGATGGTTACTGAATGAGAGCTGATCGGAGAGAGGTGGATGGTTTGTCAATGAGAGCTGATCAGTGAGAGAGGGGGATGGTTTGTGAATGAGAGCTGATCTGAGAGGCGGGCAGATGGTTCGTCAATGAGAGCTGATCAGAGAGAGGGAGAGGTGGTTTGTCAATGAGAGCTGATCGGAGGCAGGGGGAGGTGGTTTGTGAATGAGAGCTGATCTGAGAGAGGGGGATGGTTTGTCAATGAGAGCTAATCTGAGAGAGGGAGGTGGTTTGTCAAGGAGAGCTGATTGGAGAGAGGGGGATGGTTTGTGAATGAGAGCTGATCTGAGAGAGGGGGATGGTTTGCAAATGAGAGCTGATCTGAGATAGAGAGATGGTTTGAGAATGAGAGCTGATCTCAGAGACGGGCAGATGGGTCGTCAATCAGAACTGATCGGAGAGAGCGGGAGCTGGATTGCCAATGAGAGCTGATCGGAGAGAGGAGGATGGTTTGTGAATGAGAGCTGATCTGAGAGACGGGCAGATGGTTCGTCAATGAGAGCTGATCGGAGAGAGGGAGAGGTGGTTTGTCAATGAGAGCTGATCGGAGGAAGGGGGAGGTGGTTTGTTAAAGAGAGCTGATCTGAGAGAGGGGGATGGTTTGTCAATGAGAGCTGATCTGAGAGAGGGGATGGTTTGTCAATGAGAGTTGATCTGAGAGAGGGGGAGATGGTTTGTCAATGAGCGCTGATTGGAGAGAGGGGGATGGTTTGTCAATGAGAGCTAATCGGAGAGAGGGAGATGTGGTTTGTCAATGAGAGCTGATCAGAGGCAGGGGGAGGTGGTTTGTGAATGATAGCTGATCGGACAGAAGGGTCTGCTTTGTGAATGAGAGCTAATCTGAGAGAGGGAGATGGTTTGCCAAGAGAGCAAATCTGAGAGAGGGAGGTGGTTTGTCAATGAGAGCTGATCTGAGAGAGGGGGATGGTGTGTGAATGACACCTGATCTGAGATAGGGAGATGCTTTTTGAATGAGCGCTGATCGGAGAGAGGGGGATGGTTTTTCAATGAGAGCTGATTGGAGAGAGGGGGATGGTTTGTGAATGAGAGCTGATCTGAGAGATGGGCCGATGGTTCGTCAATGAGAACTGATCGGAGAGAGCGGGAGCTGGATTGCCAATGAGAGCTGATCGGAGAGAGGGGGAGATGGTTAGTGAATGTGAGATGATCGGAGAGAGGGGAATGGTTTGTCAATGAGCGCTGATCAGAGAGAGGGGGATGGTTTGTCAATGAGAGCTAATCTGAGAGAGGGAGGTGGTTTGTCAATGAGAGCTGATCGGAGAGAGCGAGAGGTGGTTTGTGAATGAGAGCTGATCTGAGAGAGGGGGATGGTTTGTCAATGAGAGTTGATCTGAGAGAGGGAGATGGTTTGTGAATGAGAGCTGATCGGAGAGTGGGGGTGGTGGTTTGTGAATGAGAGCTGATCTGAGAGAAGGGGATGGTTTGTGAATGAGAGCTAATCTGAGAGAGGGAGGTGGTTTGTCAATGAGAGTTGATCTGAGAGAGGGGGATGGTTTGTCAATGAGAGCTGATTGGAGAGAAGGGGATGGTTTGTGAATGAGAGCTAATCTCAGAGAGGGTGGTGGATGGTCAATGAGAGCTGATCTGAGAGAGGGGGAGATGGAATGTCAATGAGAGCTGATCGGAGAGAGGGAGATGGTTTGTCAATGAGACCTGATCAGAGAGAGGGGGAAGGTTTGTGAATGAGAGCTGATCGGAGAGAGGGAGAGGTGGTTTGTCAATGAGAGCTGATCGGAGACAGGGGGAGGTGGTTTGTGAATGAGAGCTGATCTGGGAGAGGGGGATGATTTGTCTATGCGAGTTGATCTGAGAGAGGGAGATGGTTTGTGAATGAGAGCTGATCGGAGAGTTGGGGTGGTGGTTTGTGAATGAGAGCTGATCTGAGAGAAGGGGATGGTTTGTGAATAAGAGCTAATCTGAGAGAGGGAGGTGGTTTGTTAATGAGAGTTGATCTGAGAGAGGGGGATGACTTGTCAATGAGAGCTGATCGGAGAGAGGGGGAGATGGTTTGTCAAAGAGAGCTGATCAGTGGGAGAGGGGGATGGTTTGTGAATGAGAGCTGATTGGAGAGAGGGGGAGATGGTTTGTGAATGAGAGCTGATTGGAGAGAGCGAGAGGTGGTTTGTGAATGAGAGCTGATTGGAGAGAAGGGGAGATGGTTTGTCAATGAAAGCTGATCTGAGAGAGGGGGATGGTGTGTGAATGACAGCTGATCTGTGATAGGGATATGCATTTTGAATGAGCGCTGATCGGAGAGAGGGGGATGGTTTTTCAATGAGAGCTGATTGGAGAGAGGGGCGTGGTTTGTGAATGAGAGCTGATCTGAGAGACGGGCAGTTGGTTCGTCAATGAGAGCTGATCGGAGAGAGGGGGAGATGGTTTGTCAAAGAGAGCTGATCAGTGAGACAGGGGGATGGTTTGTGAATGAGAGCTGATTGGAGAGAAGAGGAGATGTTTTGTCAATGAAAGCTGATCTGAGAGAGGGGGATGGTTTGTCAATGAGACCTGATCAGAGAGAGGGGGAAGGTTTGTGAATGAGAGCTGATCGGAGAGAGGGAGAGGTGGTTTGTCAATGAGAGCTGATCGGAGACAGGGGGAGGTGGTTTGTGAATGAGAGCTGATCTGAGAGAGGGGGATGATTTGTCTATGCGAGTTGATCTGAGAGAGGGAGATGGTTTGTGAATGAGAGCTGATCGGAGAGTGGGGGTGGTGGTTTGTGAATGAGAGCTGATCTGAGAGAAGGGGATGGTTTGTGAATAAGAGCTAATCTGAGAGAGGGAGGTGGTTTGTTAATGAGAGTTGATCTGAGAGAGGGGGATGACTTGTCAATGAGAGCTGATCGGAGAGAGGGGAATGGTTTGTCAATGAGAGGTGATCAGTGAGAGAGGGGGATGGGGTGTGAATGAGAGCTGATCTGAGAGACGGGCAGATGGTTCGTCAATGAGAGCTGATCGGAGAGAGGGAGAGGTGGTTTGTCAATGAGAGCTGATCGGAGGCAGGAGGAGGTGGTTTGTGAATGAGAGCTGATCTGAGAGAGGGGGATGGTTTGTCAATGACGGCTGATCTGAGAGAGGGGGATGGTTTGTGAATGAGAGCTAATCTGAGAGTGGGAGGTGGTTTGTCAATGAGAGCTGATCTGAGATAGGGAGATGGTTTGTGAATGACAGCTGATCTGAGAAACGGGGAGGTGACTCGTCAATGAGAGCTGATCGGAGAGAGGGGGAGGTGGTTTGTCAATGAGAGCTGATCGGAGATACGGGAATGGTGTGTGAAAGAGAGCTGATCTGAGAGACGGGCAGATGGTTAGTCAATGAGATTTGATCGGAGAGAGCGGGAGCTGGTTTGTCAATGAGAGCTGATCGGAGAGACGGGGAGATGGTTTGTGAGTGAGAGCTGATCGGAGAGGGGGGGATGGTTTGTCAATGAGAGCTGATCAGTGAGAGAGGGGGATGGTTTGTCAATGAGAGCTGATCTGAGAGAGGGAGATGGTTTGTGAATGAGAGCTGATCTGAGAGACGGGTAGATGGGTCGTCAATGAGAGCTGATCGGAGAGAGGGGGAGATGGTTTCTGAATGAGAGCTGATCGGAGAGAGGGGAGATGGTTTCTGAATGAGAGCTGATCGGAGAGAGGGGGAGATGGTTTGAAAAAAGAGAGCTGATCAGTGAGAGAGGGGTATGGTTTGTGAATGAGAGCTGATCGGAGAGAGGGGGGATGGTTTGTCAATGAGTGCTAATCGGAGAGGGGGGGAATGGTTTGTCCATGAGAGCTGATCGGAGAGAGGTGGAGGTGGTTTGTGAATGAGAACTGATCTGAGAGAGGGGGAGATGGTTTGTGAATGAGGGCTGATCTGGGAGAAGGAGATGGTTTGTGAATGAGAGCTGATCGGAGAGAGGGGGATGGTTTGTCAATGAGAGCTGATCAGTGAGAGAGGGGGATGGTTTGTGAATGAGAGCTGATCTGCGAGAGGGAGATGGTTTGTGAATGAGAGCTGATCGGAGAGCGGGGGTGCTGGTTTGTGAATGAGAGCTGATCTGAGAGAACGGGATTGTTTGTTAATGAGAGCTAATCTGATAGAGGGAGGTGGTTTGTCAATGAGAGCTGATCGGAGATAGAGGGAGATGGTTTGTGAACGAGAGCTGATTGGAGAGATGGAGATGGTTTGTCAATGAGGGCTGATCGGAGAGGGGGAGGATGGTTTGTCAATGAGAGCTGATCGGAGATGTGGGGAGATGGTTTGTCAATGAGAGTTGATCGGAGAGAGGGGGATGGTTTGTCAATGAGAGCTGATCTGAGAGAGGGGGATGGTGTGTGAATGACAGGTGATCTGAGATAGGGAGATGCTTTTTCAATGAGAGCTGATTGGAGAGAGGGGGATGGTTTGTGAATTAGAGCTGATCTGAGAGACGGGCAGATGCTTCGTCAATGAGAGCTGATCGGAGAGGGGGGAGATGGTTTGTCAATGAGGGCTGATCGGAGAGACGGGGAGATGGTGTGTGAATGAGAGCTGATCAGTGAGGGAGGGGGATGGTTTGTGAATGAGAGCTGATCTGAGAGACGGGCAGTTGGTTCGTCAATGAGAGATGATCAGAGAGGGGGGAGATGGTTTGTGAATGAGAGATGATCTGAGAGAAGGAGATGGTTTGTCAATGAGAGCTGATCGGAGAGACGGGGATGGTTTTGCCAATGAGAGCTGATGGGAGAGGGGGGGATGGTTTGCCAATGAGAGCTGATCGGTGAGAGGGGTAGATAGTTTGTCAATGAGAGCTGATCGGAGGCAGGGGGAGGTGGTTTGTGAATGAGAGCTGATCTGAGAGAGGGGGATGGTTTGTCAATGAGAGCTAATCTGAGAGAGGGAGGTGGTTTGTCAATGAGAGCTGATCGGAGGCAGGGGGAGGTGGTTTGTGAATGAGAGCTGATCTGAGAGAGGGGGATGGTGTGTGAATGACAGGTGATCTGAGATAGGGAGATGCTTTTTCAATGATCTGAGAGATGGGCAGATGGTTCGTCAATGAGATCTGATCGGAGAGAGCAGGAGCTAGATTGTCAATGAGAGCTGATGGGAGAGAGGGGTAGATGGTTACTGAATGAGAGCTGATCTGAGAGGCGGGCAGATGGTTCGTCAATGAGAGCTGATCAGAGAGAGGGAGAGGTGGTTTGTCAATGAGAGCTGATCGGAGAGAGGGGTCTGCTTTGTGAATGAGAGCTAATCTGAGAGAGGGAGATGGTTTGCCAATGAGAGCAAATCTGAGAGAGGGAGGTGGTTTGTGAATGAGAGCTGATCTGAGAGAGGGGGATGGTTTGTCAATGACAGCTGATCTGAGAGAGGGGGATGGTTTGTGAATGAGAGCTGATCTGAAAGATGGGGAGATGGTTTGTGAATGAGAGCTGATTGGAGAGAAGGGGAGATGGTTTGTCAATGAAAGCTGATCTGAGAGAGGGGGATGGTGTGTGAATGACAGCTGATCTGTGATAGGGAGGTGCATTTTGAATGAGCGCTGATCGGAGAGAGGGGGATGGTTTTTCAATGAGAGCTGATTGGAGAGAGGGGGGTGGTTTGTGAATGAGAGCTGATCTGAGAGACGGGCAGATAGTTCGTCACTGAGATCTGAATGGAGAGACGGGGAGATGGTTTGTCAATGAGAGCTGATCGGAGAGACGGGGAGATGGTTTGTGAATGAGAGCTGATCAGTGAGACAGGGGGATGGTTTCGGAATGAGAGCTGACCTGAGAGATGGGCAGTTGGTTCGTCAATGAGAGCTGATTGGAGAGAAGAGGAGATGTTTCGTCAATGAAAGCTGATCTGAGAGAGGGGGATGGTTTGTCAATGAGAGCTGATCTGAGAGAGGGGGATGGTTTGCAAATGAGAGCTGATCTGAGATAGGGAGATGGTTTGTGAATGAGAGCTGATCTCAGAGACGGGGAGATGGTTCGTCAATGAGAGCTGATCGGAGAGGGGGGATGGTTTGTGAATGAGAGCTGATCTGAGAGAGGGGGAGATGGTTTGTGAATGAGAGCTGATTGGAGAGAAGGGGATGATTTGTCAATGAGAGCTGATCTGAGAGAGGGGGATGGTTTGTGAATGAGAGCTGATCTGAGAGAGGGAGATGGTTTGTGAATGAGAGCTGATCTGAGATAGGGAGATGGTTTGTGAATGAGAGCTGATCTGAGAGACGGGCAGATGGGTCGTCAATGAGAGCTGATCGGAGAGAGGGGGAGATGGTTTCTGAATGAGAGCTGATCGGAGAGAGGGGGAGATGGTTTGCAAAGAGAGCTGATCAGTGAGAGAGGGGGATGGTTTGTGAATGAGAGCTGATCGGAGAGAGGGGGGATGGTTTGTCAATGAGTGCTAATCGGAGAGGGGGGGGATGGTTTGTCCATGAGAGCTGATCGGAGAGAGGTGGAGGTGGTTTGTGAATGAGAACTGATCTGAGAGAGAGGGAGATGGTTTGTGAATGAGAGCTAATCGGAGAGAGGGGGAGATGGTTTGTGAATGAGGGCTGATCTGGGAGAAGGAGATGGTTTGTCAATGAAAGCTGATCGGGTAGAGAGGGGGAGGTGGTTCGTCAATGAGAGCTGAACAGAGAGAGGGGGATGGTTTTGCCAATGAGAGTTGATCTGAGAGAGGGGGATGGTTTGTGAATGAGAGCTGATTGGAGAGAGGGGGGTGGTTTGTGAATGAGAGCTGATCTGAGAGACGGGCAGATAGTTCGTCACTGAGATCTGAATGGAGAGACGGGGAGATGGTTTGTGAATGAGAGCTGATCAGTGAGAGAGGGGTATGGTTTCGGAATGAGAGCTGACCTGAGAGATGGGCAGTTGGTTCGTCAATGAGAGCTGATTGGAGAGAAGAGGAGATGTTTTGTCAATGAAAGCTGATCTGAGAGAGGGGGATGGTTTGTCAATGAGAGCTGATCTGAGAGAGGGGGATGGTTTGCAAATGAGAGCTGATCTGAGATAGGGAGATGGTTTGTGAATGAGAGCTGATCTCAGAGACGGGCAGATGGGTCGTCAATGAGAACTGATCGGAGAGAGAGGGAGCTGGATTGCCAATCAGAGCTGATCGAAGAGAGGGGGAGATGGTTAGTGAATGAGCGCTGATCGGAGAGAGGGGGATGGTTTGTCAATGAGAGCTGATCGGAGAGAGGGTGATGTGGTTTGTCAATGAGAGCTGATTAGAGGCAGGGGGAGGTGGTTTGTGAATGATAGCTGATCTGAGAGGGGGGGATGGTTTGTCAATGAGAGCTAATCTGATAGAGGGAGGTGGTTTGTCAATGAGAGTGATCGGAGATAGGGGGATGGTTTGTGAATGAGAACTGATCTGAGAGATGGGGAGATGCTTTTTGAATGAGCGCTGATCGGCGAAAGGGGGATGGTTTTTCAATGAGAGCTGATTGGAGAGAGAGGGATGGTTTGTGAATGAGAGCTGATCTGAGAGACGGGCAGATAGTTCGTCAATGAGATCTGAACGGAGAGAGGGGGAGATGGTTTGTCAATGAGAGCTGATCGGAGAGACGGGGAGATGGTTTGTGAATGAGAGCTGATCAGTGAGAGAGGGGGATGGTTTGTGAATGAGAGCTGATCGGAGAGAGCGGGAGATGGTTCGTCAATGAGAGCTGATCGGAGGCAGGGGGAGGTGGTTTGTCAATGAGAGCTGATCTGAGATAGGGAGATGGTTTGTGAATGACTGCTGATCTGAGAAACGGGGAGCTGACTCGTCAATGAGAGCTGATCGGAGAGAGGGGGAGGTGGTTTGTCAATGAGAGCTGATCGGAGATACGGGAATGGTGTGTGAAAGAGAGCTGATCTGAGAGACGGGCAGATGGTTAGTCAATGAGAATTGATCGGAGAGAGCGGGAGCTGGTTTGTCAATGAGAGCTGATCGGAGAGACGGGGAGATGGTTTGTGAGTGAGAGCTGATCGGAGAGGGGGGGATGGTTTGTCAATGAGAGCTGATCAGTGAGAGAGGGTGATGGTTTGTGAATGAGAGCTGATGTGATAGAGGGGGATGGTTTGTCAATGAGAGCTGATCTGAGAGAGGGAGATGGTTTGTGAATGAGAGCTGATCGGAGAGGGGATGTGGTGGTTTCTGAATGAGAGCTGATCTGAGAGAAGGGGAATGTTTGTGAATGAGAGCTAATCTGATAGAGGGAGGTGGTTTGTCAATGAGAGCTGATCTGAAAGAGGGGGATGGTTTGTCAATGAGAGCTGATCGGAGAGAGAGGGAGATGGTTTGTGAACGAGAGCTGATCGTAGAGATGGAGATGGTTTGTCAATGAGGGCTGATCGGAGAGGGGGAGGATGGTTTGTCAATGAGAGCCTATCGGAGATGTGGGGAGATGGTTTGTCAATGAGAACTGATCTGAGAGCCAGGGAGGTGGTTTGTGAAAGAGAGCTGATCTGAGAGAGGGAGAAGGTTTGTCCATGAGAGCTGATTGGAGAGAGGTTGTGGTGGTTTGTCAATGACAGCTGATCTGAGAGAGGGGGATGTCTTGTCAATGAGAGCTGATCGGAGAGAGAGGGATGGTTTGTGAATGAGAGCAAATCTGAGAGAGGGAGGTGGTTTGTGAATGTGAGCTGATCTGAGAGAGGGGGAGATGGTTTGTGAATGAGAGCTGATCTGAGAGAGGGAGGTGGTTTGTGAATGAGAGCTGATCTGAGAGAGGGGGAGATGGTTTGTGAATGAGAGCTGATTGGAGAGAAGGGGATGATTTGTCAATGAGAACTGATCTGAGACAGGGGGATGGTTTGTGAATGAGAGCTGATCTGAGAGAGGGAGATGGTTTGTGAATGAGAGCTGATCTGAGAGACGGGTAGATGGGTCGTCAATGAGAGCTGATCTGAGAGTGGGAGGTGGTTTGTCAATGAGAGCTGATCTGAGATAGGGAGATGGTTTGTGAATGACAGCTGATCTGAGAAACGGGGAGCTGACTTGTCAATGAGAGCTGATCGGAGAGAGGGGGAGGTGGTTTGTCAATGAGAGCTGATCGGAGATACGGGAATGGTGTGTGAAAGAGAGCTGATCTGAGAGACGGGCAGATAGTTAGTCAATGAGATTTGATCGGAGAGAGCGGGAGCTGGTTTGTCAATGAGAGCTGATCGGAGAGACGGGGAGATGGTTTGTGAGTGAGAGCTGATCGGAGAGGGGGGGATGGTTTGTCAATGAGAGCTGATCAGTGAGAGAGGGGGATGGTTTGTCAATGAGAGCTGATCTGAGAGAGGGAGATGGTTTGTGAATGAGAGCTGATCTGAGAGACGGGTAGATGGGTCGTCAATGAGAGCTGATCGGAGAGAGGGGGAGATGGTTTCTGAATGAGAGCTGATCGGAGAGAGGGGGAGATGGTTTCTGAATGAGAGCTGATCGGAGAGAGGGGGAGATGGTTTGCAAAGAGAGCTGATCAGTGAGAGAGGGGGATGGTTTGTGAATGAGAGCTGATCGGAGAGAGGGGGGATGGTTTGTCAATGAGTGCTAATCGGAGAGGGGGGGAATGGTTTGTCCATGAGAGCTGATCGGAGAGAGGTGGAGGTGGTTTGTGAATGAGAACTGATCTGAGAGAGGGGGAGATGGTTTGTGAATGAGGGCTGATCTGGGAGAAGGAGATGGTTTGTCAATGAAAGCTGATCGGGTAGAGAGGGGGAGGTGGTTCGTCAATGAGAGCTGAACAGAGAGAGGGGGATGGTTTGTGAATGAGAGCTGATCGGAGAGAGCGGGTGCTGGTTTTTCAATGAGAGCTGATAGGAGAGAGGGGGAGATGGTTTGTGAATGAGAGCTGATCGGAGAGAGGGGGATGGTTTGTCAATGAGAGCTGATCAGTGAGAGAGGGGGATGGTTTGTGAATGAGAGCTGATCTGCGAGAGGGAGATGGTTTGTGAATGAGAGCTGATCGGAGAGCGGGGGTGCTGGTTTGTGAATGAGAGCTGATCTGAGAGAATGGGATTGTTTGTTAATGAGAGCTAATCTGATAGAGGGAGGTGGTTTGTCAATGAGAGCTGATCGGAGATAGAGGGAGATGGTTTGTGAACGAGAGCTGATTGGAGAGATGGAGATGGTTTGTCAATGAGGGCTGATCGGAGAGGGGGAGGATGGTTTGTCAATGAGAGCTGATCGGAGATGTGGGGAGATGGTTTGTCAATGAGAGTTGATCGGAGAGAGGGGGATGGTTTGTCAATGAGAGCTGATCTGAGAGAGGGGGATGGTGTGTGAATGACAGGTGATCTGAGATAGGGAGATGCTTTTTCAATGAGAGCTGATTGGAGAGAGGGGGATGGTTTGTGAATTAGAGCTGATCTGAGAGACGGGCAGATGCTTCGTCAATGAGAGCTGATCGGAGAGGGGGGAGATGGTTTGTCAATGAGGGCTGATCGGAGAGACGGGGAGATGGTGTGTGAATGAGAGCTGATCAGTGAGGGAGGGGGATGGTTTGTGAATGAGAGCTGATCTGAGAGACGGGCAGTTGGTTCGTCAATGAGAGATGATCAGAGAGGGGGGAGATGGTTTGTGAATGAGAGATGATCTGAGAGAAGGAGATGGTTTGTCAATGAGAGCTGATCGGAGAGACGGGGATGGTTTTGCCAATGAGAGCTGATGGGAGAGGGGGGGATGGTTTGCCAATGAGAGCTGATCGGTGAGAGGGGTAGATAGTTTGTCAATGAGAGCTGATCGGAGGCAGGGGGAGGTGGTTTGTGAATGAGAGCTGATCTGAGAGAGGGGGATGGTTTGTCAATGACAGCTGATCTGAGAGAGGGGGATGGTTTGTGAATGAGAGCTAATCTGAGAGAGGGAGGTGGTTTGTCAATGAGAGCTGATCGGAGGCAGGGGGAGGTGGTTTGTGAATGAGAGCTGATCTGAGAGAGAGGGATGGTGTGTGAATGACAGGTGATCTGAGATAGGGAGATGCTTTTTCAATGATCTGAGAGATGGGCAGATGGTTCGTCAATGAGATCTGATCGGAGAGAGCAGGAGCTAGATTGTCAATGAGAGCTGATGGGAGAGAGGGGGAGATGGTTACTGAATGAGAGCTGATCTGAGAGGCGGGCAGATGGTTCGTCAATGAGAGCTGATCAGAGAGAGGGAGAGGTGGTTTGTCAATGAGAGCTGATCGGAGAGAGGGGTCTGCTTTGTGAATGAGAGCTAATCTGAGAGAGTGAGATGGTTTGCCAATGAGAGCAAATCTGAGAGAGGGAGGTGGTTTGTGAATGAGAGCTGATCTGAGAGAGGGGGATGGTTTGTCAATGACAGCTGATCTGAGAGAGGGGGATGGTTTGTGAATGAGAGCTGATCTGAAAGATGGGGAGATGGTTTGTGAATGAGAGCTGATTGGAGAGAAGGGGAGATGGTTTGTCAATGAAAGCTGATCTGAGAGAGGGGGATGGTGTGTGAATGACAGCTGATCTGTGATAGGGAGGTGCATTTTGAATGAGCGCTGATCGGAGAGAGGGGGATGGTTTTTCAATGAGAGCTGATTGGAGAGAGGGGGGTGGTTTGTGAATGAGAGCTGATCTGAGAGACGGGCAGATAGTTCGTCACTGAGATCTGAATGGAGAGACGGGGAGATGGTTTGTCAATGAGAGCTGATCGGAGAGACGGAGAGATGGTTTGTGAATGAGAGCTGATCAGTGAGACAGGGGGATGGTTTCGGAATGAGAGCTGACCTGAGAGATGGGCAGTTGGTTCGTCAATGAGAGCTGATTGGAGAGAAGAGGAGATGTTTCGTCAATGAAAGCTGATCTGAGAGAGGGGGATGGTTTGTCAATGAGAGCTGATCTGAGAGAGGGGGATGGTTTGCAAATGAGAGCTGATCTGAGATAGGGAGATGGTTTGTGAATGAGAGCTGATCTCAGAGACGGGCAGAGGGGTCGTCAATGAGAACTGATCGGAGAGAGAGGGAGCTGGATTGCCAATCAGAGCTGATCGAAGAGAGGGGAGATGGTTAGTGAATGAGCGCTGATCGGAGAGAGGGGGATGGTTTGTCAATGAGAGCTGATCGGAGAGAGGGTGATGTGGTTTGTCAATGAGAGCTGATCAGAGGCAGGGGGAGGTGGTTTGTGAATGATAGCTGATCTGAGAGGGGGGGATGGTTTGTCAATGAGAGCTAATCTGATAGAGGGAAGTGGTTTGTCAATGAGAGTGATCGGAGATAGGGGGATGGTTTGTGAATGAGAGCTGATCTGAGAGATGGGGAGATGCTTTTTGAATGAGCGCGGATCGGAGAAAGTGGGATGGTTTTTCAATGAGAGCTGATTGGAGAGAGAGGGATGGTTTGTGAATGAGAGCTGATCTGAGAGACGGGCAGATAGTTCGTCAATGAGATCTGAACGGAGAGAGGGGGAGATGGTTTGTCAATGAGAGCTGATCGGAGAGACGGGGAGATGGTTTGTGAATGAGAGCTGATCAGTGAGAGAGGGGGATGGATTGTGAATGAGAGCTGATCGGAGAGAGGGGGAGATGGTTTGTGAATGAGAGCTGATTGGAGAAAAGAGGAGATGTTTTGTCAATGAAAGCTGATCTGAGAGAGGGGGATGGTTTGTCAATGAGAGCTGATCGGAGAGAGGGGGAGATGGTTTGTCAATGAGAGCTGATCGGAGAGACGGGGAGATGGTTTGTGAATGAGAGCTGATCAGTGAGAGAGGGGGATGGTTTGTGAATGAGAGCTGATCGGAGAGAGGGGGAGATGGTTTGTGAATGAGAGCTGATTGGAGAAAAGAGGAGATGTTTTGTCAATGAAAGCTGATCTGAGAGAGGGGGATGGTTTGTCAATGAGAGCTGATCGGAGACAGGGGAATGGTTTGTCAATGAGAGGTGATCAGTGAGAGAGGGGGATGGGGTGTGAATGAGAGCTGATCTGAGAGACGGGCAGATGGTTCGTCAATGAGAGCTGATCGGAGAGAGGGGGAGGTGGTTTGTCAATGAGAGCTGATCGGAGATATGGGAATGGTGTGTGAAAGAGAGCTGATCTGAGAGACGGGCAGATGGTTAGTCAATGAGAATTGATCGGAGAGAGCGGGAGCTGGTTTGTCAATGAGAGCTCATCGGAGAGACGGGGAGATGGTTTGTGAGTGAGAGCTGATCGGAGAGGGGGGGATGGTTTGTCAATGAGAGCTGATCAGTGAGAGAGGGTGATGGTTTGTGAATGAGAGCTGATGTGATAGAGGGGGATGGTTTGTCAATGAGAGCTGATCTGAGAGAGGGAGATGGTTTGTGAATGAGAGCTGATCGGAGAGGGGATGTGGTGGTTTCTGAATGAGAGCTGATCTGAGAGAAGGGGAATGTTTGTGAATGAGAGCTAATCTGATAGAGGGAGGTGGTTTGTCAATGAGAGCTGATCTGAAAGAGGGGGATGGTTTGTCAATGAGAGCTGATCGGAGAGAGAGGGAGATGGTTTGTGAACGAGAGCTGATCGTAGAGATGGAGATGGTTTGTCAATGAGGGCTGATCGGAGAGGGGGAGGATGGTTTGTCAATGAGAGCCTATCGGAGATGTGGGGAGATGGTTTGTCAATGAGAACTGATCTGAGAGCCAGGGAGGTGGTTTGTGAAAGAGAGCTGATCTGAGAGAGGGAGAAGGTTTGTCCATGAGAGCTGATTGGAGAGAGGGTGTGGTGGTTTGTCAATGACAGCAGATCTGAGAGAGGGGGATGTCTTGTCAATGAGAGCTGATCGGAGAAAGTGGGATGGTTTGTGAATGAGAGCAAATCTGAGAGAGGGAGGTGGTTTGTGAATGTGAGCTGATCTGAGAGAGGGGGAGATGGTTTGTGAATGAGAGCTGATCTGAGAGAGATGGAGATGGTTTGTGAATGAGAGCTGATTTGAGAGAGGGGGAGATGGTTTGTGAATGAGAGCTGATCTGAGAGAGGGAGGTGGTTTTGAATGAGAGCTGATCTGAGAGAGGGGGAGATGTTTTGTCAATGAGAGCTGATTGGAGAGAGGGTGATGGTTTGTCAATGAGAACTGATCTGAGACAGGGGGATGGCTTGTCAATGAGAGCTGATCGTAGAGCGGGGGATGGTTTGTGAATGAGAGCTGATCTGAGAGACGGGGAGATGGTTTGTGAATGAGAGCTGTTTGGAGAGAAGAGGAGATGGTTTGTCAATGAAAGCTGATCTGAGAGAGGGGGATGGTTTGTCAATGAGAGCTGATCTGAGAGGGGGATGGTTTGCAAATGAGCGCTGATCTGAGATAGGGAGATGGTTTGTGAATGAGAGCTGATCTGAGAGACGGGGAGATGGTTCGTCAATGAGAGCTGATCGGAGAGGGGGGATGGTTTGTGAATGAGAGCTGATCTGAGAGAGGGGGAGATGGTTTGTGAATGAGAGCTGATTGGAGAGAAGGGGATGATTTGTCAATGAGAGCTGATCTGAGAGAGGGGGATGGTTTGTGAATGAGAGCTGATCTGAGAGAGGGAGATGGTTTGTGAATGAGAGCTGATCTGAGATAGGGAGATGGTTTGTGAATGAGAGCTGATCTGAGAGACGGGCAGATGGGTCGTCAATGAGAGCTGATCGGAGAGAGGGGGAGATGGTTTCTGAATGAGAGCTGATCGGAGAGAGGGGGAGATGGTTTGCAAAGAGAGCTGATCAGTGAGAGAGGGGGATGGTTTGTGAATGAGAGCTGATCGGAGAGAGGGGGGATGGTTTGTCAATGAGTGCTAATCGGAGAGGGGGGGGATGGTTTGTCCATGAGAGCTGATCGGAGAGAGGTGGAGGTGGTTTGTGAATGAGAACTGATCTGAGAGAGAGGGAGATGGTTTGTGAATGAGAGCTAATCGGAGAGAGGGGGAGATGGTTTGTGAATGAGGGCTGATCTGGGAGAAGGAGATGGTTTGTCAATGAAAGCTGATCGGGTAGAGAGGGGGAGGTGGTTCGTCAATGAGAGCTGAACAGAGAGAGGGGGATGGTTTTGCCAATGAGAGTTGATCTGAGAGAGGGGGATGGTTTGTGAATGAGAGCTGATTGGAGAGAGGGGGGTGGTTTGTGAATGAGAGCTGATCTGAGAGACGGGCAGATAGTTCGTCACTGAGATCTGAATGGAGAGACGGGGAGATGGTTTGTCAATGAGAGATGATCGGATAGACGGGGAGATGGTTTGTGAATGAGAGCTGATCAGTGAGAGAGGGGGATGGTTTCGGAATGAGAGCTGACCTGAGAGATGGGCAGTTGGTTCGTCAATGAGAGCTGATTGGAGAGAAGAGGAGATGTTTTGTCAATGAAAGCTGATCTGAGAGAGGGGGATGGTTTGTCAATGAGAGCTGATCGGAGAGAGGGGAATGGTTTGTCAATGAGAGGTGATCAGTGAGAGAGGGGGATGGGGTATGAATGAGAGCTGATCTGAGAGACGGGCAGATGGTTCGTCAATGAGAGCTGATCGGAGAGAGGGAGAGGTGGTTTGTCAATGAGAGCTGATCGGAGGCAGGAGGAGGTGGTTTGTGAATGAGAGCTGATCTGAGAGAGGGGGATGGTTTGTCAATGACGGCTGATCTGAGAGAGGGGGATGGTTTGTGAATGAGAGCTAATCTGAGAGTGGGAGGTGGTTTGTCAATGAGAGCTGATCTGAGATAGGGAGATGGTTTGTGAATGACAGCTGATCTGAGAAACGGGGAGGTGACTCGTCAATGAGAGCTGATCGGAGAGAAGGGGAGGTGGTTTGTCAATGAGAGCTGATCGGAGATACGGGAATGGTGTGTGAAAGAGAGCTGATCTGAGAGACGGGCAGATGGTTAGTCAATGAGATTTGATCGGAGAGAGCGGGAGCTGGTTTGTCAATGAGAGCTGATCGGAGAGACGGGGAGATGGTTTGTGAGTGAGAGCTGATCGGAGAGGGGGGGATGGTTTGTCAATGAGAGCTGATCAGTGAGAGAGGGGGATGGTTTGTCAATGAGAGCTGATCTGAGAGAGGGAGATGGTTTGTGAATGAGAGCTGATCTGAGAGACGGGTAGATGGGTCGTCAATGAGAGCTGATCGGAGAGAGGGGGAGATGGTTTCTGAATGAGAGCTGATCGGAGAGAGGGGGAGATGGTTTCTGAATGAGAGCTGATCGGAGAGAGGGGGAGATGGTTTGCAAAGAGAGCTGATCAGTGAGAGAGGGGTATGGTTTGTGAATGAGAGCTGATCGGAGAGAGGGGGGATGGTTTGTCAATGAGTGCTAATCGGAGAGGGGGGGAATGGTTTGTCCATGAGAGCTGATCGGAGAGAGGTGGAGGTGGTTTGTGAATGAGAACTGATCTGAGAGAGGGGGAGATGGTTTGTGAATGAGGGCTGATCTGGGAGAAGGAGATGGTTTGTCAATGAAAGCTGATCGGGTAGAGAGGGGGAGGTGGTTCGTCAATGAGAGCTGAACAGAGAGAGGGGGATGGTTTTGCCAATGAGAGTTGATCTGAGAGAGGGGGATGGTTTAACAATGAGAGCTGATCTGAGAGCGGGTGCTGGTTTTTCAATGAGAGCTGATAGGAGAGAGGGGGAGATGGTTTGTGAATGAGAGCTGATCGGAGAGAGGGGGATGGTTTGTCAATGAGAGCTGATCAGTGAGAGAGGGGGATGGTTTGTGAATGAGAGCTGATCTGCGAGAGGGAGATGGTTTGTGAATGAGAGCTGATCGGAGAGCGGGGGTGCTGGTTTGTGAATGAGAGCTGATCTGAGAGAACGGGATTGTTTGTTAATGAGAGCTAATCTGATAGAGGGAGGTGGTTTGTCAATGAGAGCTGATCGGAGATAGAGGGAGATGGTTTGTGAACGAGAGCTGATTGGAGAGATGGAGATGGTTTGTCAATGAGGGCTGATCGGAGAGGGGGAGGATGGTTTGTCAATGAGAGCTGATCGGAGATGTGGGGAGATGGTTTGTCAATGAGAGTTGATCGGAGAGAGGGGGATGGTTTGTCAATGAGAGCTGATCTGAGAGAGGGGGATGGTGTGTGAATGACAGGTGATCTGAGATAGGGAGATGCTTTTTCAATGAGAGCTGATTGGAGAGAGGGGGATGGTTTGTGAATTAGAGCTGATCTGAGAGACGGGCAGATGCTTCGTCAATGAGAGCTGATCGGAGAGGGGGGAGATGGTTTGTCAATGAGGGCTGATCGGAGAGACGGGGAGATGGTGTGTGAATGAGAGCTGATCAGTGAGGGAGGGGGATGGTTTGTGAATGAGAGCTGATCTGAGAGACGGGCAGTTGGTTCGTCAATGAGAGATGATCAGAGAGGGGGGAGATGGTTTGTGAATGAGAGATGATCTGAGAGAAGGAGATGGTTTGTCAATGAGAGCTGATCGGAGAGACGGGGATGGTTTTGCCAATGAGAGCTGATGGGAGAGGGGGGGATGGTTTGCCAATGAGAGCTGATCGGTGAGAGGGGTAGATAGTTTGTCAATGAGAGCTGATCGGAGGCAGGGGGAGGTGGTTTGTGAATGAGAGCTGATCTGAGAGAGGGGGATGGTTTGTCAATGAGAGCTAATCTGAGAGAGGGAGGTGGTTTGTCAATGAGAGCTGATCGGAGGCAGGGGGAGGTGGTTTGTGAATGAGAGCTGATCTGAGAGAGGGGGATGGTGTGTGAATGACAGGTGATCTGAGATAGGGAGATGCTTTTTCAATGATCTGAGAGATGGGCAGATGGTTCGTCAATGAGATCTGATCGGAGAGAGCAGGAGCTAGATTGTCAATGAGAGCTGATGGGAGAGAGGGGTAGATGGTTACTGAATGAGAGCTGATCTGAGAGGCGGGCAGATGGTTCGTCAATGAGAGCTGATCAGAGAGAGGGAGAGGTGGTTTGTCAATGAGAGCTGATCGGAGAGAGGGGTCTGCTTTGTGAATGAGAGCTAATCTGAGAGAGGGAGATGGTTTGCCAATGAGAGCAAATCTGAGAGAGGGAGGTGGTTTGTGAATGAGAGCTGATCTGAGAGAGGGGGATGGTTTGTCAATGACAGCTGATCTGAGAGAGGGGGATGGTTTGTGAATGAGAGCTGATCTGAAAGATGGGGAGATGGTTTGTGAATGAGAGCTGATTGGAGAGAAGGGGAGATGGTTTGTCAATGAAAGCTGATCTGAGAGAGGGGGATGGTGTGTGAATGACAGCTGATCTGTGATAGGGAGGTGCATTTTGAATGAGCGCTGATCGGAGAGAGGGGGATGGTTTTTCAATGAGAGCTGATTGGAGAGAGGGGGGTGGTTTGTGAATGAGAGCTGATCTGAGAGACGGGCAGATAGTTCGTCACTGAGATCTGAATGGAGAGACGGGGAGATGGTTTGTCAATGAGAGCTGATCGGAGAGACGGGGAGATGGTTTGTGAATGAGAGCTGATCAGTGAGACAGGGGGATGGTTTCGGAATGAGAGCTGACCTGAGAGATGGGCAGTTGGTTCGTCAATGAGAGCTGATTGGAGAGAAGAGGAGATGTTTCGTCAATGAAAGCTGATCTGAGAGAGGGGGATGGTTTGTCAATGAGAGCTGATCTGAGAGAGGGGGATGGTTTGCAAATGAGAGCTGATCTGAGATAGGGAGATGGTTTGTGAGTGAGAGCTGATCGGAGAGGGGGGGATGGTTTGTCAATGAGAGCTGATCAGTGAGAGAGGGTGATGGTTTGTGAATGAGAGCTGATGTGATAGAGGGGGATGGTTTGTCAATGAGAGCTGATCTGAGAGAGGGAGATGGTTTGTGAATGAGAGCTGATCGGAGAGGGGATGTGGTGGTTTCTGAATGAGAGCTGATCTGAGAGAAGGGGAATGTTTGTGAATGAGAGCTAATCTGATAGAGGGAGGTGGTTTGTCAATGAGAGCTGATCTGAAAGAGGGGGATGGTTTGTCAATGAGAGCTGATCGGAGAGAGAGGGAGATGGTTTGTGAACGAGAGCTGATCGTAGAGATGGAGATGGTTTGTCAATGAGGGCTGATCGGAGAGGGGGAGGATGGTTTGTCAATGAGAGCCTATCGGAGATGTGGGGAGATGGTTTGTCAATGAGAACTGATCTGAGAGCCAGGGAGGTGGTTTGTGAAAGAGAGCTGATCTGAGAGAGGGAGAAGGTTTGTCCATGAGAGCTGATTGGAGAGAGGTTGTGGTGGTTTGTCAATGACAGCTGATCTGAGAGAGGGGGATGTCTTGTCAATGAGAGCTGATCGGAGAGAGAGGGATGGTTTGCGAATGAGAGCAAATCTGAGAGAGGGAGGTGGTTTGTGAATGTGAGCTGATCTGAGAGAGGGGGAGATGGTTTGTGAATGAGAGCTGATCTGAGAGAAGGGGAGATGGTTTGTGAATGAGAGCTGATCTGAGAGAGGGAGGTGGTTTGTGAATGAGAGCTGATCTGAGAGAGGGGGAGATGGTTTGTGAATGAGAGCTGATTGGAGAGAAGGGGATGATTTGTCAATGAGAGCTGATCTGAGAGAGGGGGATGGTTTGTGAATGAGAGCTGATCTGAGAGAGGGAGATGGTTTGTGAATGAGAGCTGATCTGAGATAGGGAGATGGTTTGTGAATGAGAGCTGATCTGAGAGACGGGCAGATGGGTCGTCAATGAGAGCTGATCGGAGAGAGGGGGAGATGGTTTCTGAATGAGAGCTGATCGGAGAGAGGGGGAGATGGTTTGCAAAGAGAGCTGATCAGTGAGAGAGGGGGATGGTTTGTGAATGAGAGCTGATCGGAGAGAGGGGGGATGGTTTGTCAATGAGTGCTAATCGGAGAGGGGGGGGATGGTTTGTCCATGAGAGCTGATCGGAGAGAGGTGGAGGTGGTTTGTGAATGAGAACTGATCTGAGAGAGAGGGAGATGGTTTGTGAATGAGAGCTAATCGGAGAGAGGGGGAGATGGTTTGTGAATGAGGGCTGATCTGGGAGAAGGAGATGGTTTGTCAATGAAAGCTGATCGGGTAGAGAGGGGGAGGTGGTTCGTCAATGAGAGCTGAACAGAGAGAGGGGGATGGTTTTGCCAATGAGAGTTGATCTGAGAGAGGGGGATGGTTTGTGAATGAGAGCTGATTGGAGAGAGGGGGGTGGTTTGTGAATGAGAGCTGATCTGAGAGACGGGCAGATAGTTCGTCACTGAGATCTGAATGGAGAGACGGGGAGATGGTTTGTCAATGAGAGATGATCGGATAGACGGGGAGATGGTTTGTGAATGAGAGCTGATCAGTGAGAGAGGGGGATGGTTTCGGAATGAGAGCTGACCTGAGAGATGGGCAGTTGGTTCGTCAATGAGAGCTGATTGGAGAGAAGAGGAGATGTTTTGTCAATGAAAGCTGATCTGAGAGAGGGGGATGGTTTGTCAATGAGAGCTGATCTGAGAGAGGGGGATGGTTTGCAAATGAGAGCTGATCTGAGATAGGGAGATGGTTTGTGAATGAGAGCTGATCTCAGAGACGGGCAGATGGGTCGTCAATGAGAACTGATCGGAGAGAGAGGGAGCTGGATTGCCAATCAGAGCTGATCGAAGAGAGGGGGAGATGGTTAGTGAATGAGCGCTGATCGGAGAGAGGGGGATGGTTTGTCAATGAGAGCTGATCGGAGAGAGGGTGATGTGGTTTGTCAATGAGAGCTGATTAGAGGCAGGGGGAGGTGGTTTGTGAATGATAGCTGATCTGAGAGGGGGGGATGGTTTGTCAATGAGAGCTAATCTGATAGAGGGAGGTGGTTTGTCAATGAGAGTGATCGGAGATAGGGGGATGGTTTGTGAATGAGAGCTGATCTGAGAGATGGGGAGATGCTTTTTGAATGAGCGCTGATCGGCGAAAGGGGGATGGTTTTTCAATGAGAGCTGATTGGAGAGAGAGGGATGGTTTGTGAATGAGAGCTGATCTGAGAGACGGGCAGATAGTTCGTCAATGAGATCTGAACGGAGAGAGGGGGAGATGGTTTGTCAATGAGAGCTGATCGGAGAGACGGGGAGATGGTTTGTGAATGAGAGCTGATCAGTGAGAGAGGGGGATGGTTTGTGAATGAGAGCTGATCGGAGAGAGCGGGAGATGGTTCGTCAATGAGAGCTGATCGGAGGCAGGGGGAGGTGGTTTGTCAATGAGAGCTGATCTGAGATAGGGAGATGGTTTGTGAATGACTGCTGATCTGAGAAACGGGGAGCTGACTCGTCAATGAGAGCTGATCGGAGAGAGGGGGAGGTGGTTTGTCAATGAGAGCTGATCGGAGATACGGGAATGGTGTGTGAAAGAGAGCTGATCTGAGAGACGGGCAGATGGTTAGTCAATGAGAATTGATCGGAGAGAGCGGGAGCTGGTTTGTCAATGAGAGCTGATCGGAGAGACGGGGAGATGGTTTGTGAGTGAGAGCTGATCGGAGAGGGGGGGATGGTTTGTCAATGAGAGCTGATCAGTGAGAGAGGGTGATGGTTTGTGAATGAGAGCTGATGTGATAGAGGGGGATGGTTTGTCAATGAGAGCTGATCTGAGAGAGGGAGATGGTTTGTGAATGAGAGCTGATCGGAGAGGGGATGTGGTGGTTTCTGAATGAGAGCTGATCTGAGAGAAGGGGAATGTTTGTGAATGAGAGCTAATCTGATAGAGGGAGGTGGTTTGTCAATGAGAGCTGATCTGAAAGAGGGGGATGGTTTGTCAATGAGAGCTGATCGGAGAGAGAGGGAGATGGTTTGTGAACGAGAGCTGATCGTAGAGATGGAGATGGTTTGTCAATGAGGGCTGATCGGAGAGGGGGAGGATGGTTTGTCAATGAGAGCCTATCGGAGATGTGGGGAGATGGTTTGTCAATGAGAACTGATCTGAGAGCCAGGGAGGTGGTTTGTGAAAGAGAGCTGATCTGAGAGAGGGAGAAGGTTTGTCCATGAGAGCTGATTGGAGAGAGGTTGTGGTGGTTTGTCAATGACAGCTGATCTGAGAGAGGGGGATGTCTTGTCAATGAGAGCTGATCGGAGAGAGAGGGATGGTTTGTGAATGAGAGCAAATCTGAGAGAGGGAGGTGGTTTGTGAATGTGAGCTGATCTGAGAGAGGGGGAGATGGTTTGTGAATGAGAGCTGATCTGAGAGAAGGGGAGATGGTTTGTGAATGAGAGCTGATCTGAGAGAGGGAGGTGGTTTGTGAATGAGAGCTGATCTGAGAGAGGGGGAGATGGTTTGTGAATGAGAGCTGATTGGAGAGAAGGGGATGATTTGTCAATGAGAACTGATCTGAGACAGGGGGATGGTTTGTGAATGAGAGCTGATCTGAGAGAGGGAGATGGTTTGTGAATGAGAGCTGATCTGAGAGACGGGTAGATGGGTCGTCAATGAGAGCTGATCTGAGAGTGGGAGGTGGTTTGTCAATGAGAGCTGATCTGAGATAGGGAGATGGTTTGTGAATGACAGCTGATCTGAGAAACGGGGAGCTGACTCGTCAATGAGAGCTGATCGGAGAGAGGGGGAGGTGGTTTGTCAATGAGAGCTGATCGGAGATACGGGAATGGTGTGTGAAAGAGAGCTGATCTGAGAGACGGGCAGATGGTTAGTCAATGAGATTTGATCGGAGAGACGGGGAGATGGTTTGTGAGTGAGAGCTGATCGGAGAGGGGGGGATGGTTTGTCAATGAGAGCTGATCAGTGAGAGAGGGGGATGGTTTGTCAATGAGAGCTGATCTGAGAGAGGGAGATGGTTTGTGAATGAGAGCTGATCTGAGAGACGGGTAGATGGGTCGTCAATGAGAGCTGATCGGAGAGAGGGGGAGATGGTTTCTGAATGAGAGCTGATCGGAGAGAGGGGGAGATGGTTTCTGAATGAGAGCTGATCGGAGAGAGGGGGAGATGGTTTGCAAAGAGAGCTGATCAGTGAGAGAGGGGGATGGTTTGTGAATGAGAGCTGATCGGAGAGAGGGGGGATGGTTTGTCAATGAGTGCTAATCGGAGAGGGGGGGAATGGTTTGTCCATGAGAGCTGATCGGAGAGAGGTGGAGGTGGTTTGTGAATGAGAACTGATCTGAGAGAGGGGGAGATGGTTTGTGAATGAGGGCTGATCTGGGAGAAGGAGATGGTTTGTCAATGAAAGCTGATCGGGTAGAGAGGGGGAGGTGGTTCGTCAATGAGAGCTGAACAGAGAGAGGGGGATGGTTTTGCCAATGAGAGTTGATCTGAGAGAGGGGGATGGTTTAACAATGAGAGCTGATCTGAGAGCGGGTGCTGGTTTTTCAATGAGAGCTGATAGGAGAGAGGGGGAGATGGTTTGTGAATGAGAGCTGATCGGAGAGAGGGGGATGGTTTGTCAATGAGAGCTGATCAGTGAGAGAGGGGGATGGTTTGTGAATGAGAGCTGATCTGCGAGAGGGAGATGGTTTGTGAATGAGAGCTGATCGGAGAGCGGGGGTGCTGGTTTGTGAATGAGAGCTGATCTGAGAGAACGGGATTGTTTGTTAATGAGAGCTAATCTGATAGAGGGAGGTGGTTTGTCAATGAGAGCTGATCGGAGATAGAGGGAGATGGTTTGTGAACGAGAGCTGATTGGAGAGATGGAGATGGTTTGTCAATGAGGGCTGATCGGAGAGGGGGAGGATGGTTTGTCAATGAGAGCTGATCGGAGATGTGGGGAGATGGTTTGTCAATGAGAGTTGATCGGAGAGAGGGGGATGGTTTGTCAATGAGAGCTGATCTGAGAGAGGGGGATGGTGTGTGAATGACAGGTGATCTGAGATAGGGAGATGCTTTTTCAATGAGAGCTGATTGGAGAGAGGGGGATGGTTTGTGAATTAGAGCTGATCTGAGAGACGGGCAGATGCTTCGTCAATGAGAGCTGATCGGAGAGGGGGGAGATGGTTTGTCAATGAGGGCTGATCGGAGAGACGGGGAGATGGTGTGTGAATGAGAGCTGATCAGTGAGGGAGGGGGATGGTTTGTGAATGAGAGCTGATCTGAGAGACGGGCAGTTGGTTCGTCAATGAGAGATGATCAGAGAGGGGGGAGATGGTTTGTGAATGAGAGATGATCTGAGAGAAGGAGATGGTTTGTCAATGAGAGCTGATCGGAGAGACGGGGATGGTTTTGCCAATGAGAGCTGATGGGAGAGGGGGGGATGGTTTGCCAATGAGAGCTGATCGGTGAGAGGGGTAGATAGTTTGTCAATGAGAGCTGATCGGAGGCAGGGGGAGGTGGTTTGTGAATGAGAGCTGATCTGAGAGAGGGGGATGGTTTGTCAATGACAGCTGATCTGAGAGAGGGGGATGGTTTGTGAATGAGAGCTAATCTGAGAGAGGGAGGTGGTTTGTCAATGAGAGCTGATCGGAGGCAGGGGGAGGTGGTTTGTGAATGAGAGCTGATCTGAGAGAGGGGGATGGTGTGTGAATGACAGGTGATCTGAGATAGGGAGATGCTTTTTCAATGATCTGAGAGATGGGCAGATGGTTCGTCAATGAGATCTGATCGGAGAGAGCAGGAGCTAGATTGTCAATGAGAGCTGATGGGAGAGAGGGGGAGATGGTTACTGAATGAGAGCTGATCTGAGAGGCGGGCAGATGGTTCGTCAATGAGAGCTGATCAGAGAGAGGGAGAGGTGGTTTGTCAATGAGAGCTGATCGGAGAGAGGGGTCTGCTTTGTGAATGAGAGCTAATCTGAGAGAGGGAGATGGTTTGCCAATGAGAGCAAATCTGAGAGAGGGAGGTGGTTTGTGAATGAGAGCTGATCTGAGAGAGGGGGATGGTTTGTCAATGACAGCTGATCTGAGAGAGGGGGATGGTTTGTGAATGAGAGCTGATCTGAAAGATGGGGAGATGGTTTGTGAATGAGAGCTGATTGGAGAGAAGGGGAGATGGTTTGTCAATGAAAGCTGATCTGAGAGAGGGGGATGGTGTGTGAATGACAGCTGATCTGTGATAGGGAGGTGCATTTTGAATGAGCGCTGATCGGAGAGAGGGGGATGGTTTTTCAATGAGAGCTGATTGGAGAGAGGGGGGTGGTTTGTGAATGAGAGCTGATCTGAGAGACGGGCAGATAGTTCGTCACTGAGATCTGAATGGAGAGACGGGGAGATGGTTTGTCAATGAGAGCTGATCGGAGAGACGGGGAGATGGTTTGTGAATGAGAGCTGATCAGTGAGACAGGGGGATGGTTTCGGAATGAGAGCTGACCTGAGAGATGGGCAGTTGGTTCGTCAATGAGAGCTGATTGGAGAGAAGAGGAGATGTTTCGTCAATGAAAGCTGATCTGAGAGAGGGGGATGGTTTGTCAATGAGAGCTGATCTGAGAGAGGGGGATGGTTTGCAAATGAGAGCTGATCTGAGATAGGGAGATGGTTTGTGAATGAGAGCTGATCTCAGAGACGGGCAGAGGGGTCGTCAATGAGAACTGATCGGAGAGAGAGGGAGCTGGATTGCCAATCAGAGCTGATCGAAGAGAGGGGAGATGGTTAGTGAATGAGCGCTGATCGGAGAGAGGGGGATGGTTTGTCAATGAGAGCTGATCGGAGAGAGGGTGATGTGGTTTGTCAATGAGAGCTGATCAGAGGCAGGGGGAGGTGGTTTGTGAATGATAGCTGATCTGAGAGGGGGGGATGGTTTGTCAATGAGAGCTAATCTGATAGAGGGAAGTGGTTTGTCAATGAGAGTGATCGGAGATAGGGGGATGGTTTGTGAATGAGAGCTGATCTGAGAGATGGGGAGATGCTTTTTGAATGAGCGCGGATCGGAGAAAGTGGGATGGTTTTTCAATGAGAGCTGATTGGAGAGAGAGGGATGGTTTGTGAATGAGAGCTGATCTGAGAGACGGGCAGATAGTTCGTCAATGAGATCTGAACGGAGAGAGGGGGAGATGGTTTGTCAATGAGAGCTGATCGGAGAGACGGGGAGATGGTTTGTGAATGAGAGCTGATCAGTGAGAGAGGGGGATGGATTGTGAATGAGAGCTGATCGGAGAGAGGGGGAGATGGTTTGTGAATGAGAGCTGATTGGAGAAAAGAGGAGATGTTTTGTCAATGAAAGCTGATCTGAGAGAGGGGGATGGTTTGTCAATGAGAGCTGATCGGAGAGAGGGGAATGGTTTGTCAATGAGAGGTGATCAGTGAGAGAGGGGGATGGGGTGTGAATGAGAGCTGATCTGAGAGACGGGCAGATAGTTCGTCAATGAGATCTGAACGGAGAGAGGGGGAGATGGTTTGTCAATGAGAGCTGATCGGAGAGACGGGGAGATGGTTTGTGAATGAGAGCTGATCAGTGAGAGAGGGGGATGGTTTGTGAATGAGAGCTGATCGGAGAGAGGGGGAGATGGTTTGTGAATGAGAGCTGATTGGAGAAAAGAGGAGATGTTTTGTCAATGAAAGCTGATCTGAGAGAGGGGGATGGTTTGTCAATGAGAGCTGATCGGAGACAGGGGAATGGTTTGTCAATGAGAGGTGATCAGTGAGAGAGGGGGATGGGGTGTGAATGAGAGCTGATCTGAGAGACGGGCAGATGGTTCGTCAATGAGAGCTGATCGGAGAGAGGGGGAGGTGGTTTGTCAATGAGAGCTGATCGGAGATATGGGAATGGTGTGTGAAAGAGAGCTGATCTGAGAGACGGGCAGATGGTTAGTCAATGAGAATTGATCGGAGAGAGCGGGAGCTGGTTTGTCAATGAGAGCTCATCGGAGAGACGGGGAGATGGTTTGTGAGTGAGAGCTGATCGGAGAGGGGGGGATGGTTTGTCAATGAGAGCTGATCAGTGAGAGAGGGTGATGGTTTGTGAATGAGAGCTGATGTGATAGAGGGGGATGGTTTGTCAATGAGAGCTGATCTGAGAGAGGGAGATGGTTTGTGAATGAGAGCTGATCGGAGAGGGGATGTGGTGGTTTCTGAATGAGAGCTGATCTGAGAGAAGGGGAATGTTTGTGAATGAGAGCTAATCTGATAGAGGGAGGTGGTTTGTCAATGAGAGCTGATCTGAAAGAGGGGGATGGTTTGTCAATGAGAGCTGATCGGAGAGAGAGGGAGATGGTTTGTGAACGAGAGCTGATCGTAGAGATGGAGATGGTTTGTCAATGAGGGCTGATCGGAGAGGGGGAGGATGGTTTGTCAATGAGAGCCTATCGGAGATGTGGGGAGATGGTTTGTCAATGAGAACTGATCTGAGAGCCAGGGAGGTGGTTTGTGAAAGAGAGCTGATCTGAGAGAGGGAGAAGGTTTGTCCATGAGAGCTGATTGGAGAGAGGGTGTGGTGGTTTGTCAATGACAGCAGATCTGAGAGAGGGGGATGTCTTGTCAATGAGAGCTGATCGGAGAAAGTGGGATGGTTTGTGAATGAGAGCAAATCTGAGAGAGGGAGGTGGTTTGTGAATGTGAGCTGATCTGAGAGAGGGGGAGATGGTTTGTGAATGAGAGCTGATCTGAGAGAGATGGAGATGGTTTGTGAATGAGAGCTGATTTGAGAGAGGGGGAGATGGTTTGTGAATGAGAGCTGATCTGAGAGAGGGAGGTGGTTTTGAATGAGAGCTGATCTGAGAGAGGGGGAGATGTTTTGTCAATGAGAGCTGATTGGAGAGAGGGTGATGGTTTGTCAATGAGAACTGATCTGAGACAGGGGGATGGCTTGTCAATGAGAGCTGATCGTAGAGCGGGGGATGGTTTGTGAATGAGAGCTGATCTGAGAGACGGGGAGATGGTTTGTGAATGAGAGCTGTTTGGAGAGAAGAGGAGATGGTTTGTCAATGAAAGCTGATCTGAGAGAGGGGGATGGTTTGTCAATGAGAGCTGATCTGAGAGGGGGATGGTTTGCAAATGAGCGCTGATCTGAGATAGGGAGATGGTTTGTGAATGAGAGCTGATCTGAGAGACGGGGAGATGGTTCGTCAATGAGAGCTGATCGGAGAGGGGGGATGGTTTGTGAATGAGAGCTGATCTGAGAGAGGGGGAGATGGTTTGTGAATGAGAGCTGATTGGAGAGAAGGGGATGATTTGTCAATGAGAGCTGATCTGAGAGAGGGGGATGGTTTGTGAATGAGAGCTGATCTGAGAGAGGGAGATGGTTTGTGAATGAGAGCTGATCTGAGATAGGGAGATGGTTTGTGAATGAGAGCTGATCTGAGAGACGGGCAGATGGGTCGTCAATGAGAGCTGATCGGAGAGAGGGGGAGATGGTTTCTGAATGAGAGCTGATCGGAGAGAGGGGGAGATGGTTTGCAAAGAGAGCTGATCAGTGAGAGAGGGGGATGGTTTGTGAATGAGAGCTGATCGGAGAGAGGGGGGATGGTTTGTCAATGAGTGCTAATCGGAGAGGGGGGGGGATGGTTTGTCCATGAGAGCTGATCGGAGAGAGGTGGAGGTGGTTTGTGAATGAGAACTGATCTGAGAGAGAGGGTGATGGTTTGTGAATGAGAGCTAATCGGAGAGAGGGGGAGATGGTTTGTGAATGAGGGCTGATCTGGGAGAAGGAGATGGTTTGTCAATGAAAGCTGATCGGGTAGAGAGGGGGAGGTGGTTCGTCAATGAGAGCTGAACAGAGAGAGGGGGATGGTTTTGCCAATGAGAGTTGATCTGAGAGAGGGGGATGGTTTGTGAATGAGAGCTGATTGGAGAGAGGGGGGTGGTTTGTGAATGAGAGCTGATCTGAGAGACGGGCAGATAGTTCGTCACTGAGATCTGAATGGAGAGACGGGGAGATGGTTTGTCAATGAGAGATGATCGGATAGACGGGGAGATGGTTTGTGAATGAGAGCTGATCAGTGAGAGAGGGGGATGGTTTCGGAATGAGAGCTGACCTGAGAGATGGGCAGTTGGTTCGTCAATGAGAGCTGATTGGAGAGAAGAGGAGATGTTTTGTCAATGAAAGCTGATCTGAGAGAGGGGGATGGTTTGTCAATGAGAGCTGATCTGAGAGAGGGGGATGGTTTGCAAATGAGAGCTGATCTGAGATAGGGAGATGGTTTGTGAATGAGAGCTGATCTCAGAGACGGGCAGATGGGTCGTCAATGAGAACTGATCGGAGAGAGAGGGAGCTGGATTGCCAATCAGAGCTGATCGAAGAGAGGGGGAGATGGTTAGTGAATGAGCGCTGATCGGAGAGAGGGGGATGGTTTGTCAATGAGAGCTGATCGGAGAGAGGGTGATGTGGTTTGTCAATGAGAGCTGATTAGAGGCAGGGGGAGGTGGTTTGTGAATGATAGCTGATCTGAGAGGGGGGGATGGTTTGTCAATGAGAGCTAATCTGATAGAGGGAGGTGGTTTGTCAATGAGAGTGATCGGAGATAGGGGGATGGTTTGTGAATGAGAGCTGATCTGAGAGATGGGGAGATGCTTTTTGAATGAGCGCTGATCGGCGAAAGGGGGATGGTTTTTCAATGAGAGCTGATTGGAGAGAGAGGGATGGTTTGTGAATGAGAGCTGATCTGAGAGACGGGCAGATAGTTCGTCAATGAGATCTGAACGGAGAGAGGGGGAGATGGTTTGTCAATGAGAGCTGATCGGAGAGACGGGGAGATGGTTTGTGAATGAGAGCTGATCAGTGAGAGAGGGGGATGGTTTGTGAATGAGAGCTGATCGGAGAGAGCGGGAGATGGTTCGTCAATGAGAGCTGATCGGAGGCAGGGGGAGGTGGTTTGTCAATGAGAGCTGATCTGAGATAGGGAGATGGTTTGTGAATGACTGCTGATCTGAGAAACGGGGAGCTGACTCGTCAATGAGAGCTGATCGGAGAGAGGGGGAGGTGGTTTGTCAATGAGAGCTGATCGGAGATACGGGAATGGTGTGTGAAAGAGAGCTGATCTGAGAGACGGGCAGATGGTTAGTCAATGAGAATTGATCGGAGAGAGCGGGAGCTGGTTTGTCAATGAGAGCTGATCGGAGAGACGGGGAGATGGTTTGTGAGTGAGAGCTGATCGGAGAGGGGGGGATGGTTTGTCAATGAGAGCTGATCAGTGAGAGAGGGTGATGGTTTGTGAATGAGAGCTGATGTGATAGAGGGGGATGGTTTGTCAATGAGAGCTGATCTGAGAGAGGGAGATGGTTTGTGAATGAGAGCTGATCGGAGAGGGGATGTGGTGGTTTCTGAATGAGAGCTGATCTGAGAGAAGGGGAATGTTTGTGAATGAGAGCTAATCTGATAGAGGGAGGTGGTTTGTCAATGAGAGCTGATCTGAAAGAGGGGGATGGTTTGTCAATGAGAGCTGATCGGAGAGAGAGGGAGATGGTTTGTGAATGAGAGCTGATCGGAGAGAGGGGGAGATGGTTTGCAAAGAGAGCTGATCAGTGAGAGAGGGGGATGGTTTGTGAATGAGAGCTGATCGGAGAGAGGGGGGATGGTTTGTCAATGAGTGCTAATCGGAGAGGGGGGGGATGGTTTGTCCATGAGAGCTGATCGGAGAGAGGTGGAGGTGGTTTGTGAATGAGAACTGATCTGAGAGACGGGGAATGTTTGTGAATGAGAGCTAATCGGAGAGAGGGGGAGATGGTTTGTGAATGAGGGCTGATCTGGGAGAAGGAGATGGTTTGTCAATGAAAGCTGATCGGGTAGAGAGGGGGAGGTGGTTCGTCAATGAGAGCTGAACAGAGAGAGGGGGATGGTTTTGCCAATGAGAGTTGATCTGAGAGAGGGGGATGGTTTGTGAATGAGAGCTGATTGGAGAGAGGGGGGTGGTTTGTGAATGAGAGCTGATCTGAGAGACGGGCAGATAGTTCGTCACTGAGATCTGAATGGAGAGACGGGGAGATGGTTTGTCAATGAGAGATGATCGGATAGACGGGGAGATGGTTTGTGAATGAGAGCTGATCAGTGAGAGAGGGGGATGGTTTCGGAATGAGAGCTGACCTGAGAGATGGGCAGTTGGTTCGTCAATGAGAGCTGATTGGAGAGAAGAGGAGATGTTTTGTCAATGAAAGCTGATCTGAGAGAGGGGGATGGTTTGTCAATGAGAGCTGATCTGAGAGAGGGGGATGGTTTGCAAATGAGAGCTGATCTGAGATAGGGAGATGGTTTGTGAATGAGAGCTGATCTCAGAGACGGGCAGATGGGTCGTCAATGAGAACTGATCGGAGAGAGAGGGAGCTGGATTGCCAATCAGAGCTGATCGAAGAGAGGGGGAGATGGTTAGTGAATGAGCGCTGATCGGAGAGAGGGGGATGGTTTGTCAATGAGAGCTGATCGGAGAGAGGGTGATGTGGTTTGTCAATGAGAGCTGATTAGAGGCAGGGGGAGGTGGTTTGTGAATGATAGCTGATCTGAGAGGGGGGGATGGTTTGTCAATGAGAGCTAATCTGATAGAGGGAGGTGGTTTGTCAATGAGAGTGATCGGAGATAGGGGGATGGTTTGTGAATGAGAGCTGATCTGAGAGATGGGGAGATGCTTTTTGAATGAGCGCTGATCGGCGAAAGGGGGATGGTTTTTCAATGAGAGCTGATTGGAGAGAGAGGGATGGTTTGTGAATGAGAGCTGATCTGAGAGACGGGCAGATAGTTCGTCAATGAGATCTGAACGGAGAGAGGGGGAGATGGTTTGTCAATGAGAGCTGATCGGAGAGACGGGGAGATGGTTTGTGAATGAGAGCTGATCAGTGAGAGAGGGGGATGGTTTGTGAATGAGAGCTGATCGGAGAGAGCGGGAGATGGTTCGTCAATGAGAGCTGATCGGAGGCAGGGGGAGGTGGTTTGTCAATGAGAGCTGATCTGAGATAGGGAGATGGTTTGTGAATGACTGCTGATCTGAGAAACGGGGAGCTGACTCGTCAATGAGAGCTGATCGGAGAGAGGGGGAGGTGGTTTGTCAATGAGAGCTGATCGGAGATACGGGAATGGTGTGTGAAAGAGAGCTGATCTGAGAGACGGGCAGATGGTTAGTCAATGAGAATTGATCGGAGAGAGCGGGAGCTGGTTTGTCAATGAGAGCTGATCGGAGAGACGGGGAGATGGTTTGTGAGTGAGAGCTGATCGGAGAGGGGGGGATGGTTTGTCAATGAGAGCTGATCAGTGAGAGAGGGTGATGGTTTGTGAATGAGAGCTGATGTGATAGAGGGGGATGGTTTGTCAATGAGAGCTGATCTGAGAGAGGGAGATGGTTTGTGAATGAGAGCTGATCGGAGAGGGGATGTGGTGGTTTCTGAA